>NC_039251.1:26493279-27093279 GCF_003368295.1 Carassius auratus
GGTGGCCTGGCGCAATTGTTTTGGACTTTGGCAGTCGGGTTAGGTTACAATGATGCAGCACTAAAGGATTGGTTTAATAATTGCCTGGATGATCCTTTACCTCAATGGGAGATGAAGGGGTTAGAGATCCTGGACTTTTGGGGGTTTACCAATTACCTGCACCATCGTGCTCAGTGGAATGCAACAACCACACCAGAGTTTCCAGACAAGGCTGCCAGCTCAGCCCCACAACCCAAGATGGCCACCAGCCCAGCCCCACAGCCCAAGATGGCCGCCAGCCTAGCGCCACAGCTCAAGATGGCCGCCAGCCCAGCACCACAGCACAAGATGGCCGACTCAACGCCACCGACTCTCCATCGTAGAGGGCGGAGGAGGAGACAGGCAGCTACTGTTCCTCAGGACCCGGAGAACGTTCCCGAGCGGGCGGCTGCCGTCCATGAGGCCATTCCCGATGCGGTGCCCGCTGCTGTTCCGGAGGCGGTGGCCGAGGCTGTTCCCGATGCGGTGCCCGCTGCTGTTCCGGAGGCCGAGGCGGTGGCCGAGACCGTTCCCGATGCGGTGCCCGCTAATGTTCCGGAGGCCGAGGCGGTGCCCGATGCAGTCTCCGAGGCGGTGCCCGATGCAGTCTCCGAGGCGGTGCCCGATGCAGTCTCCGAGGCGGTGCCCGATGCAGTTCCTGAGGCGGTGCCCGATGCTGTTTCCGAGGCCGAGGCTGTTCCCGATGTGGTGCCCGCTGCGGTTCTGGAGGCCGAGGCGGTGCCCGATGCTGTTCCCGAGGCGGTGCCCGATGCAGTTCCCGAGGCGGTGCCCGATGCAGTTCCCGAGGCGGTGCCCGAGGCAGTTCCCGAGGCGGTGCCCGAGGCAGTTCCCGAGGCGGTGCCCGAGGCAGTTCCCGAGGCGGTGCCCGATGCAGTTCCCGAGGCGGTGCCCGATGCAGTTCCCGAGGCGGTGCCCGATGCTGTTCCCGAGGCGGTGCCCGATGCTGTTCCCGAGGCGGTGCCCGATGCAGTTCCCGAGGCGGTGCCCGATGCTGTTCCCGAGGCGGTGCCCGATGCTGTTCCCGAGGCGGTGCCCGATGCAGTTCCCGAGGCGGTGCCCGATGCAGTTCCCGAGGCGGTGCCCGATGCAGTTCCCGAGGCGGTGCCCGATGCAGTTCCCGAGGCGGTGCTCGATGCGGTTCCCGATGCAGTTCCCGAGGCGGTGCCCGATGCAGTTCCCGAGGCGGTGCTCGATGCTGTTCCCGAGGCGGTGCCCGATGCTGTTCCCGAGGCGGTGCCCGATGCTGTTCCCGAGGCGGTGCCCGATGCAGTTCCCGAGGCGGTGCTCGATGTTGTTCCCGAGGCGGTGCCCGATGCAGTTCCCGATGCAGTTCCCGATGCAGTTCCCGAGGCGGTGCTCGATGCAGTTCCCGATGCAGTTCCCGAGGCGGTGCTCGATGCAGTTCCCGAGGCGGTGCTCGATGCAGTTCCCGAGGCGGTGCTCGATGCAGTTCCCGATGCAGTTCCCGATGCAGTTCCCGAGGCGGTGCTCGATGCAGTTCCCGATGCAGTTCCCGAGGCGGTGCTCGATGCAGTTCCCGAGGCGGTGCTCGATGCAGTTCCCGAGGCGGTGCTCGATGCAGTTCCCGAGGCGGTGCCCGATGCAGTTCCCGAGGCGGTGCCCGATGCAGTTCCCGAGGCGGTGCCCGATGCAGTTCCCGAGGCGGTGCCCGATGCAGTTCCCGAGGCGGTGCCCGATGTTGTTCCCGAGGCGGTGCCCGATGCAGTGCCCGATGCAGTTCCCGAGGCGGTGCCCGATGCAGTTCCCGAGGCGGTGCCCGATGCTGTTCCCGAGGCGGGGCCCGATGCAGTTCCCGAGGCGGGGCCCGATGCAGTTCCCGAGGCGGGGCCCGATGCAGTTCCCGAGGCGGGGCCCGATGCAGTTCCCGAGGCGGGGCCCGATGCAGTTCCCGAGGCGGGGCCCGAGGCTGTTCCCGAGGCGGGGCCCGAGGCTGTTCCCGAGGCGGTGCCCGATGCAGTTCCCGAGGCGGGGCCCGATGCAGTTCCCGAGGCGGGGCCCGATGCAGTTCCTGAGGCGGTGCCCGATGCTGTTTCCGAGGCCGAGGCTGTTCCCGATGTGGTGCCCGCTGCGGTTCTGGAGGCCGAGGCGGTGCCCAATGCTGTTCCCGAGGCGGTGCCCGATGCTGTTCCCGAGGCGGTGCCCGATGCTGTTCCCGAGGCGGTGCCCGATGCAGTTCCCGAGGCGGTGCCCGAGGCAGTTCCCGAGGCGGTGCCCGAGGCAGTTCCCGAGGCGGTGCCCGATGCAGTTCCCGAGGCGGTGCCCGATGCAGTTCCCGAGGCGGTGCCCGATGCAGTTCCCGAGGCGGTGCCCGATGCAGTTCCCGAGGCGGTGCCCGATGTTGTTCCCGAGGCGGTGCCCGATGTTGTTCCCGAGGCGGTGCCCGATGCAGTTCCCGAGGCGGTGCCCGATGCAGTTCCCGAGGCGGTGCCCGATGCTGTTCCCGAGGCGGTGCCCGATGCTGTTCCCGAGGCGGTGCCCGATGCAGTTCCCGAGGCGGTGCTCGATGCAGTTCCCGAGGCGGTGCCCGATGCAGTTCCCGAGGCGGTGCCCGATGCAGTTCCCGAGGCGGTGCCCGATGCAGTTCCCGAGGCGGTGCCCGATGCAGTTCCCGAGGCGGTGCTCGATGCAGTGCCCGATGCGGTTCCCGAGGCGGTGCCCGATGCGGTTCCCGAGGCGGTGCTCGATGCAGTTCCCGAGGCGGTGCTCGATGCAGTTCCCGAGGCGGTGCCCGATGCTGTTCCCGAGGCGGTGCCCGATGCTGTTCCCGAGGCGGGGCCCGATGCAGTTCCCGAGGCGGGGCCCGATGCAGTTCCCGAGGCGGGGCCCGATGCAGTTCCCGAGGCGGGGCCCGATGCAGTTCCCGAGGCGGGGCCCGATGCAGTTCCCGAGGCGGGGCCCGAGGCTGTTCCCGAGGCGGGGCCCGATGCAGTTCCCGAGGCGGGGCCCGAGGCTGTTCCCGAGGCGGGGCCCGAGGCTGTTCCCGAGGCGGGGCCCGATGCAGTTCCCGAGGCGGGGCCCGATGCAGTTCCCGAGGCGGGGCCCGATGCAGTTCCCGAGGCGGGGCCCGATGCAGTTCCCGAGGCGGGGCCCGATGCAGTTCCCGAGGCGGGGCCCGAGGCTGTTCCCGAGGCGGTGCCCGAGGCTGTTCCAGAGGCGGTGCCCGATACAGTTCCCGAGGCGGTGACCACAAGGCCGTGGTGGTCTTCTACTCCGCCCTGGGGGACTCTGGCGGTGACCACGAGGACGTGGTGGTCGTCCGCTCCACCCTGGGGGACTCGGGCGGTGACCACGAGGACGTGGTGGTCGTCCGCTCCGCTCTGGGGGACTCCGGCGGTGACCATGAGGACATGGTGGTCTTCTGCTCCGCCCTGGTGGACTCCGGCCTCGACCACAAAGACGTGGTGGTCTTCCGCTCCGCCCTGGAGGGCTTTGACTTTGACCACAAGGCCGTGGTGGTCTTCCGCTCCGCCCTGGTGGACTCCGGCCTCGACCACAAAGATGTGGTGGTCATCTGCTCCGTCCTGGTGGACGCCTCAACATGCCCTTCATGGACTTATGTTTTGTGTTTTTTGAGTTCTGTTTCTGTCTGTTCCTTTTAGTTTAGTCTGGCCCTCCTTCCCTCCCCCTGAGCCTCCACCTGTCCGCCTCCCTCCTGGACTCCTTGTTTTGTGTTGCACCTTTCCATTCCTCCTGGTTGCTCCTGTCCCTGTTTTCTGTCCCTCCGTCCCTCCCCCTGGTCCGCCGCCGTTCCACCTCCCTCCTGCCTCTTTTTCTGTTGGGGTTTTCCTGGGTTTAGGTGGAGCATCTGGTAGCTGCTCCGTAGGGAGGGGGTAATGTCACGCTGCCAGTCTTTGTTTTCCTGGGTGTTCCCTAGTGAGCTCACTTCCCCTTAGGCACTTCACCATAGGCACTTTAATTCCGCTAGTCTGGTTGTGTCTTCACAGTAATTGCACTCCAATTAGAATCGCACAGGTGTTGACAATACTCTGTCATTAGTTTCCCTATATAGAGCTGTCTTTCTCTGTTGTCATCATGGAGTCCTTACCCTATGTGTCTCATGCTCTCGTTCCCCCGAGACTTCCTCTACCTTCTCATTCTTCCGAGTTCCCCGTTTCATCCGGTTCCCTCTTTTGGTTACGTTTGTCTCTCATGACTGTTTATTTTTGTAGTTACCCCTCTGTTTAAATAATACCCTTACCTGCATTTGGATCTACCCTCTCTTTGTGTTTTCCCAAACCCAACCGTGACATAACATATGTCTGCCCATACCATAACCCCTCCGCCACCATGGGCCACTGGATCATGTTGACTTCAGCAAACTACTCACCCACACAACTCCATACACGCGGTCTGCCATCTGCCCTGTACACTGAAAACTGGGATTCATTGAGACCACCTCTCCAAAGTGACAGACGCCATTGAATGTGAGCATTTGCCCACTCAAGTCGGTTACGGAGGACGACGAGTATGCAGATGAGCTTACCTGAGACGGTTTCTAACAAATTAATTGGTTATGCAAACCAATTGTTGCAGCAGCTGTCTGGGTGGCTGGTCTCACACAATCTTGGAGGTGAAGATGCTGGATGTAGATTTCCTGGGCTGGTGTGGTTACACATGGTCTGCGGTTGTGAGGCCGGTTGGATGTAGTGCCAAATTCTCTGAAATACGTTTGGAGATGGCTTGTGGTAGAGAAATGAACATTCAGTTCACGGCCACAACTCTGGTGGACATTCCTGCATTCAGCATGCCAATTGCACGCTCCCTCAAACCTTGTGACATCCATGGCATTGTGCTGTGTGATAAAACTGCACATTTTAGAGTGGCCCTTCATTTATGGCCAGCCCAAGGCACACCTGTGTAATAATCATGTTGTCTAATTAGCATCTTGATATGCCACACCTGTGAGGTGGATGGATTATCTTGGCAAAGGAGAAGTGCTCACTAACATAGATTTAGACAGATTTGTGAACAATATTTGAGAGAAATAATCATTTTGTGTACATAGAAAAAGTCTTAAAGTATTTATTAGTATTAGTTCATGAAAAATGGGGCAAGAACAAAAGTGTGTTTATAACTTTGTTCAATATATGTATTTAATGCATCAATGTAAGTTATTAATTATTAATACAAGTAAAATAATCCAAACATTCCAGATATGGCTGAGACGGACTTTATTATTATAATTAACTATAAAAGACCAGATCCTGCATAATGATGTATAACATTTATGATGAACTACTGAATGGACTGATTTTGTAAATATAAATTTTTGTTTCAAGTTAAATATCTGACAGTGTTAACTAAAGTTTGAAGATAGCTCTACCAACAAGTAATATTTCATATTTAGTATACTTACAATTCAAATTTTATATAATGTACAATGGAAATCCTGCTGTTTTCAGATTTAATGGCAAGTTATGTTGTGTTACACATTTTGTTGTCTCGTGTGAAAGATCAGTGTTGTATTTTGATATTGAAACTGTCATTGAACTTTCAAATGAAATCATGCTTTGAATACCACTGTGTGTATGCTATTTACTGTATTTTTACTTCATGTTGGTCTTTTGTGTGACCCATGCTGTCATTAAAGGATTTCTTTCTTATTATTACTGCCCTGATCTCTGTTGAGTGGACTCTGTGATCCCTTTCTAATGATGCTCCGTTCACTGGCTTCATCACAGATCGCCATGCACACAAGGCCATGAGCTGTAAGTCATCATGCTCCTAAATGTTAGCACCATGGCAACCAAGAATGAAGGAGTTGAGAAATGGCTTTGGAATCACAAGGCTTTAATTTAGGCGTTGTTTCAACTGTGACTTCATCAGTGATCTGTGCAACAGTGTGTGATATATGACGACAGCAACACAAGTTGACTGATTATAGTGTGATCCAGGTAATGTTCCTAATGGTTAACGGTCTTGGATGCTAACACAAATAAAGGTTCATTTGAAGGTGACAAGGGAGCTAAAGTTACTGTAATAATCATGCTCTATACCAGCAGTGTGCCTTTGATCAAGGCACTTCCGCCCAGTTCAGCCCAAGGGACAGTACATGCAATTAATGCTCCATAAACCGCTTTGTAGAACAGCATCTGCTAAATGGCAAGTGAGTAAATGGATTTCAAGATTTTTCAGGGGTCAAGGCTAAGATCTGTTCTGTTTCTGTATATCTGTTTTGAACAATTAAAGTTAAACGCACAGGTAAAATAGTAATATTGTGGAATATTTTAAGAGTTGCACACAAAAAAAAAAAATTGTTTACTTGTTTTCTTGTCTGTTAATGTCATGCTTCCCTTGCCCTCTAGTCTTCATGCTATTGGTTTCTCTTGTTCATTGTCATGTTCTCATTGGTTATTGTCATGTGATTATCAGTTCTGCTTGTTCATTGGTTGCTTTAGTCATGTGTCTTGTTACCCATTAGTTTGTCTTTTATCATGTGACCCTCATTGTTTGATATAAGTACCCATGTCTTTGCCATTGTCTCTTGGCATGTATTCATGTTGTAACCTGCTGTCGGTGAGTCTAGTCTGTTCATGCTATGTCAAGTCTGTTCTAGTCAAGTCTGTTTTTGTCAAGTCAAGACTTTGTTTATTTTTGGAAAATGTTTGGATTGTACCTTGTAAATAAACTGTACTTGGGTTCATCTATGCTCTCCTTCAGTGGACTCATTAAATAAAATGTAAATTATTGCTTGATACAAAGATTAAATTTTAGGATACTTACTCCAATCTTCAGTGTCTTCAGTTTTAATGATCCTTTAAAAATAATTCTGACATGTTGATTTGATGCTTGTGTAACCCCTCTCACCCGGGTCCTCTATGACGCTCCTCGCACTCGCTCCGAGCGGGGCTCAAACCCGGGTCTTCCGGCATGGGAGGCGGACACACTAACAAGGAGGCTAAATGGCTACAGCCACTAGTTACACTTGGGATAAAAAAAATAAATCCCTCTTATATATAGATCGGTGTGTGTTTGTATCAGTGAAGCGCGGGTCAATGTATAAACAACCCGCACCCGACCGACGTTTTCAACTAACCCATCCGCAACTCGGACCACAAAAAAAGAAAATATTTTACCAGACCCGCATTTTTTAAAAGTAGTATATGCTCACTTTAGCATCATTGGGCCATAGACATCGGAACTAGGCATAAGTAATTTATTCCGATCAGAGCTCGTAAAGCTTGCCACAAAGAACCGGTAAATGTAATTATTATGAATGGGTCTAAATTAGCAAGGAGACATTTAATTGTTTAGTAATAAACTGGTGTTTTCTGTGTTGCTGCAAAGATGAAGTTGACAATGTGGACTCGCCATGAACGCCAGAGAGAAATGCACATTTCATATGGATACATAATCAGAGAGTAGCCTATTTATTTTGGTTTGAATATTTTCGTTTAAAAGTAGACATTTCAAGCTTTCTGTAATATATAGCCTATATTTCTCAAATCTGTGAGCACAAGCTGAGTTTCAGCGCCTTCCAGTTCACATGCAATGCAAGTGATCGTGCCGGCGCCTCATTACATTGTCCGCTATATATTTGCTTCCTTTTTATTAAATATGGGCAATTGATTTATAAAACATTTATCAAAATTAAGATAAAATTTATACAAAATGAAAATCTTTTAAAATTTGTTTTCTATAGAACAAAACTTAATGAAGTCGTCAAAATCATGTTTTAACAAAAACAGCGCCGTTTCTCCCCAGTCTTCACCTGTTCTCTCGCCGCCTCCATCTCTACCTGCAGACTGAGCTCTTGTGCCATTTTCGCGCCAGTTATAAAGTGTAGGTCTATGTATTTCAAAATTGTGTCTAGTACTATATAAATTACAAAGGTTTAATTGGCACCTTTATTTCAAACGACCCGACCAGCCACAACCGGAATATCATAAAAAATATTTTTGGATGACTCGTAACCGCGGTTAACCGCAGGCACCCGCTCATTTTACATCAACCCGCGCATCACTCGTGTGTGTGTATGTATGTACAGTATGTATGTGTTTGTGTGTATATATATATATATATATATATATATATATGTGTGTGTGTATAATCCTTTTTATTAATCAAAGAAAAACTTTGAAAAAGTGTTTCCAACACTGACAATAATGAATAACCATTATTAATAATTGATCAGAATTAGATTTTAAGGGTTTGTGATTCTTAACCGGGAATTAACTTATGAATCAGAATTAATAAAATAAATAATAAATAAACTAATGAAGTTGAACTTCCACTCATTTGGCAGTTAATAAAAGTACATATTATTGCTTCATCTCAGAGATCATGATAGGTATAGAACGCTAAATGGATATATACATTTTATAACAAAATGTAAATATAAAATACAAAGTTCTAGGTGAAATTCTAGATGGCCAAATATTCAGCTAGTTCTTGGTGCAGCAGTTGCAGTGCACTTCAGAAATCCTCCACCTCTCCCAGCTCCGCCTATATAGTTCTACTTCTGGGTATTTTCATGTATATTATGGGGGTTATTTCATATATATGATTATTATACGTGCAGCAGCATGTTGTAGATATAGTTAGCAAGTCTCAGTATGTGAACTGCTTAACAGATCTTTGATCATACGTGTAAGAGTAATATATCATTTAAATCTGTAAAGGATCTACTTTTATTTGTGTACACTCACAATATTAACAAAACATGCTGTCAATAGCTGTCAAGATTCATTCACTGCATCAAATGACTTACGATGCCAGGATGTTTTTATTATTATTATTATTATTATTATTATTATTATTATTATTATTATTGTTTTATAAAATAGACAGCAACAATATAAAAGTAATACGAATTATAATGTTAACAATAGATTAAGAATGTTTAGAATAAACTTTACTATAGGCTCTGTTCGTAAAGATTTTCATAACATGCATAACAGTTATGATCTTTTTTCCCATATATACAATGTTTTTGTATTGTATAATAAGCCTACTTAGAATGCTTGTTTTTGTGACTACAACTAAGCTTCTGTTCGTGAATATCTGCTCTAATGTAAATAAGAGTGTACGCTGTAAATAAGTGAACCATCTACAGACATATATGTTGCACCCTTTCTTATCAGTGATGCAATTTATTATCAGTTATGCATGATGTGATAACTGCTAATGTTGCAAGTCTCAGCTCGGGAGAACTGATAGCCAGCACCTTGTATATTTACTGACAAACATTCAATATTCAGCATTCACAAACAGTTGTTTTCTTTCAAAAGAAAACAAATAAAGCCTCTGTACTACTTTACATTGTTTGTCTCTTCCTTTCATCCGTTCTAGCATGTATCTTTTGCATTTAGTCTATTTTTAACATTAAAAAATTCCTCATTCATGCTCTTTCACGCACAAACACAGTTAAATCAAGTATTAAGCACATATGTGCAAACTTCAGCCCTGTTTCACAGTTTAAAACATTTTTGACACTTATTTCACATTCAGTTCCCCATAAATGTGACATTGGACCACAAATCCAGTCTTAAGTCGCTATAGGGTATGTTTGTATCAATAGCCAAAAACAAATTGTATGGGTCAAAATGATATTTAGTAAATTTTCTACCGTAAATGTTTTAACTTAACCAATTCAGCGTAAACTAATAAACATTTACCCCAGATCTACTAAATTACAGCATGTTAAACTCAAATAGGCAATTTAACGGAAGAGTATACAGCAATTTCACCATGACACAACCTTCACAATGCATTAAATTAATAAAGTGTGTGATTTTCATGTAACATCACACATGGATCTAACTATACATTGCAATTAAGCAGATGTTACCAAATGCAAACAATTTCCCCAAAATGTTCATATTATTTATCTGTGAATAAAGGAAACAAATAAGAGAGTCGAGAGTCTCTTCTTCTTCTTCTGGCGTATTGCACACCATAGGCACATACCACCAACAACTGTTCCTAATCATACATGGGTGATAATCCCACCTCTATTCATTTTATATTTATTTATTTTATAGTTAGTTTTATTTTGGGTTCACCCAAGCTGTCTCTTCTCTGCCAGCTCCTCTGTATGCGGCTACTCTTCAAAGTACGCACGCTACAGTCACACGCGCACTGGATTTCTTTAATACCGTATATAGATGTTTGTGTTTCTATGAGTTCTTAGTCACATGCATGTAATACATTTAAACGTGTTCAAACATTATTAAATCTCATATATCTATTATCTCTTCCTTACTGTAATACAGGGATAGGCAACTTCGGTCCTGCTATATATCCCTATCCCTGCTGTAATATAATGAATTCCAGCTGTATTTGTGTGTTTTTATATCATCCTGAACCCCCCCCCCCCACCTTCTTCAACAATATAAGGAGTCGGGAACCATTGAACATTTCAATAAAACGTTAATAACAAAATAAACACAAAAGAGAATAAACAGACAAACATAACCAAAACACAAAATAAAATCCAGGGGTGGTCCTCTCTTGTCTTGCACTGCTGTCACTCCTCCTTTTATCCTTCTGGAGCTCCTCTATTGGACTACAGACGTGTGAGTGGCGCAGGTGTAGCTCATTATCACTTTCACTCCACCGGCCTCGCTCTGTGCCCACTGCTCTTGGCCCCACCCCACTCGTCACAACAACATTCTAGAGTTTGATATGGATCTGAGCGTTTCATCTACGCTCATTCACAATTTTATAATTAAACTTTGAGTTTAATTAAAGTTTGTCTATGATAGACAGTTAATGTCATTTAACTGTGGAATTTGTCATGAAAAGCTCCATTATTCATGATGCTGTCCAGAATCAGATAGCTGCAAGCCAGCACATCACACCAAAAAAGCTCTGGAGAAATATAGTGTAATCATGTCGATCTCTTTCTACACTCTCAAAATACTTATTATAAATATTTCTAGTTGTATATAAATTGTATATATAATTTGCAGTAATCTTAAATATATTGTTTCTATAGATACAATTTACTACTTTAACTATGTAGTTTTATATTTAACCTTTTTTGTTATTTGCAGTGCTTTATTGGATAGTAGTTATTTTCCACATAAAAGCTATTAAATACACAGTATTATACATTTTTGCTTCAAATAAAGTTTATAATATTGTTATTCACCTGGCTGGTTCATGGCTTATTATGGTTCATAATGCTTTATCAAAGACATTTTAAAATCCCAATGGGAAAAATGTATGGAAAAGTGGAAAGGCACTAATGCACTCTATAAACACATTTAATGCAGATAGTTGTTCCATGTACTTACATTGTTTTAAAATACACACCAGCGGTTTCTCATACTGTACATCATCAGTCTGCTTTTCTTTGCAATGTAAACAAAATGGTGTGTTAACCGGCAACCTGTGTTGGTTCTTGGTCATGTACGAAGCAGCACATGATGCAGCCTGGTGGGCTCCTCGTAAATTTCTAAACAGCACCATATTTCATTATTAAGAACTCCACACTCATAAAACTGTAAACATATTTCATTATTAATAACTCCACAGTCATAAAACTGTAAACATGCTCGCCAGCGCTGCCAGCGCTCTATGGCAGCTGATCACTCTGACCCCAGAAATCTGACCTCAGATCATGACGTGCACAGATGCAAAACCAGACAGAAAAGATCCAGTTTGTCCCTGAAGGTTTTGGTGTTGCTTACATACTGGTAGGGGAGTAAATGTGTGTATAAGCTTTTGCAGTTGGTTGGTGTTTTCTCTGATGCCGCTGGCAAGACCATTCGCTTCCCGTTAAATTCTGTATGCAATATGTCATGATGATCTATTTCAATCAGCATTTAGATGAGAGATTAAGCGTCAGGGGAGGGATTTGTGTGGAGGAAGGAGGGGTGATTTGAACACACTAAATCACCAGATTTGCAAAACAGAGCGACAAATTAAAATCCCAACAGATGCAAGGCTTAAATCATGTAGATTGCCTGAGTTTCCTTGGTCTTTTTGTTTAACATCAGAGTCCAAAACACTGCTGTAGCTTGATTGCCTTAATTAGCCATTCCATTTATCTATTCTGCTTTTTCATGAAAAGTTTGATTATTTGATTACTTATTAGCATACTTCACATGTCAGTTTTGTTTTGTTTTTATACATAGTAAACAAACACGTTTATGATGATGTTAGTATAGGTGACATCTTCAAATCTTCCATTACCATGTCCAACAAGTATGTCAGATTGCTTTTGTCGCATTTGTCACATTCATCCACTTTATATTTCCTTAAATTATGTATAAACACCATATTTGATCCAAATATCTCAAAACAGCTGACTTTATCAGCACTCCATTTTTATCCCGGTTTACTTGCAGGTAACTAGTATTATTATGACTATATTCTTGTAAAACAAATCATAATGTTTTAGTGATATAAATATTCAAAATGTATCTTCCATTTACAAAGATTTTAATATTTACAAGTGAAATATTTGGTTGTTGCCACTGATTTGCCACAGAATAAATAATAAACAAAAACAAACTCATAATAAAATATAAATTTGATGTTATTTACAGCCTGTTAAGTGTCCCATAAATTCTGGTTTTGCTTTTTTTTATTATTATTATTTAAGGAAAAGCAAAGAACATTTGTGCAACAGTTGTACTGCATGTTTGCATGGAAAACAATGTCAAAAATAAATGTTAAATAAAAGTTGCAGTTTGGTAATTTTTACTAATCCAAATACATAAACTGCACATTATGTTTAGGCAACATTTTCCTAGGACATTTTCAAAAGGCTGCACCAATTATAACCAAAATACACCATTATGAATATGAAAACATTTTGTGCTTGTGAGAATGTTTCATTCAAAGACTTCTTCAGGCATTTTATGGACAAAAAAATGATCTCAGACAGACGATTTATGTTAATATCATTCGGCTTTAATGTTGTACTTCACTAAGCCTCATGCTGAAGTTTCAAAAGTAATTGGTTCACTTCAAAGCAGAAAGTCGCATCAGGTCATTACTGCAGTCTACTCACTAAACACACACAGGGTAAAGTGCGCAGACGTTGTCCACTATCCTTCGGGAGCTGCCTTTGCAGTCAATAAAGAGCTCACCTCCAATTACAGATTCTCCACAAGCCTGGTAAGATTCACGATACTTGAGACTGAGAGGAGAAAAGAGCAAAATGGGATTCTGAAGGAGGGAACCGGAGGGAGAAGAGAGCTGTACTCTCTGCTAATGAATGACGTACATGTCTATTAGTGTCAGACTCTCTTGACTGCCTCTCTCTTGAAGAATCAGCATGTCTGGTCCGGCAGAGAAATGAAAGGCTGAGGGGAATGTCATGTCCACGGGCGAACTCATCTGTCACTTGGCATTGCGGATGGAGTTTCTCGCATGCTTCAGCTTCTCTCGTATTGTTGCACAGATGCGTATATGTTCATGACGCAACAGAAAGAGGTCGCAGGTGAATCTAATCGAATGAACCGAGACTCAGTGTGTTTTTAATCAGTGCACTAAGCAGCGTTTTAGGGCCAAGTGAGCGGATATGGCCCTGACATTATTAGTTTTTGGTGGTCTGAGAGCTGATGTTATGGCAGGGAGCACGGACTGCTTACTCCGGCCAAAATGAATGGAATTCTTTATGACGTTGAATGGAAATGAACAAATGCTCTTCAAAATAAAGATATGATTAATAAGTAATTGCACGGAGAGACATCATGTCTCCATAGAGCTGTCTTTGTACCTGCTCTGGACTTTAATAATAGATGTTTCCCGTACCTCTTTACTTTTTCGAAACGGCCATGCAATCAGCACTTTCCCCCCACATTTTTCCTCTTAATCAGTGTCTGGTAGCAAAGCTTAAGATATTCTGTTTTTAGAATACTATAGGATTCTGACATTCATTCAGATGATTTCATCTGTCATTTAATGCATTTCACAGCACAGCCTCAACACATACATTTGATCAAAATAACGTTAACCTGACCTTTGGTGTGGAGCTGTGAATACAGGGAAAATGAAAGTATGTGCGTGTTCATGTTTGCATGATTTATGAGAGCCAAATCTGTATTGTTGTTAAACCAGGCTTTACACTGGTATAACAACATCAATTTGTTATAAGAGAACATTTCCTGAATCCTCATACTTAAAATAGCTTTACAAATATACTAAACAATGTTCTATCAAAAATGTAAAAATGCTGAAAGTTTTTGTGAGGGATAGGTTTAGTTTAGGGGGATAGAATAGCTTGTTATGCCTATTTAGGGCCCCCTAAAACTTAAATGTGTGGGTGCCTGAGTCAGGTTTTTCCTGCATTGTTGGAACCAAATGTCACCACAAGGATAATAAAACCTGAAATTACCCACACTGTGGGGAACAATCAACAGTTCCCACAAGGAATACAGCTTTATAAACATACTAGACATTCAAAAATTTGTGAAAGTTAGGGTTAGGTTTAAGGGTAGAGAATAGAGAATAGTTTTAGCTTTGTCTGAACAAAGGCCTCACCATGATAGAAAAACAAATGTGTATGTGAACATAATGAAAGTCACAAACCAGTCAGTATAGAAGCCGGCAAATTACCTCCATGGCATGCTTGAAATGATTTGCAGAATGTATTAAATTCTATAATTTCCAAAGACCCCATTCGTGTTGTACTAAATACCCTGTTCTATTTTATTAAGGACAATCACTACTAGTGTTTTGTGGAATTAAAGACTGCTCTTCTCTTATTTTATATATTTTATTGTTGTTGTTGTTGTTGTGTTTATCTGCTTTCATTCACTGACCTCTACTGGCAAACCTATGCAGTGCAAGTATCCGCATTGAGCCAACACAGTGTTTGAACATTCTGAGCCAGATCTATCTATCTATCTATCTATCTATCTATCTATCTATCTATCTATCTATCTATCTATCTATCTATCTATCTATCTATCTATCTATCTATCTATCTATCTATCTATCTATCTATCTATCTATCTATCTATCAGCTAATTTAGTTTATCATCTAACTTTAAACGTAAATTGTCCAATAAATGAATAAGGTTTGGTCAGATCATTCGGTAAGATGTCCCTTATACATTTGTTTATTGATTTCGATAAGTTAAATATGTATTACTAAATTCAGTGTTAAAAAAGCTAAAAAAAAAAGTATATATATATATATATATATATACATATATATATATACATATATATATATATATATATATATATACATATATATATATACATATATATATATATATATATATATATATATATATATATATATATATATATATATATACAGTAGATATCCTTGTTGGACGTGTTATTGACAGACCACAAGACAAAATAAATAAATAAATAAATAAATAGATAAATAAAAAAAGAATAGATGACATTATAAAAAATAACCCCATTCAAATGTATGGAAATCCTTGGTTCTGAAATTTTTTTTTTTTTAAGGTGACTCAAACCTCAAGCTTATCAGTTTTCTATGATGCAATTTATTAAAACAATGGGATAAATGATGAACCACACTTAATTTTAAAAACAATGGTTTAATTTAATTTATTTTAAAGGGGACCTATTATACCCCTTTCTACAAACTACATTTTTTTTTTTTTTACAAAATTACAAAATAAATGTATGTCAAGTTTTAGTTTAAAATACCCCACAGATCATATTTTATAGCTTGTACTTTATAAATTGGCACTTTTAGGGTATGAGCCAAAACACGCCGTTTTTGTCTTTGTCCCTGTAATAAAGATGCTCCAATAGCAGGGTAGTGCATCCTGACAATCACAATACGGCCATCAGGATGCACTACCATCTTTAGCAATGAAGTCAAATTCATGATTAAGGTTGGGAATAATGTCAATAGCTTGTTAGGAGGCCAGTTTAATGCCTCATCTGAAGGATGTTCCTGTTTAAAAGGGTGGTTTAAAGCTTCATTAAAATATATCTTCTTTTTGCAGTCTGAAATCTGCATCATTATAATAGGACTTTTGCACCATTACATGTCAGGAAATGAGCGCCACCTGCTGGCTGATATATAATTTAAATGCAACAGCACCTAAGCTTTTTTCGAAGAGTAGACCATACTCTGGCCTGCTTAGCTTTAGTGAATAACCAGACTTGGGCAACTACATGCAACCGAACTCTGTGCCTTGATAAAGATGTGCTAGTAGAGGGGTAGCGCATCCTGACAAGCTCAATACACCCATCAGTATTAGGTTAACCAGACGTCCCAGTTTTCCGGGGACAGTCCTGGTTTTTGGGGGCCTGTCCTTGACTGAACTTGTCCCCGGAAATGTCCCCGTTTTACAGCATGTTCAAAACAACACACAAATACACTGGAAAAGCCTGAGCAATTTTGCCAGCTGGCTATCGTATGATTGCAATTATTTTCACCAGCAGAGGGTGCTGCGATCCGATAAATATCTAAATATCATCTAATCTAATAAATCTAATCTCACTGTAATCAGCACAAACTGGGCTATAATAATATGTGAAATGCATGTATGTACATGATTGTGTTTATGAGGAAAAAAATGTATGCTTGGTTATTGAAAAACTAAAAATTGTAAAACACTTGAATAAGGCAATAAAACACATACAGAACAATGGTTCCCGGGACTGTTGAGAACTGGAGCTTGTAGCCTAGAATTGTTCTTTCTAAATTATGTGAAAATCATCTTGTTTACTCACTCACAGAAAACAATATATTGATTTAAATTTTCTAAGACACTTTTTGTTGGTAAAAGTCATATTTGAGTAGGCGTCAACAATCATGAATATCATTGTGATTTACACCTGAAAAGACAAAGGCCCACATAATGAGCTGCATAATGAGCTGCATAATGAACCTTTAAGTCAGCTTGTGTCACTGAGAGGGAAAATTTACAAGAAAGAATGTGAGGACAAAATAAATCTATATCATTTTATGTTTGTAGTTTATTAAGAATATATTTAATTATCCCATGCACAACATAGTTTAATATCCACTTGGGAGAGCAGTTAAACAGTTTTTTAGGAACAATCAAAGCTGACTTTCTGACTTTTTTTTTTTTTGCATCATTTCTCCAGTCACACAATCCTTCAGAAATCCTTTTACAATCTTATTTTCAAAAACAAAACAAAACAAAACAAAAAAAAACATTTATTGTTATTATTATTATCATTATAATTATTATTATTAATGTTGAAAAGAGAAATTAAAAGAACACCATTTTTGTTACATTTGTTACAGTTATCTATTGTTACATTTATATTATTTACATCAAGCTTTTGTATGGTATAGTATTGTATGTTGTTACTGAAACTTCATAATGTTTCACTTGATTATACATTTAGTCAGGAATTATAGTTTGGAAAAAGTCTTTGGAAAAAGTCTAACTAGTAAAATGTTCACACGTTATGTGAAAACTAGTACAAGTATATATATATATATATATATATATATATATATATATATATATATATATATATATATATATATATATATATATATATATAAAAAGAGACTTACTCATGTTTATGATCTCTGCTGACTAAAGCGCTTCATTCTTTCTTCCAAATCTCAAATCCTCAACCACATCACATCTTTTTGGGGTGAATTATGTCTTATTCCTCTCATCGCGAAGCAAACTGTAAAATAAAAACAACTTGGAGAACAGTATCTCTGCTTTTTCCTCTGTGTGGGTGTATTCAAGCCGCGCGCTTCAGTTTGAATCTGAATAGCGCGTTCAGCGTGGGGGCGTGGTCACATTAGATATAATAAAGGGAGACGTGAAAAACAGACATGGTGTTGTTTTAATATGGATTACTTTATCACAGAATATTTGTTTTCGGCAGCACTTGTTTAAAATAAGCTTTGTTTAAAAGTAGGCATGTCAATCTTTCTATAGATATTTCTCTCATGTCTCTTAGTTGAGTATTCACAGAGTTACAGTTCATTTTAATGACGCGTTTGTAAATGATGATCAGCGCAGACAAGCACTATTCGGACCGGACTAGTTTTCTAAACTACGTTTGAGTTTCGATTCTTACCACCTGGGGTCTGTGATTTTCATGTACCACCCAGATAGCAATGAGTCGGCGGACCGCCGGCGGCGCTCCGGCGGCAGTAGAAGCGTCAGAATAGCGTAATCGCAAACGCGTTTGACGGTGCACCGCCGGCGGCAGCCGCTTTTCAGAAGCGGCAGCCGCCTTCCTACCGCCTTCGTTCCGCGGCCGGCCCGCGGACCAACCGCCGTCCCGCCGCCGTTATATCAAAGGCGACCCTTCCGCGGCCCGTCGGAGGCAAACGCTATTTTCGAGCGATCGGTCGCCGCTTGCTTATTTATATATATATATATTATATATTATATATATATATATATATATTATGCAGTTTATCAAGAATAATGATTGATCAAACCAGACAAATTTCCATTTGACGTTTTAATTCCACATTTCAAAGTACAGTAACTGTCATTGAAACATGATGTCAGATCCCTGAAATATAAATAACAGAAAAAAAGAGAAAAAAAAAAATACACACACACACACATGCAGGTTTCCAATTAAATTGTTAAAAAAAAAAAAACAGCCTTAGCTTACAAGCAAATTATAACACTTACAATAATTGTTAATAATATAAAGAGGTCAGCTCTGGCATTAAAAGAATTACCAGTAAACATAAGTAATGAGTATATCTGGTACCAAAGAATGTGCAGGACACCAAAAAAAATTCAGGTATAACATCACATTTACAAGCCATTTCTAACAATAAGATAAGTGGTAATAATTTAGAATAAAGCTCTGGAGTAGAATAGACCATTATAATGGCATTGCTGACCTGGGGTACAATATGTCTCTTGTATCTGTGATAAACATCTTCAAATATATATAAAAAAATACTGAGGTAAAAAAAGTAGTAGAACAGATATAACTGCAATGCTGACCTGTGGCACAAGGATTTACAAGCTATATTTAACAATATAATAAGTTAAGCACTATGATAATATCCACAGTGAACAGTGTGGATTGGGGAGTGCAGTCTGACACTTCTGGCTTCTTTAGGGGTCTTGATGTTACTGACTGCAGGATAAAGAAAGGGTTCCAGTTGTCAGTGATGCTGGGATGTCAGTAGTCAGCCTAGGTTTAAGGGGTCGGCTGTGGGTCCCTCTCAGCTGTGCGGCGCCTTTTTCCGCCTTCACGGTCAGATGCTCCTTTCAGGTAACGCGTAACGTTAACCTGGATGGCTTCATCAGTGGCATCCTGTGTTGCCGGGTTCTTCCGGATGGCTCCTGTAGAAAATACAGATCTGTCATTCCATTTGAATGGCATAATGCCATACACATCTACTAAACATATATTTTTTTTTTTACATCCAACTTACTTTGAACAATGGTCTTCAGGAACATGTCTCTAAAACATGCTTTATCCCCAACTCCAGTCCAGGTTGTATTGATGGAAAGGTGATTAGAGAAGATACTTTGAAGCATCCGCCAGACGGTTGTCTTTAGGTCCCTCCCACATTTGATTGCCAAAAACCGAAGCTGAAAATCCAAAAAAAGTGTTACAAATTACATTTCTCTGAAGCTTATCATACATAAATATAAAATGTGACAGGCTATGGATTCAGACTGTAGAATATGCAGTGTACAATCTTAATTCTACTTTTTACATTACCCTATGGAGTTATAAACGAAATCAGCACACTTACAAATCGTTCCTGGAGCTCTTTATCCTGCCTCAAACTGTTGTCAAGCAACGCCAAATCTTCCTGGGTGTCTAGGGGGAGTAACAGATCCCCTGGCAGGGATAACTCTCCAACAGACACATTGGCACTGAAATGTTGCAGCATAGTGTCCATTTTGTTGTCCATGCTACGCACAACATCGCCAAACTCTCCAAGACGTTGCAGCATTAAGGTCTGATCTGCACCTACAGGGGTTAAATAAAATAATAGTCAGTCCTGGTCCCTCAACTACTAAACTATGACATTTATATCTAGGTCTACTACATGTATAGGTGGCCCCAGTGGGAATTAAACCAACAACCACAGGTGTTGTTTGCAAGTTGTACCTGATTGCCCAGTGCGAGCAAACGTCTTCATTGTCCCAACTTGCTTCACCTGCTCTTGAAGTGAGCCGCTGTCATCCGAAGCTACAAAATGAAAGGCATATGGTAATTTTGTACATACATCACATACTCTTTCCTAAGTTTGACTTTTTTGTGCATGTTCTTACCTGCTCGTGCAGTGCTTTCCCTCAGAGCTTGGTTCTCCTCCCTCAGAGCTTGGTTCTCCTCCCTAAGGGCTTGGTTCTCCTCCCTAAGGGCTTGTTTTTCATTCTGGAGTCTCTGGAAATCTACATTAAAAAAACAAAACAACAACAAAAAAAAAAACACCTAAAGGCACTATTTTCAATACTTTTAAAACACTGGACACTAAGACATAGGCCTAAAATATACCTTCATAGCTGAAAACTTCATGCTGTACACGAGATGCCAGGGGAGTCCAAGGGCCAATTACAGAGCGATGACTTTATCCTATTGATAATCATTGACGTAAAAATATGTTTGAAGTTATTGCATACATTTAATGAATTGGACCTAAAATGGAACACTTAGTTTAGCGCAACATATTACATACCTCCAGCGTTTTCACCCATATGCTGCCAGGGTAAATTTGCTGCTGGGGGTGTAAAGCTTAGTACTTGACGAGCTGGAAGAGCAAACATAACAGCTTTTCTGGGGAGAAACCTGGTTCTGAGAAAGAGGAAACAGAAATTTGAAAATCTAACAAAGGGTATAGTTTAGTGGCAGGATCACAAATCAAGCATCACAGCAATTTTACATACCACCTCTGAAGTCTACAGATGGCACAACATTTTCCTGGTTTTCTGGAATCGATGCAACTTCTGGAGCATCGGGCAGCACTGAAACCTTGTTACCAGGAACAATGTTTTCAAAGCTCAAAAGAGGTTGTCCAAACGACAGCACTGCTGGTGCATCTGGAAGACTAGACTCCTCTTCATCAGAAGAGGCCTGGGGTCTGTACTTGGAATTTGAGATTCTCTTTCTCTTTCTCTTCTTGTCATCGTCCGTCGTTTCAACGCTAGAACCTGTTTGGAAGCGCACCAAATATCTCATCGCCTCTTGCCAACATTCTAGAGCAGGGAATAATGAATGAAAGTCAGTTATCCACCACAAACAGACAAAGAAAATACACAGATGAAATGCAGGAAAATCAAATGCATAAGTCAGAACCATTTACCTGCTCCCTTCATAAACTTAAAATGATGTTTCTCCCAGGTGCTGTGTTCATTTACAGGAGGATTTACTTGGTCAAAGTCAGGAATAACAGCAAGTAGAGCATCGTTTGCAGCTGCAATTTCCTGTTTGTCCCTCTCAACTCCTTTCAATATTCGTCTCCTTTTGGCCCAGTAACTAGACATTGTAACTAACAATGCATTTACCTTTAAAGCCAAAACGATTGTCCAACAGTAGGTCTCTTGTGTGAAGTTAACCAGTTATGCTCCGGTCAAGGTATCTGCAAGAAAATGTGAACAAAACCACATTGTTAACGTTAGGAATATACAGTAGCTATGCTGTAGAAAAAAAAGAAAAAAAAAGATCAGCCAAACGTGGAACAGTGAAATTGTTAAAAAATAAAATGTACTCATTCAGTGTAGTGATTCAAGTGAACAGCACTGTCCTCAAACATAAAAAGTACAGCACTTCAGATAAATAACTCATCATAATCCCCTTAAATCCTAGAAGTATAGTAGCAACAGCACGTGCTAGCTAACACTTGCTAGTCACTACATTGTGAACTGAACTAGCAGCATACTTTGATCTGACAAACAAAATAATTTAAACAACCATCATTCTGCTTTGTTAGAAAACACCAAATAATTTAAGTTATACTGACATCTTTCTAGATGTAAAGCTTTGGATACCTACTGTAGCTAGTTACATTTCTACATGTAATGTAACTAGCAACATTGCTTAACCTCAGTGTGTAAGTTACTGTAACAAAGGCACAACAGCATGTGTTAGCTAACAATTGCTAGCCACTCCAGCTACTGGACTAGCAGCTACTTGTTCAGACAAACAAAATCATTTAAACAACCTATATACAACGTTAGTTTTGTAAGAAAACACTAGATGTAAAGCTTTTGCTACGTACTGAAGCTATACACATTTCAACATGCTTGAACAGTGTAAAAAAGGCGAAACAGCATGTGTTAGCTAACACTCTGAACTAGACTAGCAGCGTGCGTGTCGGAACAAACAAATGAAAACAACCTAACGTTACTGGTATCATCATTCGGTTTAGTTAGAAAACAACACAAGTTATACTGATCAGTCTTGTCGTAGATTTTGCTACCTACTGCTGGAACCACATTACCACATGGGCGGCGGCATAATTGTCCATACAAGTAACTGTAGTTAATTCGACTGACCAAAACTAACTTAAAATACGTACTCACACTCGTATAAACATACGTATCTTAGAAGAAAAGAAAAACTCAACGCCTGGAAGAAACAAAGTAGCTATTACAGAAAGTTAATTGTAACATGGCGGCAACTTTGTAAACAAGGCTAACTTACTTTAGCCTTACTTTAGCTT
Source organism: Carassius auratus (assembly GCF_003368295.1). Classification (NCBI taxonomy): domain Eukaryota; kingdom Metazoa; phylum Chordata; class Actinopteri; order Cypriniformes; family Cyprinidae; genus Carassius; species Carassius auratus. The sequence goes on from NC_039251.1 coordinate 26,515,883, forward strand.
GACTAGTAAGGCATGAACAAAGATGACTACAGATTTTACAAAGATAAACTAAAAACAATGTAAACATAATATTGCGTTAAGGAAACATGTACTTACTTAAACGATGGTAGTCCACAGAAACTCGCGATTGAACGGCGAACTGACGCGAATGTGTGCTCTAGTTATGTTGTTTGGGGAGGGGCCAGGAGCTCAGTGGCTCCAGTGCGTCATCGAGCCACCGTTTTAGCTCCGCCCAAAAGAAAATCCTGAACACAGCAATGGTGAAAACCTATACTTTCTAACATTTATAATGTGTTTACATTTTTTTAAGTGTTTTACTGTCTTAAACATTTGTACAGGTCGCAATTGCAAATTAATCCCTTATACATGTAAAAAGTCAAAAAAAAAAAAAAAAAAAAATCGAGGTTGGAAAAAAATGAAAGACATAAAATGACATTTCCTGGAATGGCAGAAAGACAAAATATTTCTAAATATTTCATAAATCTGCCAGTGCAGCTGTGAAACCAGAGGAGCTTTTAGATTTTAGTTTATCCTTCTGATCAGGTCAAAACAGAGATTTTCCTGTTTATGATAGGCTATTACCATGGTTGCAAATTAATAAAAAATTATAAAGTATAGACCTACCCAAGATTTTGGCCATGTTGCAGATGTCTTTCACTGTTCACTGATGTAGCCAGGCATTAGTGAAAAGTCTAACTTCATCAATTTATTCAGCTAAATTGTTCATACCATGAATTAAATATCTATTTTAAAACCTAATCAGAATCAGAAAGATATTTATTGCCAAGTAAGTTTTACAAAAGGAATTATTTTTGGTTTATGCATGTCTCAATTGTGCATAAATCAAAGAAATGTAAACAATTTTCACCTAAGTGCATAAAATAATTTTACATATAGCCTATTAGGCTACTCTATCGCTTCAGAGTTTCAAAGTAATTTAAATGTAATTTCCTAAACCGTACCTTATCATGGAATCAAGAGTCAAGAATAAACCCTAATGGCTTAAAAAAAAAAAAAAAAAAAAAAAAAAAAAATAATAATAATAATATGGGATTTAATTCACATATAGGCTATTATGATTTTATAATCGCTTCAGATGTGAAAAGTAGTTAAAATGCTGTCAGTTCCACTTCCATTCTAACTCCCAACATGCTAAACATAGCCTTGGCTGCTGGTCGATTTTAGTAGAAATCCTTGTATTTCAAAGCGGCTTGCCGCCAGCCGGCCGCGGTCCATTAGACGGAGGCAACCGCCAAAGAAAATGAAGCAGTCGGCCCGCCGGCTTTTCGCCGGCGGCATCTCGCAAGAAATGGGAGTGACGTATTCGGCGGCAAACGTTTCATCCCCGCCAGCGGGACGCACCTATAGCCGACAGCTTAGGGCCGGCGGCAAAAAGAAGCCGTGCGGATATTTTTTGCTAGCTGGGCAATTCCCATGGGACTAAAATCTCTGTGTTTATTACAGAGGTGGGAGGGTCTGATTTGTGCATCTGTGCATCACAGAAATCACGCGCTCTGTATGCAGTGCATTCATGCGCGTAATTTGCAGGGGGGTTAGGGGGGTCATGACCCCCCCAAAAATCAGATCCAACTAATATAACCCCCTCAATATCATAAAACCATTCAGATTAAAATAATATGAAATATTCAGAATAAATACTTTTGTTCGTTTTCTTTATTAATTTCATTTGCCAGCAAGAAAGATAGTATCATATTTTAAATAATCTGTAATGTACCCCCCGCCCCCCGCACCGACTACTTGGTATTATCCAACCGGCTTTCTCTACCAAGTTTGTTCACTATTTTGCGCAGTCGCTCGGATGAATGGGTGGAGAAAGCTGACGGAAAGATGAAAAGGACACTGAAAGGCAGCCAGACAACAATTTTTCATTGTTTGTCGACACCAGCCAAGAAAAAAAAAGAAAAGAAAATCCTGACCAAACGGAGGTACCCCGCTAAATTGGCTGTTAAGTTAGCTGAGCGTTTCTCAAAGTGTGGGGAGTAGATACATGACAAACATGTTCCCTTTCGAGGGAACTTCGAACTGCGTCCTCTAGGGGGCGCTTTGGGGAACACCTCGTCGTGACCCGTGTCTGAAGCATACAATGAAAAAACACCAACTTGTTGGCCGTCGACAGCCTCCGACGTCACTACCGGCGCGACTATAAATCAGCACCGGGAGAGCACGTCATTATCTTCTTCATCTTCAACTGACTGTTTTGTTTGAAGCGTGCATCTGAAAGAACCGGTAAGGGCGATCTTTCTCTGTTTATCATGGCGACAACTAGCAAGCGTTTAGACGATGTGTGCATCCGTGTCGGCGTTATTTGACACCCGATGACACACGCGATCTTTGCGTCATTTGTTTGGGTGAAGAGCACGCACGCGATGTCTTTGAGGAGGCAATCTGCGTGCACTATGAGCGTTTTTTCAATGGAAAAAGCTCCGCTCTCGTTCGTCTCTCTTCTAAAAAAATAAAATAAAGGCAAGCCATCTGCTTCCCGCGGTTCAGGATCTGTCCACGCTGAGGCAGGAAAGAAAATGAGCTCGTGAGAATACATATGGATCTGTCTGAATGGTTTAAAGAGGGACTTTCCCTTTCGAGATCGTAAAAAAAAAAAAAGGGGCGGCGGACGAGAGAGAGCCTTGGGAGGATGATGTTATATCTTTAACACTTTCTCATACTGAGGTTAGTGCTCTGCTGGGTTTTTACCCAGGAAAAGCAGGAGATATTTGAGGATGGTGAAGAAGCTGAGGCTGAGCCTTCTCAATTCTCCTGCCCTGCGTATGTAGAGCTGTTGGAGGTTATTGAGCGAAAATTACCTTTTGACCATAACCCTCCAGCTCAGGTGAGCCTTTCATTTGTGCATGATCTCCATACAGAGATTAAAAAGAAATGAAAGATGCCGTTTTCTTTTTGCATCCATCGGTTTCGGCATTAAAGTAATCTGCCGACATCGAGGTGATGCATGAAAGCGGCTAGGAGGGAATGCCCCTGTAGAAAGAGCTAAAAATTTTATAAATAATTTATAAATTTTTATATGTGAAAAATGTTTTCTTTCTGCAGGGGAAACCTCCTCTCTTATTCTCCCTCCTTGCCATCTAAGCCCCTTCAGAAAATCATCTCGCTTAAATGGCAAGGCATACGCAGTAGCAGGTCAGGCTGAGGCTTTATTACACACAATGCTGGTGCTTCAAGCATATCAGACTGATCTGCTAAGAGACCTGGATAGAGGCTGGGGCCTTTTTCTGATCAGGTAGCTGAGCTGCGCCACACCATGGATCTCTCTCCATGCTACCAAGCAGGCCGCCTCCGCCATGGGGCAGGACTATGGCGCCCATGGTGGCAGCGGAGAGACATCTGTGGATGAACAGACATCGGGAGGAAAGAAAATGCTTTCTGCCCGATGCTCAGGTTTCGCCTTCTGAACTTTTCGGTATTTCCGTTGAGGCGGCGATTTGAAAAGTTCAGGGAGACGAAGGCGCGCTCTGCTGCTTTCAGATCCTTCGTCCCACGAAGGTCCAGGTCTGAGCCCAAACAACATAGGGGTCCTGGCCTGACTCGATCTGAGGATCAAAGATGGGCACAGAAGGCTAGTGTCGCAACTCGTGCTCCTCCCCCACCTGCGGGCAGGGGTTAGAGGAATCGTGGGTCACGAGGAGGTAAGCAGAACCTAAGAGGTATGATCTAGACGAGGCAGCGTTCTCGTCCAAATCAGAATGATACCGAGGTATCTACTAAAAGAAAAGACAAACGCGTATATGCGTTAATCGACTTCGAAAGGTTAACTTCTGCTTTTATACTCCCCTTCCTAATTCCCCTGTAACCACCAGCTCTCCACCTGATCGAGGTTAGGTGGAAACCTCTCGCATAACAGTCTACCCCTTGAGCGGGGCTCCGGCGTAGGAGGGTGAGTGAGTACATGTAACCCTCTCTGTATATACTTATGTGTATTTAATTGCTGGTGGTTACGTGTCTACTAATAAACTCTGTCTGAGTTTCCTTTGCAGTGCTCAGTTACAGTGTTTACTAAACATTCGTCAGCAGCAGCCATCCGGCTTCATGTTCCGGTATTAGGCGGCTGAGATCACAGGCTTCTGAGGGAGCCTCCTTGATCATCAGGCCTGGCACAGCACTGCAGGGAATTTCATGGATGTCTGGCCAGGTCACCCCGAGGGGTCTCCTGGCCGCTTAGGGGTGCTGTCGTATCTACCGGGAAGTGGAGGTGGCAGTTACAGAAGTCTTCTTGTATATGCTGCCTCAGGTGATGCTCCCCTCACCCGAGGTTTGTAATTGAGCTTGCCTCTCCCGTGAGATTCAGCTCCTCTACGATGCTTAGGAACCTTTAAGTACACACGCTAAGCTTTGTGTACTTTCTCAAAACCACATGGTGGTCAGTGTGTATGTGAACACACTTTCTAAAAATCCACAAGTGGTAAGTTTGCATGCAAGACTCTGCAAACTTTCTGAAATCTTGTACGATGAGGGGTAACGCTTCGTTCCCTTTCCTGAGATGATTAGACCTTGGTTCCTTGGGCTCCATTCAGCCAGTGTGTATTTGTTATACACCTCAAGCATCGCTTTTCTCAACATGAGGGGCTATTGATTCTCGTGGTAATTTAGCAGCGCTCCCCTTTTTCCAAAAAATGGGTCACCTATGAGTGCGCTACTCTGAGCTCGGAGTTCTCCTCTCGTACGAGACGGAGTTCTCTGTTTTTTTCCCAGAGCGCTCCAGTATTGTTTCCATAGACCGAGTTGATGACTCTCAATCATACTGTTTTAAGATGCAACATTCCATCTATGAGCTGCTCTATCAGAGTGCCACGAGAGCCCCTCCTTAGAACAGTATTTGAAAATCCATGCTATGGTAAGTGTGCACGTGTAGTCTTTGCACATTTTCTGAAATCCACACTGTGGTAAGTTTGCACGCTAGTATTCTGCGTTCTTTCTAAAATCCTATATGGTGAGGGCTTCGCGCGGTTGCTTCGTGCCCTTTCTTGAGTTGGTAAAAGCCCCGTTCATCTTGGGCGCCACTCCACCTATGTATCCTCGGATACCTATCTAAACAGGGTGTTGCTACTAGAGAACTGTTGAGACTGCTCTTTCAGCAAGCTTATGCGTAAGCTAGCGGTAGCCCCTGTGTGACAGGCAAGAATTGGTAAAAATGCTAGGTTCTTAGCCGTATCCCTTTAAAGGAATCTTTCCTGATTCCAAGCCTTCAGCTCTACCCAGGGCCGAGGCCCTAACAATTAAGTTGGGTATGTAGCTTAGGCCTTTTGGCCATAAGGGGTACTGTCACAGACAGCCGTCTAAACGTCCCAGGGGCAACTCCCATAGTAATGGTAGAGTTGGTACTTAGTGCTCGCCATGATTCTGGCCTGCATTCCCCTCAGCATGGCGGCGTGGGTATACTGTTCCCCAAAGCGCCCCCTAGAGGACGCAGTTCGAAGTTCCCTCGAAAGGGAACGGTCTCAGGTTACGTATGTAACCATAGTTCCCTGAGTAGGGAACGAGACACTGCGTCCTCTAGCTCTCTGCCATGCTTCGGACGCAAGCTTCAGACGAAGAAGATAATGACGTGCTCTCCCGGTGCTGATTTATAGTCGCGCCGGTAGTGACGTCGGAGGCTGTCGACGGCCAACAAGTTGGTGTTTTTTCATTGTATGCTTCAGACACGGGTCACGACGAGGTGTTCCCCAAAGCGCCCCCTAGAGGACGCAGTGTCTCGTTCCCTACTCAGGGAACTATGGTTACATACGTAACCTGAGACCGTTTTGTGCCCACTTTTTTCTAATTACTTTATTTATTGACCATACACTCAAAACAAAACAAAGACACATTTAAATGTAAGCCTTACTTAACCTTTTCACACGTAAGTTTAAAAGTTTTTCAAGGCAACCGTTATTGATCGTAGTATCGCTTTATGGTTCCCATGGAGACGCGTCATTCATTGCTTGTCAGCGCTGATGACTGATGATCTGCTTTTATTTCCTTTTTTATTCTAATTTCAGAAATGTGTTAGCTATAGCAGGATATATCTGATATTCCGATTGTCAAATATGTGCAAGTGGATGTGTTTTGTTGTTCAAACACCTTTATAATGATCGCGTTAATTGAGTTGTATGCGCAACGTATTTTAGGTATCTATCTTATTAAAATACCTAAAAAATTTCGTAACGTTAAATTATTATTAGGAATTTACCACCTCCGGTTCAATTTGAGATGATTAATATATATATATATATATATATATATATATATATATATAATTTTTTTTTTTTTTTTTTTTTTTTTTTTTTGCATGGAGTTTGCAAAGTGACAAAATGAATCAAAGCACAACTAAGGTTAACGTCAGTCCACACTTGTATTTTCTCAGTTTCTGAATTTGATGTTATCAGAGGCTAAATGCAAACACAATTATTATTATTTTTTAATCTACTTTTGAGTCTTATTTCATGCAAAGTGATAATATAATTGCACTTTCATTTTCTCTATTTGAAAGTTTTTAATGCTGTTATTTTTGTTTTTGTTATTATGCTGTTTTGTTGACTGGAGTTGGCTGGCTAGATGTTGGTTTCCCAGTGTCCTGTGAGGTAAAGCCAGAGGGTGTCAGGGACTGTGTAGAACCAATGTCACTGTATTGTAACTTAAGTTGATGTTTGCTCCAATAGAGTCACCCGTTTTTTTTTTTTTTTTTTTTTGGGGGGGGGGGGGGGGCATAATTAAATTATGCAAATTAGCATGTTACCTTTTACACAAGAAAATTATTCAATAAATTAATTAATAAATAAATATGCCGCAAGTTTAACCCCCCCAATGGTAGACCCAAAGTTACGCCCTTGAGTGCATTGCATTCATTCAGAATGACTGCCTTAGTATTATTACACAATAAATACTAAATGGCTAGTATAACAAAACCATGTTAATGTGTGGTTCCTTTAGTTTAACTTTTTTTCCTTTTTTTATTATTATTAAATGTAATTAAAACATTATGTAACTGAGTACATAAATGAACGTGAGTAATCTTACCTGATGCTGATATTACAATGGCCGGTATTAACAGTTTACGTGATCTTGCTCTTGATTTTATTATTTGTATTATTATTTTATTATTATTTATTTGCCGCTAAGCAAATATATCAAACATCCGCGCGGTAAGAGCATCTACGGTAATTCACGTTGGCCAAAATACACAAGGAAACGCGTTGTGAAATAAAATATCCCCGGCAATCACAGACATTCGCATTCGGACAGGATTAGTTTTCTCAGAGGATCACTGAGTTTGCTGAAAAACGGTAGGTAATTTGCTATGGAATTATCACAGAGGTTGTGTGAGAAAAACACAGACGTGGCAGATTCGGACGGGATTAAAATCACCAAGTACGTCTGTGAAAGGCAGATTTCTCTAACGACCCCCTGTAAAACTAGTCCCGTCCGAATAGGGCTAAAGGCTGCAGACAGCACACCTTGTTTGTTATCTTTATTTTATAAGTGCACAAAGTTTTGTTGTTATTATGTCTGTCTCCAAAAAAAGTAGACCCTTTACAGATTCGATTGATGTATTGCTCTTATCTGTACGATTAAAACTGAAAGTGTAATGTAAGTTCTTTTCGGGGTTATCAGGAGAAAATGACTCAGACTTCAGAGGGTTAAACAAAACGGATTGTGTCAAAGCAACTGAACAACATTAATTAGGAAAACAGTGTGTCAATAATGCAAAAATGACAGTTAAGGGCAGTTCATCATTGAATTCAGTCTTCATCCAGCTCAGTTCAGTTTTAATAGTATCTGTGCAATCATATGCAATAAAGTCAACAATATCGCTGTAAATGAAGTGTCCCCAACTAAGCAAGCCAGAGGCGACAGCGGAAAGGAACCAAAACTCCTTCAGTGACAGAATGGAGAAAAAACCTTGGGAGAAACCAGGCTCAGTCGGGGGCCAGCTCTCCTCTGACCAGACGAAACCAGCAGTTCAATTCCAGGCTGCAGCAAAGTCAGATTGTGCAGAAGAATCATCTGTTTCTTGTGGTCTTGTCCCGGTGATCGTCTGAGACAAGGTCTTTATAGGGGATCTGTATATGTGGCTCATCTAGTTGTCTGTCTTTCAGGGCTGTAGAGGTCCTCTCTACTTACTGATACACCATCTGGTCTGGATACATACTGGAACTGGTGGCTTTGGTGACCTCGGAATAAGAGAGAAACAGACTAATATTAGCGTAGATGCCATTCTTCTAATGTAGTAAGTACATCAGGTGTTATGGGAAGTGTTCCCAGTTCTGGTTTACCTAATTAATGCAGCCTAAAAGTCCTTTAAAGGATTTGCATATTAGAAGCATGTTAGTTTATGTGTAAGCCATGTTAAAGAGATGGGACTTTAATCTAAGCCCCTTTCAAACTGCACGTTGGACCCGGAACATTGCCAGAGCATTGCTTGGTCACCTTCAGTGTGAAAGCAAACACGTCCTGGGATTGATTCCGGAATTGTTCCCGGGTCGGGGACCTGGTAACATTGCCGGGTTCAGTCACGGAATGAGCGGTGTGTGAACAAAAGCCAGAACTTATGCCGTGTCGTAGCGATGACGCACATTATAATATGCCGGAACACATTACCCGTGTATTTTCCGGAATCACAGTGTGAAAGGGGCTCTAGATTTAAACTGCAAGAGTGTGTCTGCCTCCCGAACAATGTTAGGTAGGTTATTCCAGAGTTTAGGCACTAAACAGGAAAAGGATCTGCCACCCGCAGTGTTATTTATCAAATAGCCAGAGTTTTGAGAACGCAGTGGATGTGGAGGACTATAATGTAACAAGAGCTTGTTCAAATACTGAGGTGCTAAACCATTCAGGGCTTTATAAGTAATAAGCAGGATTTTTAAATCTATAAAATGTTTGTGTGCAGTGTATAACAAGACATGTAGGTTGCAGGATTGTTTTGCATACAATAGGCCTATTAAACATTCCTGAAACTTCGCTATGTAACAACGAAGCAGATTAGAATCCATTTGCTGAAGTTTATTAATAGAAGATTCGATAGACAGAAACGTTAGACCAGTCAATACCACAATATCAGTCCAATCTTTCAACATACCCAAGGGAGATCCAAAAGGCAGAGACGAGTAAGCAGGCAAAAGGTCCAAACACAATCATCAATCCAAATCACGCTATCAGTCCAAAGGGACAATCCAACAATTGTAAAACAAGAACTCAGGCAGAATCATACACAGATCAGGCAGGTACAATGCCAATGGAAACGCTTGGTAAGGCAGGTAAACTGGCAATGTTTTGCAATGAGCAAACACACATGCTGTGTTCGAAATTCCATACTATCATACTACTCTTACTATTTCTGCAGTATCCAGTATGTATGCTGTGCATAGTGTGCAAATTTTCTGTATCCATCAAATATCCGGATGACCTACTATATTTACCAGAATCTGCTAAATATAGATCAAGTACACTGAAATCAGTACAGAAGCTGTGTTCGGAATGGCATACTACAACACAACTCCTACTATATTGCAGTTTTCTGCATGTATACTGTGAATAGTATGTGAATGTTCTGTGTGCATGGATTACCTGCTACATTTGCTGAATTTTGATGTATGCATCCGAAGACACTGCATAGGATACTGTTTCCCAGAACGCAACACGCTCCATGTAATGTCTCATCTTCAAATGCGTGAGTTAACTGGAGGCAGGGAATGGTAATTCTAAAACAATTTTATACATACATGTTACTGTAAACTACAAACTATCGCAAAGATATATAAAAACAATAATCGCAAGTAGGACATAAATGTATTTACTCTACAGAACGTTTCAGATCAAATCAAATTAAGTCACCTTTATCTCTGTAGTGCCTAATACAGTACAGATTATTTCAAAGACACTGAATAATAAAAAATATTGAATATAATATATAAATAACAATTTGTTGGCAGAGACTATTTACATTAACTCTGCCCACCAATGTCTGGCTGCGATAAACAGCACTGCAAAAGATGCCCATATGTTTCTAATATCAGTAGCACAGTGGGTAAAAGATGTGTGATAAATGATTTTAACACTATCGACCCCAGATCGAGGCTTGCTCTAGGCTACTCCTTTTCCCATCACATATCAGACCAGAAAGGCATTGATTTTCAATAAAAATAAAAAAAAATTGAAAATTTTAAATAAAACACCTCATTAATAATACAGTTATTAGGTGGTTAGCAGAACAGGTATAAGGAGGTTTTTGTACCATTAACAATAATCGTGATTAACAAGCCTTTGTAAAAAGAATGGTTATTACATTTATTTGTGAGGTACTGAACTGAAGTTTGTGAGCTGAATTAATGTTTTGACATGTGACAACACTTTAGCACGCTACTCTGAAATGTGTTGCTTATTGTATACTTTTTCACACTCTATTCTTCAAAAAATAGTAGGAAGTGTATACTGTGTACTTGGCAGTAAGCAAGTTTGCCATTTCGAACACAGCCACAGTCTCTTGCTAAATACTAATCAAACAGGAAATGAAAGTGGAAGCAGAGGGAGCGGTACACTGTCAGTACTCAGGCGAGGGCTCCCTCTGCTGGTGCGCTGTTACACGCTGTTACAACTCAGAAGTTTCTGATATGAATTTTTTTTTTTTATATATATATATATATATATATACTATAAATAACTATAAATTAATCAATTACACTTGCATAATTATGTTTGCAGAAAGAAGATACTTTGTAGTCAATATGAGCCTAAATGCAAAACATTAACCCTGATTAGGGACAGGGGAAAAAAAATCAATTTCCAGAAGCATGTTTATAAACATTAATTTGAAAAGTTGTAGGCATGTACACATAGTTGTGAAAATGTTAAATACAGTTAGAAAATAACATATTTATTGTTTTATTTTTATGTATTTTTGTAAAGCCATAATTTTGACATAAAACTAGCCTACCGTTTTGAGATATTTCCTGTTTGCAGGGGTGTCAAACATTTGAGTAATTTTACTTGTTTACGGTACTTAAGTATTATTTTTGTGGTATTTTTACTTTATTCATATAATATTTAAGTTGATTATTTGTACTTTTACTTGATTACATTTCTGAAGAAAAAATATATACTTTTTACGCCTTACATTTTTATTTCAACTTAAGAAGTAGGCTACTCATTAATTTATTGTTGTTATTATTATTATTATTATTATTATTATTTGATCTCATGCACATTAACAGAAACTCAAAAGTGCTTTTGATGTGCAAGAACCAGTTCATACATAAACCTTATACTTATGTTTCTGTGGTTATGAGTTTAATGAGTATGATTATTTATAACACACAATGAACACGATATTAAATCTACTTCATTTACAGTATAATGGACTATATCATATCTTGACATTGTTTATTTAAGATCTGCATAGTATCTTACTACAGTGTGTGAGTGGTTAGATGTTGAGTGTTATTAGAGTGTTTCCTGTGCAGCTTATGTTAATTAATACCCCATATGAAAAACAAAATGCAATGTTTAATAATAATAAGTTGATGTACTTGGAAAGACACTTACTTTAATGTCAGTTTATCTGTTGGTTTACCATCAAAATAAAGTGTTAGCATATATTTACAGTGGCAGACATATGAATACTCTGATGACCACTAGTTCAAATGTAGTTGCAGTTACTTTTTTTTTTTTTTTTTTTAAATGAGTAACATCAAAGAAATAATTTTGATAACAGTACTAGTTAATATTGACGCTCCCAGTCATCATTACAAAATCATCAAATATACAGAAAAGAAAACAAGACCACTTAGATTAACAGGACTGAGTGTAAACCAACCTGGGGACATGACAAAAAAAAGTTATATTTCAGCTCAAATATAATAGGTTCATTTTGAAATAGCCTAAATGTATTTAAAGCACAGATGGGATATGGGGGTACACAAAATGCAAAAAAAAAAAAAAAAAAAAAAAAAAATTCTGGAGGATTGTAAACATTATATTTCTTGTTAAAATGTAGCGTTAGAGACTGGTAACACCTACCAAATGCTATTTTTCAGTGTTTATTATTATTATTTTTCATTAATGTTATTATTATTATTATAAATTTGTATATTTTTAAAATAATATAGTTTACATTTGCAGTAAGATAAATGTACAGGACACTTTGTTAAATAATAAAAGAGTTCATTTACATGCATATTTGTAGATATAATGTCCTGTGGACAGAAATGGCACCCATTCGGTGAATGGACCATAAATAAAACGTGAAAGCACAGTCTCGTAACTGAATCTGAGTCGAAGCACTAGGTGGTGCTGCCAGTGAAAACACCCAATACAGTGATTGTGCAGCAACTGCAAAGCCAGCAGATAGAGCTGCAGGCTGAAAATTTGAAGCGTTGGCCACTGCCAGAAAGGATAAATCCTCCTGTATTTGAGCATCATTTGTGCCCCATTAGTAAAATCTGTATATATAAGTTTTAATGGTTTGTCAGAATAAAACAAAAATGAAAGCAGGAATTAAAATCAAATATAAAAATTCAAAAACATATTTACATATTGTAATTCTACTGCTTAGAAAAATAATGCTATGGTAGAAATAAATGTTTTTTTCCTATATCATTGCTATCATTCATTAATCCAGTCCAAACGAGTTATTCAATATTTTGTGCATTATAATAACTAGATATACATTTTGGCTGATATTTGATTTTTATTGGTACAGTTAAGTACTGTTCCTACCTATATTGTTATTAATATCATCATCATCATGATCATCATTTGACCAGTTCTTTATAAATTTCACATCAACAGTAGGTGGAGCTCAATGACTATATGATTCCAGTTCCTGTCATTAATCAGAAAAACATAAAATGAGATCTAGCTATAGAGTGTCTATGATTTTTTGGATCAGTGTTGCAATATTTAGTCAAATTCTTCTCAGGAGTGTCTCTCACTCTCGGCAGCCTGCAGCTGCGAATTGAGTATAGCTGCAGTGATAAAATATTCAAATCATTGCAAATGATTTGGCAGAGACTGTGTTAATGGGGGAAGACAAAAAGAGTCTGCTTATTCCTCTTTTAGATGAAGAACCAATGAACACAGGGGAGTATGTGATGGAGACAGTAGGATCAAGCATTATCCTCTGACATCAGAGCCAATCTGTAAATAAAGGTTACTGCACCACCACAGCTCACAAACCATTCAAGGTACAGAGCCATACACATGTATGAATATTCAGGATCATGCATGTTTCACAATACAGTGCCAGTTTACCTTGGACCAGTGTCATTTCAAAATATCAAATCATATGTATATTATTATATAATTGTAACATTACATATTTGTAAATACAAACATCCTATATGCCAGTTTTGCAGCATTTAAAGAGGTTACAGCAGCACATTTTAATAAAGATATGCTGATTTAGCTTTAGATCAATAGCTGTTGGTCACTTCAAGCCACAAAAATCACTGTCAGTCTCCCCCCACTCACTTGCAGCTCTGTCAATTACTGCCTCACCAGGACATCCATGACTCATCTCGGCCAATGAGGAGGCTGCTTTCTTAACACACCCACCACGATCACAGCTGGCACACAAATGCAAGGTCGGCATAAGGATGATGAACTGTGATTGGACACTTGGCAAGTGCAATTGCATCTATCAGTTGCCACTGGGGTGTTGTGAGGTTGGGTCATATATCAGAATATTATAATATACAGATGTAGTTGTTCAAATCCCTTTTACTACTGCAATAATGCAACCAATAATTGTTTAAACACATTGGACTGGTCATAACACAACTGTATACATAAATGATTCATGTTTGCAAGTATAACAAACACAGAGAGAAGAAAATGGATGTGCCAAAAAATGCATCACTTAAAATTTAAAATTCCCTTGACATGCACAGGCAAGCAACCCCAGGATCATTTTCATAGCAGGTAAATTTATACACACTTGGTCTGTTACTCTGTCATTTCAAATGATACTTCAAATTACGTTCATGTGGACTGATGTTACTCAGAGCATTATGGAAAACAGCACGCAGGTCTGTCCGTATGAGTTTGTGTATGTGATGAAGAGAGTGATATAGAATGTGCAGTGAAGACTGACAGCTGGCAAACACGCTCTCCTCAGTTCCACAACCCAGTTACTGCAGACAGTTCAGTCCACAAAGCACATTTTCACTGTGAAATAACGGTTTGATATATATGTTTACTTTGATTAAACTTACAGAAAAACAGTAATATTGTAAAATATTTGTCCTATTTAAAATCATTCTCCTGTTTTAATATATTTTAAGATGTAATGATGTATATATTAAAATGTAATGAAATATATATTGCACAAAGGTGAGCTAAAAATGTCAAAAAAAAAAGTCTTATCCGTTAACCATTACTGAAATGAAATTTAAAATTCATAAAATTAACGATGGTCCAGACAGAAATCCTAGCTCAAGAGGAACAGATGCATTTGTCCAAAGCAGTGGAACAAGCATCCCAGGGAGCATGGACAAATCACAAGGTCACATGGGCAGAGTTATGGAGACTGGAGCCCTACTGCATCTCCCACCTGCTTTGCTCTGAGTATGAAACCCTTATTTCACAGTCTCATCTACACACATGGGGTTTAGATGGGACGACCCATACTGCAAGCTCTGTGGTAAAAAGGGGACACCTGAATCCATATTGTTGATACATTAAAAGGTTTCTGTTTTAGTTGAAAATGGTGTCATGTAAAGCACATCAAACCTGCTCAGTGTTACAAGATTTTGTCTTTTGTTTTAATAGGACAAAAAAAACATTAAAAAATAATAATAATAAATAAATAAATAAATAAAATAACCTATCAACAAATTCGAATATGGTGACATGCCAATCAGCTAAACTCAAACACCTGCAAACGTTTCCTGAGCCTTCAAAATGGTCTCTCAGTTTGGTTCACAAGGCTACACAATCATGGGGAAGACTGCTGATCTGATAGTTGTCCAGAAGACAATCAGTGACACCCTTCACAAGGAGGGTAAGCCACAAACATTCATTGCCAAAGAAGCTGTCTGTTCACAGAGTGCTGTATCCAAGCATGTAAACAAAAAGTTAAGTGGGAGGAAAAAGTGTGGAAGAAAATGATGCGCAACTAACTGAGAGAACCGCAGCCTTATGAGGATTGTCAAGCAAAATCGATTCAAGAATTTGAGTGAACTTCACAAGGAATGCTGGGGTCAAGGCATCAAAAGCCACCACACACAGACATGTCAAGGAATTTGCTGAACCACAGACAATGTCAGAGGTGTCTTACCTGGGCTAAGGAGAAGAAGAACTGGACTGTTGACCAGTGGTCCAAAGTCCTCTTTTCAGATGAGAGCATGTTTTGTATTTCATTTGGAAACCAAGTTCCTAGAGTCTGTATAAAGGGTGGAGAAGCTCATAGCCTAAGCTGCTTGAAGTCCAGTAAGTTTCCACAGTCTGTGATGATTTGGGGTGCAATGTCATCTGCTGGTGTTCGTCCATTGTTTTTGTTTTTTTGAAAACTAAAGTTATTGCACCTGTTTACCAAGACATTTTGGAGCACTTCATGCTTTCTTCTGCTGACCAGCTTTTTGAAATGCTGATTCTGATTTCATTTCCCAGCAGGATTTGGCACCTGCCCACACTGCCAAAAAGCACCAAAATTTGGTTTATACATTATAAATTCATATTTAATATTTAACATAAATCTTATTAAAGTAATATTTATTTGAAGTATTATTAAATTACTATTTATGGACTGTTATTGTAAAATTTCACCTTGTTTGTGTGCCATTATATCTACTGTCTTTGCATGTATGTGCAGGTGCAAAAGCATTTGTGTGTGTGTTTATTGCTTTGTTTGTGTACATTTATTCTAAGTGACTTAATTAGGCGCATAGTAAAGGCAGTCTTGACACGCATGTGTGTTTATCTTGATTGCAGTGTGGGAGACATCTGCAACTGCTCTGTGGTGTGGTGATTAAAAGCACAATATAGTACATGTAGTGGTCACACTGCCTCGCTGGGGATGGACTAATGAATTGCACCCCATTGAGCGCCATCCTATTACAGAGCTCTAATGTAACAGCAAGCTTTGAGGCTAATGGGCATCTTTGAGATGTGATCATTGTGTTATGTTACACTGCAGTCACTGTGCTGTCAAAGATCCGCTCTGACTGTTTACACCAGCCCACTCATCTGTCTGGCTATATTACCCTGGACACAAGTCCATCTGAGCATCCAGCTGATGAGTCCACAACCTGCCTCCAGTCACCACTTTCCACTGAGAGAGCATATGTGCCTACATTTGTGTGTTTTCTGCAGCGTTTGGTATCTTCTGGTATTCTGGCTAATTGCAGATGTCTCTCTGGTTTTTACTCTGTTGACCATTAATGCACCAGAAAAGATTTGTTCTAAATAACCACAGGCTCAAGGATTGGCTGGTCAGCACGGTCCAGTTAGCTCCTGCTAGTAGATGTCATTTATACAACAATTTGTGGGCAATTCAAAAATAGCTGTGCATTTTACTAGTGCTCAATATATATATATATATATATATATATATATTTATTTTTTTTTGTTACATAAATCTTAAAAGCTTGATCGTTGACATTACATCAGCAGTATATTTAAGATAGGATGTCTAGTATTTTATGTATAATATTTCCACTTTTTTATAATTAGACACAGGACTTTTAGCATTTTAGTGGTAAATGGCATTACAGTGGTTCAACTCTTATTTAAAGGGTAGGACTTTTTCAGCACATATCAGGTTGTTCGACCTCAGCTTCTGCGCCCATTTGTTATGGTGTTCCTCAGGGTTCTATTCATGTCCCTTTATTGTTCTCACTCTACATGTTTCCCCTATAGGCTCCATTCTCTAGAAATATAATAATTAACTATAATTGCTAGGCAGATGACCTCCAACTTTACCTTTTTTTTGCAACTAAACACTGACAAAACTAAGGTGCTTCTGCTAGGCTTAATACTTAATACAGTTAATACTTCTCTTACAGGAAGGTTAGATTGCCTAAGTGATAACTTAACCATGTTAACATAACACCATATAATAAAATCTAGGGGTCCATTATGATCCATTACTACAATATGACAAGCAAAGCGTAGCTTCATTCACTTCAGATCTGTTGCAAAAGTAAAACATTTTCTCTTTTGAAAAGATCTCGAAATTGTCATCCATGCAATAATCTCTTCCAGACTGGACTATTATAACTTGTATGTTGACCTTCCTCAAAGCACTCTATTTCGGCTTCAGATGGTTAAAAATGTGGCAGCAAGATGACAGGAACAAAAAAGAGGGAGCATATTATTCCTGTTCTTGTTTCATTACACTGGCTCCCTATCAAATTCAAAGTTGATTTTAAGATCCTTCTTTTTGTATACAAGGCATTGCAAAAGTCAGCCCCGGATTATATATGTGATCTTATCCAGCCATATACAACTTCTAGGTTGGAACAGTTTACCCCTTACTTTCAAGGCTTCTCCATCGCTCAGTGTTTTTAAATCAAACTTGAAGATTTATTTTTACACCCTTGCATTCGAGTGATGCTGTGTACGGTACTTTTGATGTATGATTTTTTTTTGTTTATATATATATATATATATATATACACATATACAGCTGCATCTCAATAAATTAGAATGTCGTGGAAAACTTAATTTATGTAAGTAATTCAACTCAAATTAATTTATTTCAGTAATTCAACTCAAATTGTGAAAATCGTGTATTAAAATGATTTAAATTTACACACAATAAAGTAGTTTAAATCTTTTGGTTCTTTAATTGTGATGATTTTGGCTCACATTTAACAAAAACCCACCAATTCCCCATCTCAAATTAGAATACTTCATAAGACATCCTTTAAAAATAATTCAGAACAATTTTTTTTTTGTGATTTGTTGGCCATCTAGAAAGTATATTCATTTACTGTACATGTACTCAATACTTGGTAGGGGCTCCTTTTACTTTAATTACTGCCTCAGTTCTGTGTACCACTGCTGAGGTGGTATGGAAGCCAAGGTTTCTTTGACAGTGGTCTTCAACTTTTTGGTCTCTTGTTTCTCATTTTCCTCTTGAAAAAACTGGCCAGCAAACTCACCAGACCTGAACCCCATAGAGAATCTATGGGGTTCAGGTCTGGTGAGTTTGCTGGCCAGTCAAGCACACCAACACCATGGTTATTAAATCAACTTTTGGTGTTTTTGACAGTGTGGGCAGGTGCCAAATCCTGCTGGAAAATGAAATCAGCATCTTCAAAAAGCTGGTCAGCAGAAGGAAGCATGAAGTGCTCCAAAATTTCTTGGTAAATGGGTGCAGTGACTTTGGTTTTCAAAAAACACAATGGACCAACACCAGCAGATGACATTGCACCCCAAATAATCACAGACTGTGGAAACTTAACACTGGACTTCTAGCAACTTGGTTGACAACTGTAGCCAATTCTTTGACAAACCTGTATGCCTTGATCCCAGCTTCAGTCCATTCATTGTGAAGTTCACTCAAATTCTTGAATCGATTTTTCTTGACAATCCTCATAAGGCTGCGGTTCTCTCGGTTGGTTGTGCATTGGATACAGCACTCTGTGAACAGGGTGTCAATGATTGTGTCAATGATTGTCTTCTGGTAAACTGTCAGATCAGAAGTCTTCCCCATGATTGTGTAGCCTCGTGAACCAATCTGGGAGACCATTTTGAAGGCTCAGGAAATCTTTGTAGGTGTTTTGAGTTGACTAGCTGACTGGCATGTTAGCATATTCTAATTTGTTGAGATAGTGAATTGGTGGGTTTTTGTTAAATCTGAGCCAAACTTTGCACAATTACAACTACTTCAGTCTGTGTGCACTGAATTTATTTAATAAACAATTTTCACAATTTGAGTTGAATTACTAAAATAAATGAACTTTTCCACAGCATTCTAATTTATTGAGATGCACCTGTACATATACATATTTTGATTTTATTATATTTATTTATTTTCCCCCCTTTTAATTTTGATCTCTGTTGCTTCTTAAGTAACCTTTTATTAAGTAACCTTGATCATTGATGGTTGTGTTTAAGTTGTGCTCTATAAATAAACTGACTTGACTTGACTATTCATGCTACATTAAAATAATATTTCCATACATTTTTTGCACACAATTTCATCTTGATTTAAAATATGAATAAGTGATTTTGAAGTGAATTGACCAATTATATGCCCTAAATAATATACTCTAAAAATATAAATTAAAAAAATGGTGAAAATTCTGCAAAAAAAAATAGGTATAGTTCTAAAAAATATACAAATTATTTTCACTGAATAAATACATTTATGGGTTTTGATAGTTTAAAGGTTATACAATTTATTCACTTTAAAAGTTAGTAGTAAAAAAGATTAAATGAAGATTAAATCTGTCAGTTTTAATAAAAGTCAACCCCTGAAACATTAATGTGTCTGAAATATAAGAAACACCCAAATATATCTGACGAAGTGGCCCATAGTCATTACATTGTTGTCCAGTTATTTGCCACTATTTAATGTTTCTTAATTAGTATCAGTCTGTGGATGTTGGTATTTGTACATAAAGGGTGTTTATTTATTATTATTCTAAAACATCAACAACAACAACATTTATTGGATAAATTTCTATAACCAAGAAAGTAAACGGGAGTATAAGAGATCTAACGTTTAATTAATGAGAGGAAACCATATTTCTTTTCAGGCTTGGCTGGTGAATTTTCCTGTTTTTCACGTCAATCATCACTGACTAATCTGAGCACAAAGTGGGGAGCTTAATTAGCTGAACTTGATAATTGGACATATCTCTGACAGAGAGGGTTGCCCTGTGTGGGTCTTTCACGGTCTTGTGTAGTCTGTGTGTATGTGTGGGTGCCCTCTGTGGGCCCTGCCAGGGATAAATTAGGTGGAAATTGCTTTATGTCTTTAGTGGCAATTAGAGCTCCTCCTGTGAAGTGAAAGCAGACATTAACTAATAAAGGAAACATTTCCCCTGCAAATGAGCATCTCACATTTTCTCCTCTTCAAGCCGATCAATAACTTTTCACGTATCTAAATGTCATATCAATGGCATCAGAGTCTTTTTTAGGTGGGTTGGGTTTATGATCAGCAATGAATGTACTCAATTCGAAAAATGTAAATTAAATCTTAAATTAAGTAAATAAATTAAATTAAAACCATACATACATACATATAGACCGTACATTATCCAAAAAACACCATGGTAATGTGTAGTACAAAAGCAATATAGATATTTATGTGTCTGTGTGTGTGTGTGTGTGTGTGTGTGTCGCAGTAACAGCCATGTTCTCTGCTCTGCAGGTGCTGATGAAACCGGTGTTCCTGAGGGTGATGAGATGGAATCATGGCTATCTGAGTGAGATGATTTGACCACAGTGTAATCACTGTTCTCTTCCCTGTGCTGCTGTGATTCTCAAGGGCTTCTCATGCATTACAGATGATGAAGCAGAGCAGCCTCTCGACAGCTGCAGTCCCTTTGGTTCCTGAACTGATCACATTCATTATCTCCCATAAGCCTGTTTACAAAAGATGCGATTGTGTCATGGTTCTTACTGTGTCATTCTGGTTGCACAAGCGTATGAATGTTATAAATCGTCTCAGGTTACGCATGTAACCATGGTTCCTTGAGGGAACAAGACGCTGCATCAGAGGACGCTTTGGGAACACCCTTCAGCGTGACCGGCTCTGAACCACAATTGTAATCAGAGTAATGGATGGGCGAGACATCATAGCAGGTGACAGAGACCAGGAAGCTTAAAAGCATATGCGGTGAAGCGGACATTTAGCCTCTATGAATGGAGCAAGCGTCGGCAGGCAGGGATGCGGGAAGTATGGCCCAAAGACTCAGCATCTCGTTCCCTCGAGGAACCATGGTTACATGTGTACCCTGAGACTTTAGGAACTTAAGCTGGGGGAACGAGAATGCCCACGCGCCAGATTTTCAAATCTCTGCTTTTTTCTGAGGGAATCCAAAACTCACATCCTGAGGTAATCCTCAGCGCATCTTCTGCGAAGTGAAGAATAATAAGAAAATAAAAAAACAGTCTCGCTGCTTTGTTTTCTGTGGTATTGCAGTTTACACAGTGTGAGCTTCATGTGGAACATTTTAATATTAATAGTGCGTTCAGCATGTGGTCGCATTAGAAATAATGAAGGAAGATGTGAAAGACAGGACATCACATAGCTTTCATTTTATCAGAGAATATTTGTTTTCGGGAGCACTTGCATAGTTTAAAAATAGACATGTCAAGCTTTCTATAGATATATCTCTCATGTCTCTTTGTAGAGTATTTGCTGAGTTACAGTTCATTTTAATGACGGGTTTCTAAATGAAGATCACCACAGAACAAGGCTACAGACAGCGCACCTTGTTTGTTTTCTTTATTTTGTAAATGCACAAAGTTTGTTGTTATTATGTGTGTAACTATGAGATCTGATATCAACCAACAATGAGTGTTGAAAGTGTGGGGTAAGAGTGCAAGGTCAGGGGAAGAACCGGTATTGGTAGGCTTCTGCCCCCAAAAGCAATCTTCAGGAATTTCCTATGATGAAGAATGGTGAAGTACCGGCTGTAGGACCCGGACTCTGCAATGCGAGAAGGGACCACCTCGATGGCCTCCGTCCTCAGAGAGTGTCTACTTCTGGTCCATTACCAGAGCCTGCTCGGAGCCCACCAGTGTGGGAAAGGCCCCGTTGAATTGAGGTGGAGGAGACCCAAACTGTGCTTTAAACTTAAAGTTAAAGAGGTCAAAACATTATGTTTGTTATAAAATTGCATCTGCAATGTTATGTGAGTGGGAGAAAACTCTGATATATTTAACTTGTTATTAGTGTATTTTTATAAGCACTGTTTTTCTTAGAAGTCTCTGAAAATTGGAGCTGGAAACATCTGGATGAAACATTCATACATAAAATAAATTTCATCACAAGGCTTTGTTTGGGTGTGCAAGCCTATGTGTGTCTTTATCAATGACCTTGATGAAACACAATATCTAATACACAACATGAATTAGCAGTTCAAGTCAATTCAAAACTATGTATTTTTGATATATTTGTATAGTGGTTTTTACAATATATGTTGTTCCAGTGCATTTTTAACCTGTTAACTGTCACCCACGTTTTTGAAGATAGACCTGAATGTGCATGATACAAACCTAATTTTTTTCAAACCTTTTTATAATTCATGACTGAAAACATTTTGTAACATGATTTTGATGTGCCATTTACATGGTAATGCAATGTCTGATTTTAAAATGGGTTTTAAAGGATGAATTTTGAGATTTTATGTTTTCAAGTGATATATAACTTCTGATGATTTCTAAAATGTGATAGAGAAAAAGGCAATGAGGAAGTATTATTTTTAAACAAAGGTCAAAGCTCCTTTTGTAATTTAGATTTCTGAGGGTGCACTCTTGTCATAAATTCATCTATTACTTTTCCTACATAATTTTTAACAAAAAATATTGGTAAAATATATATTTGGGAGTCTTAGAACTTTCCAACGATATATAGTTTGTCAAGATTAGATTAGATTTGATTGTAGTATAGTATAGTCAACGTAGGTGTCACGTATACGGGACGGGGTGACATTTAACAGGTTAATAAAGAACAATGCTTGATTATTGTAAGGATGGGTGCATTATTGGTTTTATTGCCTCTGTAGCAACAGTAATATGTGACCCTGGACCACAAAACCAGTCTTAAGTTGTTGGGTGTATTTTTAGCAATAGCCAAAAAACAAAAAAACAAACAAAAAAAAACATTGTATGAGTCAAAATTATTGATTTTTCTTTTATGCCAAAAATCATTAGGATATTAAGTAAAGATCAAGTTCCATGAAGACATTTAGTAAATGTCCTACCGTAAATATATCAAAACTTAATTTTTGATTAGAAATATGAATTGCTTAGAATTCATTTGGACAACTTCAAAGGTGCTTTTCTCAATATTTAGATTTTTTTGCACCCTCGGTTTCAAGAGTTTCAAATAGTTGTATCTCGGTCAATTGAAGCTTATTTATTTAAAAAAGTGTATTGTTTGAAACGCATCTTTCTCTCCGTTTTGGCCTTCCAACCAAAACTGAGCTTTTTGAAAATGCTGTCCAAAGCAGATAAATTTGAAATGCTTTTTTCGCATTGTAGAGTGGGCTGTGATAACGGAGGCTTTGAAAATGACTCATGCTTAGTCATGTAACACATATTGTACCAATAGACATCTATGATTATTATACATATAATGTTAACTGTGCAGATACGTGCTATTCATTTCATATTATTTTAGCAACTTAACCTAAAATTCATTTTGCATATGACGCTGCGACTGGAAGAGCCACAGTGAAAGGTAGAGCTGAATCGAAAAGCGAGTGAGGCTTTGCTGCGGTGAGATCTGGGGCACGACCAAGGCTCGTTGAAGGCCTGCTGCTGTGACCCAGCGCTTAAGGAGAGCTGGGTCTTGTGTGGGACGATGGTGGTGTCAAGGGAGGCAAGTTTGGGGCTTTGCATGATCTATTGGCCACCTTGGCGGCTGGAGTGGACTTTGGAGTGAGGTTGGTTGATAATCAGGTTGACGAATAGGTCATACAGATCTGCTTTGTTTACCCTCTCTGAAAACTGTGCATCAGATTTAATCTATGTTTGCCTCAGTCCTCTTTCCGATCAGTGGAATTATTGGTGCTGCCTAATGATACAAAGATGCCATAGAAGTTGGAAGTTTAGGCAGTTGAGGTGAGGTTAAGCCTCAGCATCGGGGAAATCGTGTGGCTGGTCGAACCGGGCGGTGGCTGTGCTTGAGCCTGGGGCTCGGCAGCGATGACTTGCAGAGAAGGAGTGATCCTGGGGCTAGTGGATTGTTGCAGAGGATCCGAAAATCCTGAGTAAAGGTCTCGTTCCTCTTCAGGAACTCGAGCTGCGTCGAGAACAAATGGGAACGCGTCCAGCATGACGTCTCTGAATAATGTGTATAATCAGTCCAAAGGAAGGGCGAGACGTCATAGGCGGGTGACATCAGAGACCAGGAAGCATAAAAGCATGAGCGGCAAAGTTGGTCATCAGCCTTGTGTCTTCAGCAAGCACTCTGTGTGTGTGTGTGTCAGTCGCTATCTTTTTGTGAGTCTTATTTAGTGTCATTTGTCCACTGATAAACTCCATTGTTAAAGCTTCAATCAAGAGAAGTTTTGGGCGAGAGCAGGCAGTGTTCAGGGTGTGCATTTTCCCTGGCAAGAAAAAAAAAATGTAAGGACACACGCAGCTCGTGTGTTGTCTGCTTGAGAGTGAAACGCGCAGTGTCAGCTCTCGCGGGAGTTGACGGTTGCGATGCGAGCCTTTGCTTCACTCTCAGAAGGCTCTCTTTGAGGAGTGAGCTTTCACTGGCGTTTCTCGCGGTGCAAGCCATGCTTTCGCCGAGGCGGAGCGGTGGTTGTGCTTGCTGGATTCGCTTTCGGATCTGCTGGAAGGAATGTAAGACGGGCAAGTCCCTATCTTCTTTCTTAGCCAACAGATCCGGTGCTCGGTCTCAGGGGTTCGGAAGCCCGCGTTTGCAGTACTTTCTCCCGGATGAGAGGGCGCGACGCGCTGCCTGTCTTTCTCTGAGGAGATTGATGTGGAAAGGTGTCAACGAACTCGCCAGTTGCACAAGCATCAGTTGCACAAGCACCAGTTACACAAGTATATTATGCCTAATATTATAATAAGCAGCATTAATGAAGAGTGGAGCTCACGCAGTCGGCTCTCGTGGGGCTGATTGTGCTTTTCTCACTGTTGAGCACTCTGCTCTCGCCGGGCATGCTCCAAGGAGTGTGTCCGTGCATGCGATCTTGCGGTTGCGGCGACCGCATTAGCGAGAATCGCACATGATCTGGCGAACGGGTTGGAGACGGCTTGTCCTATCTCCACCTGTATTCACTAGATCTAGAGCTCGTTCTCGAGGCTTGGAAACCAGCGCTGCGGTTTCTTCGCCCTCTGAGACAGCTCACTGCTGCATGCTCTCTCGCTGGGCACGCTCCGAGGAGTGTGTCCGTGCATGCGATCTTGCGGTTGCGCTGGGGCTGAGGCACGGGGAAATATATATATATATATATATATATATATATATATATATATATATATATATATATATATGTATATATATATATATATGTAGCCCCTGCACATCTATCTTCACATAGTCAGATAAATATGCTTTCATTTTATTCCTTAGTATTAAATGTAGTCAACAACGAGATGAGTCAACACGGACTGGTGTAGAAAAAACTCACATAAAAACAATGTAATACATGTAATACAGCGTGCATGTCGTTTATATATATATATATATATATATATATATATATATATATATATATATACTGACTGACTATGTGGAGTTAGATGTGCAGGGGTTCTAGGGATGTAATTTCTTATGTGAGAACAGGTCTGTACCGCTCTTCTTCTGAGGAGGTTGAGGCGGTCAGGGGCTGCTGGGCAGAGCAGTCCCAACCATGTTCCAGCCCCTCGTGCCGGGGGTGTCACTTTTATACTCTGCTGACACTAGAGTCAGAGAGGTGCTCCCAGGCCGAAGGCACCAGAGGCCAGTCTTGCGAGACTGGTTCCCTTAGGAGGTCACATGGCAGTATGGGAGCCCCTGCCAAGAGTACTTCACGGGGTCCTGCCCCGAGCAGGCTCTGGTCCAGTCTACCTAGCAGATGACGTGGGTCTGAGGACCGTCGTTTTTAGGAGACTTCAGCTACGAGAGTCCTGATGCTGCAGCTCAGGACTTCAGAGGGCAGGCCCCTCTGGGGAACACCGCATTACACGTTACCCGTCTCTCCTCAGTGTCCTCAGGAGATCAATCTGCCAACGCTGCCGGTGTTCCAGGGCGCAACGGTCTCCAGCAAGCGCTTCTCTCAGTTACCGCCCGGAAATATAGCAGTGCTAAGAGGCTCGTGACCTTCTGGGAGGTTTCCAGAGCAGCTAGTTTGGCCGTCTCCTGCTGGCGCGCCACTTCGAGGCACCGAGCTAATTGCTCTGATGCCACCAGAGATCAGTCTTGAGAGGTTGTTTCCCTTAGTAGACTATTGGCAGCGTGAAAACTACTGTCAAATGTGTCTCAGTGGGTCCTGCACACTGTAGTGAGAGGCCACAGAATCCAGTTCTGGTGGGCCCCAAGCAGGCCCTGGTAATGGAACAGAAGTAGACTCTTTCTGAGGATGGAGGCCATCGAGGTGGTCCCTCCTTTGGTTGCAGAGTCCGGATCCTACAGCCGGTACTTCACTGTTCAGAGGAAGGTTGAGGTTTTGTGTCCTTTTTTTATATCTGTGCTTTTTGAACCGCTCAGTCAGGGGACTGAAGCTTAGCATGGCTGCACAGGCCAAGTCCGGGGTCTGTTGTGTCACAATCTATTGAAAAGGTGCACTTATCTCCATCCTTCATCATCGGAAGTTCCTGAGGTTTGCTTTTGGGGGCAAAAGCTTACCAGTACGGATCTTCCACTGGCCTTGCACGTTCTCGCTCACATGAAAGAGCTGGGGTTAAGACTTAATGCCAAGAAAATTGTGCTTCCTCCAGTAAATCTCCTTAAATCAAAGCCCAGCATCTGATCCACATTCATAATGTTAGATCATCCTCCTCTGTTGATTTACGTTCTGTGGCTGTACACTGACATTCTAGAGCCCATCACTATTTCTCTCCATTACTCTCTCTTCTCCATTCTCCAGGCGACAGTCAAGTCAGAGATTTAAAAGGATGCAGTCAGCAGCTATGTTTCCAGCCAAAGATACAAATTCAACTTATGCGCAAATCTGGAATATCTCATAAAACATTTGCAAATAAAACACATCCATCCAACGAGTCAAAGAGAACAAAATGGTCACTTCCTGCAGTCCTCACTGAGAGAAGGCCGGTCACTCACTGTCATGCAGTCAAAGTGATTGCTGGGTCTGATGGCAGCTGCGTCCACCGTGAATATTATTGGCCTGCTGTACATGAGACCCCTACAGTGGTGGCTCAAGACCTAGGGGTTCTCCTTGAGGGGAAACCCACTTTGCATGCTAAAGGTCATGTTGCGCTGCCTACGTGCCTTGGATATGTGGAGGAAGTCTTGGTTCTTGTCTCAGGGCCCGGTGCTGGGAGCTCCTTGTCGCCGTGTGCTGCTAGCGAAGGACCTGGAGATGCTGGCCGTGCTTCGTGCACTCCGTTATTTTCTCCCAGACCTAAGAGGTCACCATGTGTTGGTGCGCACTGACAACACAGTGGTTGTCTCTTACAACGCCGTTTATACAACTAGTGTACCAGATCCTTGTGTGGGCCCAGGATGAATTCCTCTCGCTCAGAGCAGTTCACATTCCTGGGCATCTTAATATGGTAGCATACATCCTGTTGAGAAAGGGTCTGAGGCCCGGGGAATGGCGGCTTCACACCGAGGTGATGAAGCAGAGTTGGAGAAGTTGGCCAGACTCGGGTGGATCTGTTTGCGACTCGTGAGACATTGCACTGTCCCCTCAGGCTTCCTCTGACTCATCCAGCTCCACTGGGTACAGACGTGGCCGAGGCTTCATCTGTACATTTTTCCCCCAATTGCTCTGATCTCAGGAGTTCTGGAGAGAGTGCGCCGGGACGGAGTCCGGCTGCTGTTAGTAGCCCCATTCTGGCCGGGAATGGTTCCTGGGCCTTATTTCTCTTTTTGACGGCACTCCATGAGAGGTTCCCATAAGGAGAGATCTCCTTTTGCAGGCGGAGGGTGCGCCCCAGCTAGGAGCTAAGAGGCTGTAGATGTGGTCTCTGAGGAGGCACAACTCTTTGCTTCCGGTTCTTCAACCGAGGTTGTAACACCATTCTCCAATCCAGAGCTCCCTCAATGAGGAAACTGTATGCCTTGAAGTGGAAGCTTTTCATTTCTTGGTACAGAGACCGTCAGCTCGACTCAGTTAACAGCCCGGATGGTACAGTGCTGGAGTTCCTGCAGGCTCTCCGCAGGGTTGACCCACTCCTTCCTGAAGGTCTACGTGGCGGCCATGGTGGGCTATCACACCCCTCTCGGTGGCCAGTTAGTGAGCAGAAACCCTCTGGTTACATGTTTCCTCCATGGTGTGCTGAGGCTGAGGCCTCCGGCCAGAAGAAGCTTATGCTAAGCGGTGATCAGGATGCTATCCTAAGCCTAGAGTCCTCTGATTTCCCCTCTCCTGGGGGTCAAGACTCACACCTGAAGTTGAAGTCTAAAGTTTGCCATTGGACGGGTTGTCCCCGATTCCTGTCAGGCTCCTTCTCCTTCTCTTGCTTTAGCTGTGCTCTTCCACACTATGCAGAGATTTGAAAGTCTGGCGGTGTGGGCATTCTCATTCCCCATTCGGTCTCGATGCAGCTTAAGTTCCTGAAGAGGAACGTCTAAGGTTACGTATGTAACCCTGGTTCCTCGAAGGAACGAGACGCTGCGTCGCAGTGCCACACTTCCGGCATCTCTGGCCGGTGCTTGTTTCATCCTTTGAGGCTGATTATGGGCTTCACCACTAATGCTTTAATGCTTCCTGGTCTCTGATGTCACCCGCCTATGACGTCTCGCCCTTCCTTTGGACTGATTATACACGTTATTCAGAGACGTCAAGCTGGACGGGGTCCCCATTCATTCGCGACGCAGCCTTTCATTCCTTCGAGGAACCAGGGTTACACACGTAACTTTAGACGTTTTTGAACGGGGAAATATGGGTCTCTTATGGCCAAAGAACAAACCAAATGCTGAAAGACTAGAGATAATGATTATTTATAGGGGTTTTCTCTTGTGCTGGTTGGATAGATGGTGCAATTACTCATGATGAACTGGCTATGTTAATTTTCTGATTGTGCTCTTCCCAAAATTATGGAATTACATTTGTTTCAATAATAATGAATGAAAACTTTATAAAACTGAATGTAACTTTTTCAGAAACTATAAAAAATATGCCATTACAAAAGAAGAAAAACACAATGAAAAAAATGAACTCCTTCCAATATGCGCGCGACTGAGTGACTTTTTGCCAACTTAAGAAAAAAACATTTTCAAAAAGTATTTGATTTTAATTTTACACTTTTTTGACAACTTAACAACTATTTTGACTTTTGATATAGGCTATAATATATAATATTTTAATATAAGAATGATTATTTAAAAGAATATACTTACATTTTAGGACATTTAATTAAATTAAATAAATAAAAAAGTTATTTGGAAGTTATTTGCATTTTTAGATTTTTGCTAAATGCCATTAGCTGAACTTTAGTACTTTTTAAAACCCATTTTAGTAGTAGTATGTTTTTACATGTAATTTCCTACATATAGCCAAGCATACTGTCAAATTAATTAAATTGTGATAAACTGAAATATATTTACATGTAGGCCTATTTTTAATGATGAATAATAGTGTTGAAGTTCTATTTAGTACATTTAAAATATATTAATTTATATGGACTATCACATTTAAAATAAATATCAAGTACTTTACATGTGGTTAAGTTTCTTAGTCAACACATTAAAATAAATGTACCTCTTGATAATACATTAATACATTACGACATGAGTTCAGATGCAAAAGCCTCTAAGTGCCATCTGAAATTTTCATTTCATTTTACTTTAATTGCAATGTGCAGGTCCTTTTCCAGGCTATTAAAGTGAAATAAATATAAACATAAATATAGGAGCCTGATAAAAATCCTAATTTTATATGAAAATTTCAGATGGCACTTAGAGGCTTTTGCATCTGAACTCTTCATATATACTGTATATATTTGCAAAATATTTGAAATTCAACAGCAGATTACATTAGGAGTGATCTTGTTTTGTCACGATATGCCACTTCCATTATAGCAGTGGTGTGACACAACCCTGTTTGGGTCGATCTTGACACGTTTGACACGCCACTGGTTATTTTTATGTAAAGGTGCCACTTTTTCGATCTTGCCAGTGCTTGAAAATACTTGACAAAAAAACACTAGCATTAGCTCTGTGGAAATAGCAGCTCTGCAGAAAACACTTTATTATTGCTTTCAAGCCTGCTGCACTGTAACACACAGGTAACTAGTACCAAACAGCACCGATGCAAATAGAGGTGGTGAAACTCTGAGAGAGTTTGTCAACCACTTGTACTCATACTGGATTCAGTATAAATTAGCGATGATTATGGTGCTCTGGCAGCTGCTGAAGTGCTAGTGGGGGTGAAAAACAGCTCTGGCTGGAGGTCCAATTTCCTCATGTAAGGATATACCGTCTGGATTGACCTTCTTCAACCTGGATTTATCGATCTGGTTTTTAGTATCACCCTCGGGTCACCGTGACAGGGCAGCTGCCTGTGGCGATGTGATGTGTGTGTGTGTGTGTGCTTGCAGCATTTGAAATCAGTGAAGGAATGGCTGTCCAGGCATGATCCTTATAAGTTGTAGGGTTTGGATGAAGTTAGTAAGAGACATTGAGTGACACAACATTTCTCTGCTTCAACCTAGCTATCTCAACAAAACTGGCATGTCTTTTAGCATCATACTGTTTTTTTTTTTTTTTTTATGGTTATTGTGAAAAACTACAAGTCCAAAAATTCTTCTAGGCACCTAGGGTTGAATTATCCTTATTTTCTCACTGTTTCAGGTCTTCTTACACTTTCTTTTGTCAAGCTCATTCTTTGTCCCCTGACACGTCTTCTCTTCAGTCTCACTTTAATTTCCTTCACCCTTCCCTTTTTACCCCTCTATTGTTACTCTTTACATTTTGAACATACACTGACTGATGAATGGCAAGGTTTCTGCCATTCTGACTACTTGCTAGATTTCAGCCAGTAAGGGCATGGCCTTGACCCTCCAGCCATTCCTTAAATCAAAGCCCAGCATCTGATCCAAGTTCATAATGTTAGATCATCCTCCTCTGTTGATTTACTTTCTGTGGCTGTACACTGACATTCTAGAGCCCATCACTATATCTCTCCATTACTCTCTCTTCTCCATTCTCCAGGCGACAGTCAAGTCAGAGATTTAAAAGGATGCAGTCAGCAGCTATGTTTCCAGCCAAAGATACAAATTCAACTTATGCGCAAAACTGGAATATCGCATAAAACATTTGCTAATAAAACACATCCATCCAACGAGTCAAAGAGAACAAAATGGTCACTTCCTGATAAACTGGCTCTAAATATCTTTAAGAAAACTACGAGAAGCCACTGAATATATTAATTTTCATATGTAATAATTTACTTGAGCTTCAGAGAGAGCAGATGTAACACAATAAATGTGGTCATTGCTTTTAGAGGTGGATGTTGCTGTTTGGGAATGGCCGTGGGAACGGAGCGAGGTCCCACGGAGGAGCTCCGGAAGGATAAAAGGAGGAGTGACGATAGTGCAAGACTAGAGAGGACCAGGCCTGGATTGTATTTTGTGTGCTGCAGTCATCTGTGAGGGGCTGCCACTTAACTTTCATTTTGTATTTGTTTATTTTATTAAAGTCTTTAAATGTTTGCCGGTTCCTGCCTCCGTCTTCCCAAACTACAAACTTTGTTACATTGGTGCCAAAAACCTGGAGGAAGGAGGGACACGCTGCCAGTGAACCCTCACCGCTTTGGTGAATCCACGGTGGCATTGAGTATGGTGGAGCAGTCTGCCGTCATGGATGCTTGAGGTGGTGGGCTGAAGGCGGTGGCCCTGGGATGTGGAGGGACGGCTGCCGTTCATGAGGGAGCAGAGGAGTCACTGCCGTTTGCCTGAGGCCAGAGCATTCATCCATCTACTCATTATCCAAACAAGCTTATCCTATAGGGCTGCTGGACATTGGCAGAAAAAAAAAAAAAAAAACACTTTTTGAATGGTATATGCATTCACACTTGGAATATTGTTAACTTGACCTTTAAAAACCAACAAGGGTCATGTGATAATTTCCCACAACCAACAAGGGTCATTTGTCTCTTCAGCTGTCACAGCTAACCATTCCAAATCCACACCGGAAACTTACATCTTGCAATCAATTGATTGCAACTTGCAATCAATCTGTCCACATTAAAGCTCTTTTTACAATCCCTGATCCAACATCTCCCCTCTTTCTTTTTTCTAAACTTACCCACAATGCTTTGCAAAACACTCTATTTTCATTCTCACCTATTATTGACACTCTCGCTCCCACTGCCTATCTTTACTCGTCTCCTCTAAATACCTTTTCTCACACCACTTTTCTTTTTCACTTGACAACCTGTCTTCTTCTTTTTTGCTTTTGGGCGATCCCAGATTTATTTATTTATTTCGTGAGCAGTAGGAGTGCTGTTTATCTCTTTTGACCAGTGGTGTCAAAAGTATTGACATTCATTACTCAAGTAAAAGTATAGATACTAGGGTTTAAAAAGACTTCTGTAGAAGTTGAAGTATCAACTCAAGCTTTTTACTCAAGTAAAAGTGTAAAAGTACTGGTTTAAAAAACTTAAAGTATAAAAGTAAAAGTAATGTAAGGAAGAAAAATGTCATTAAGAACAAAAACTTAGGCCGCACCACAGGGGCCTATTGTGCACTACCCCACCTCCTCAAAACTAAATTTTTCTAAAGGCCATAGGCCATAATCACTATAATGTTATATTAAAATGTTCATGTTGAAAAATTTGGGATGCACTAGACACATATATGCCCATTGAAAATAATAATAATAATAATAATAATAATTCCTTACATTTATATAGCGCTTTTCTAGACACTCAAAGCGCTTACATAGTCAGGGGGTATCTCCTCATCCACCACCAGTGATCCATCCACCTGGATGATGCGACGGCAGCCATATTGCGCCGTAACGCCCACCACACACCAGCTTACTGGTGGAGAGGAGACAGAGTGATGAAGCCAATCAGCAGATATGGGGATTGTTAGGAGGCCATGATGGTCAGAGGCCAATGGGCGAATTGAGCCAGGACGCCGAGGTCACACCTCTACTCTTTTCGAAAGACATCTTGGGATTTTTAATGACCACAGAGAGTCAGGACCTCGGTTTAACGTCTCATCCGAAGGACGGTGCTTGTTGACAGTATAGTGTCCCCATCACTACACGTGGGTACTAGGACCCACACAGACCACAGGGTGAGCACCCCCTGCTGGCCTCACTAGCACCTCTTCCAGCAGCAACCTAGTTTTCTCAGGAGGTCTCCCATCCAGGTACTGACCAGGCTCAGCCCTGCTTAGCTTCAGTGGGCAACCGGTCTTGGGCTCCAGGGTGATATGACTGCCGGGGTGAAATGAACGCACTTTAGTACAATGCAAATATATACATTACTATACATTACTTATATACATTATTTTAGTACAATACACAAATATACATCTGCTATGTCCAGTGTTCGGGGGTAACGAGTTACAAAGTTGGTAAAGCCTAGTTATCACAACATTGTCAATCGCGTCATAAATCGCAAATGATAATTTATTCAAATGTCTCGCTACCGAACTATCTACGGTATCTTAATTTGTAGAGGATGAAGAGAAAGCACCCATTTGGTAAATGAGCCAGTGAGAAATAATAAGTTTTAAGTAGGGTCTAATGCCTTTTCGATACTTTTAAAACGGTACCGGCGCCTAAACAGTGCCTGAACCGATAGTTACAAAAAAGAGCCAAAAAAAAGCACATGGATAACATTACAAATATTTAAAATAAATCCATAGCTTTCAGGATGAAACTGTCAAATTATAATGCAAGAAAAATATTTATTGGGTAGAACACCTCAAAAAAGGTTAAACATGAACTCAAACATTCTCAAAAACAGAGAGAACTCCTTACATTTTAGAAAGTACAGATACTTGCATGAAAATGGAAGGAGTAGAAGTAAAAAGTCAGCTGAAAAATAATTACTCAAGTAAAGTATAGATACCCCAAATTTCTACTTAAGTAATGTAACAAAGTATTTGTACTTCGTTATTGACACCTCTTCTTTTGACCTTAAACTCCAAGCTTTACTCTGTCCGGGCTAGGTATTTACAAAGTACCCAAAACACAGGAGAAAGGTAGAGAGGGACTGAGACACATCATGTGTACGGAGAGAGGGGTGAGGCTGTATCCTGTACCAGTGTCATTGTGGCTGTGGAATGAAATATAGCTTATCTGGACTGAAGATCAAAGCCCAGTGCAGCGATGGCTGCAAAAACACATGCTCGATCCCATGACCGATTCCTGTGTTCACAGCAAGAAAAAGCTGTTTGATCAGCAATTAAATATTGATGTCTCGCAATTTAATGGAAACACAAACAGCTCATTCTTTTTTGTGCTTTTTTGGGATGTCCTCGTCATTGAGTTTATGGCTTTTTTCCAAAACCTAGTGAGCTGTCTGTTGTCTACATGGGCAGCTGGCTCATTGTAACCTCATAAGTGGAAAATTTTGAGCACTCTACAGCCATCTCCTTATGTCATACAAATTCTGCTTCTACACAGAACACATGGGAGGCTTGACTCCCATTTGATTTCACTGGAGTTTTTCATTAGCATATTGCTAAATAGTGATGCTTAAAGCACACTTGCACATTAACAAAAAGATCAATGACAGATTTTAAGCAAAAGGATTAACGGTTGGCAGGACAAGTGTATTTTTCATAAATGTCTGATTCAGACATATTTATTGGGGGATATTTTTGTATGTTATAGATGTATAAAGTTTATGAATTTTTATATTTTTGTCCAAATTAATGGTTTGATATTTATACATTTTATAAACGCATTATCTAATATATTTTCATAAATAGTTTTGTTATTAATAATAATAATAATAATAATTCCTTACATTTATATAGCGCTTTTCTGGGTAATCAAAGCATTTTTAAGCATTTTAAACCTCCTCAACCACCACCAGTGTGCAGCATCCACCTTGGTGATGGGACGGCAGCCATATTGCGCCAGAATGCCCACCACACACAAGCTTATTGAGAGGAGACAGATTGATGAAGCCAATAAGTGTATTTGGATGGTTAGGAGGCCGTGGTGGTTTTTTGTTTGTTGTTTATGAGCAATCAATTTTACAAAAAAAATGGGTTTGTTTGGGTTGCAAGAGCTCTAATACACACTCACTCAAGTTTCTGTAGTTAAGGTAAAAAGCAGCTGCACAGTGAGCAGTTGACAGTTGTGCCATTTGACCATACAGCATTTCACATTGAACCAACCCCCCCAAGCCCACACACACAGTACCTGAGAGATTGTAACAGCTACGCTTCAATGATTAGTACTTTCTTTAAATTACTGTCTTCCCTACATATGTAATTATGCTCATATTAATTGGAAAATTAGCAGCGATGTGCAAGGCATTGTGAGTATTGACAGGGCCAGCTGCATTTGTTACAGTGAGAGGGAATAAGTGGCTGTTAGGAGTGAAGATTGTTGGTCACTTTGAAGTCTGTGGAGTGAAGAGATGACTGGTGCCTTTTCAGACAGGAGGTACTCTGGCCCTCTTCCAACTGAGACACAGAGACCTTACATGGACTCCCACTTACTTTTCATACTCGACAATACATTTTAATTGGATGAGGAGAGAATCCAAACATTGTCTGCCATCTTGAATGCAATCCCAGTTCTTCAAAGGAAGTGTTTGCATGTGTGTTTGTGTTTATATATCAATTGTTTATCAAAATTGTTTTGTGGCAGTCTCAATTACTCATCTCAATCAGTTTTTATGTTGAATTTAGCTAATAATTCTGTACATTTTATGCATATATAACATCATGGAATCCATTTAATCTGTTAAGGGTTCCACAATTTTAGATGATCTACGTCATTGCAGAATGATTGCTCCATTCTCTGTGACCCAGAGCCACGCACATGTATTGGACATGACTTATACACATAAAAAAATTTGACCAACGTGGTAATCATTATCAGAATTCATCTATTTATTTATATTTTAATGCATGTTAAAATTGTATTTATTTCTGTGATGACAAAGCTGAATTTTCAGAAGCCTACAGTATTTAATGTCACTAAAAGTGTCACTGATCCTATTAATAATCTACAAATTGACTTCATTTCAGGTTTTATGGTGCTCTGAACTGATTTGGTTCAGAAAGACACTTAATTTATTCACATATAGTTTCAAGCTCAATCTCATTTAAACATAATTACAGAATATGACCCTCCATTGGTTACATTGGTTTTTCATCTGACAGTGATGAAAAAAAGTGCAAAATATATTGACTCTTGCACAGTCTATGATCCTCTCTGGGTGGCACGCATTCACTATTCCACATCTCCAGTGGAGGACACGGGGTGAGCAAGGGATCTGGGCTAGGATCCAGGCCTCTCGAACGGGAATCTGAAACACACTCTCAGTCCCAGAACCCCTGGAGCTCCAGCCTTCTGCTGTTTATGCAATAGCTTCTACTGGCTCCAACAGGGAGCTGCTCCTTCCATCTGGCCAGGAACCAGAGACCTGACCCACCGCTAAGACTCCCCATGGCACCAGAGAGACAGGATGATGCAGAGAGAAAATCAGGAGAGAAGGTGTGAGAAATGACAGAGCAATCATATCATGAGATGTAAGGAGTGAATGGATCATAATTCAAGTCAACCTCCACAATTACAAGCACAGATATGGTGATCGGGTACCTGAGAAATTCTTTCAGAGTTTTATTTGGTGATTAATTAAACATTTCTGTACATTAAGATTCCCTTTACATTTGCATGAGCTTGCATTTTATTTGACTTGATATATTACAAGGACAGTTGCATGTGAATAATTAAAAATGAATGTTTAAGTTTCAATGATTCAGTCACAATACTGTATATCTTGGGTGTATTTACGTCTGGATTTTAATGTGGTCGAGTGCAATTGTGACTGATCACTAAAATGCGAATGTAAGAGAAATAAAATAAAATAAGGATTTAACCTAATTCTGGTTCAGGTTCTTAATAATTACAGTTCCTTAAGAGTTCCATAAATGGTTGCACTAATTATTTATACTTCTAAAATAATTATTTGTAAGAGAAATCAATTTTTTTAATGATGGAAAAGGTGCATTTAAACATTTGTAAGAAGTGGTTAAGAGTTGTGCTTAACTAACACTATTAAACAAACACAAATGTAAAGTTTATCATTTTAATTTACCAAAAAGAACTAACTAAGAGTTATTCCTCTGGGATTTAAGTTT
This sequence comes from Carassius auratus, assembly GCF_003368295.1. Lineage (NCBI taxonomy): Eukaryota > Metazoa > Chordata > Actinopteri > Cypriniformes > Cyprinidae > Carassius > Carassius auratus. The sequence continues at coordinate 26,552,981 of NC_039251.1, forward strand.
AATTACAATGCATGCCCCCGATTCACTAAAAATTAAAATAAAAATTCATCCAGAACTCCAAGGCTACTGTTTTTGTTTTTGACTTAAACGATCTGGCTTATACGATTCATTTTTTTCTTCAATCAGACTATATGCTGTACACTGTATGAATTTTTTTTCAATAAAAATAACCGATTCCTAAGTTGGTTTTATGGTTTTGCGCTGAATGGTTTTGATTCACTAAAAAAAAATAATTTTTCAGAAATTGGACTATATATATGGCACTCTGTTGGTTTGATTCACTTATAAGAACGAAGACATAGAGTCAGTTGTTTGGGGAGCGGATTTAACAGTTTAGGTTTTTGATTGCCTAGAAAGTGGATACCAACACATAAGAGTTGTTTATTTGGGATTTGGACTATACAGTTTGCGCTGTGTGATTTTGATTCACTAGAAGAAAAAATAAATAAATAATATACTCCCAAGTAACTGCATAACTGTACTACTGTAACGGGCCTGACGAGTTGTGAGATGTGCGGATCCATATGCAAGCTTTTATTACACTGAGACATGGTCATAACAGGCATGGGTCAAACACTGGCAAACAGGTATATAGAGGGCAATACAAATAATATTCCTAGGGCAAGCGTGGGTCTTTGATGAGCGAACAATATCCAGAGGGCCAAGCAAGAGGGATAATCCAGTATCCAGAGCAAAAGGGTCAAAATGCAGCAAGGCAAGAAAAAGACTAAACTATGAAAAGAAACAGAGAAAAGACTATGAAAACTACAAACATAAGTCTATGAAAACCAGGAACTGAAACAAGACTATGAAAACTAGAAACTAACATGGAAAGGCAGAAAGACTAAACTATGAAAACTAGAAACGGAAAGGCTTACATATCGCCACAATCATCAGGGGAGGGATATGTGCAGAACAATACTCGGCAGTGTGTTAAAGGAAGTCTAATGCTTATAAAGCATGTCTGTTTTATTGTGATTTGTGTGTGTAATTGGTCTCAGGTGCATGTGTGATTTTTATCAGCTGACTGTGATTGGTGCAATGGAGCATGGGAAATGTAGTCCAGGGTGCACTGTATAGTATGAGAGTCTGTGTTGTGGATAATGACCTCTGGTGGTGAATTAACGGAAGTTCAGTGACTGGATCATGACAACTACACTGTGGTCGTTGTATGCTTTACTTCTAAATACATTTGCATCTCTAAATGCATCATTATTTAAGCTCTAAACAAAAATAAGACATCAGTCTTCTTCACAAATTTCCTAAGCTACAGTGACTTCAAACTCTTCTTTGTGTTTTTTATAGTCTATTGCACATCACAGTTGTTGGATGAACTCTTGCCAGAGGGCAGGTTTAGTGCGTTAGGAGAACAGTATGATAGAATAATGAAACAGTCCATTGACATAGAATATCCTGCAAAATCATTAACACACACTGACAGTTCTCAGATACTAAAGTTGCTGGAGATCAGAAGGCTGTAGATTCTCCACTCAGACCTAGGTAAATAACTATTTCAGACCTCCTCCGGGAACAACGGAGAGCTGTCAGCAGCAGCGTGGGCTCCCTGTTTGAAACCAGAGTCAGGGAGAAGAGGGTCCTGATTGGATTGTGGGAATCTAGGCCAAATCGTCAAGCTGCATCAGTGAGACAGACACCTGGTGCATTCAAGTGATGAGGAAGGCCACAAGAGGGGAGGAAACGCTTGAGGTTGAGAGTAATCTCTGCTTCTTCAGCCTTCATCGCTGTCCCCTCTTCTCATCAATCACAGCATCCTAAAGCCACACAACAGCCAACAGGGGATCCTCAGAGCCTAAAGTTGATTGCATGAGGTCGTAGGTATCCTGGCATGTGTGCATTGTGCTTCAGGGAGGACATGAAATGCATTTGTTAAATCTGTCAAAAAGACACATGCACCTACGCATACACAAACGTCCCTTGAAAATGTGTCCACACTTTAATCACTTTAAATACTTAAGAGATGAAGCCACTAATATTATGTGATTGACACAAATGGCATCAAATCATCTATACACGCTAAATTGGCATGTCATATCGAGAGCTATTTGTGCTTGATCATTCATAACATCACTCAAAAATTTATACATTATAGACTTGTCAAGATCAGCGTGGCTTTTGACAATTTCTAAGCTATTAAAACTAGAAATTATGCCCAGAGATTGTCAGGTAAATAAAGACCGTCCTTTACAACTGAATCATTCAGATTATCATGATATCAAAAGCTGTTAAACATCAGAGATAAATCACCAACTGCACAAAACATTTGTCTTGAAATGTCAAACCTAATAGGAAATTCAACCATATATTGGATGTTTTTTTTTTCTCTCTCTCTTCAGAACATATGTGGCAGTCCATATGTGGAATATTCTGTGTACTAAGGAATCAACAGTAAAGTATTAGTAACAAAATCATGTTGTGACAGGTGCATTTCCTCTGAGAGATGGAGACTGAGTCATCTCAAAGTGATGCAATGACATGTCTGCCATGTTTATAAAATAAAATAAAATAAAATAAAATAGAATGAATGAATGAATGAATGAATGAATGAATGAATGAATGAATAAATAAATAAATAAACTTGGATACATAGGTCTTAATGAATAGGTATGCCTTTAAAAGCAAATAAATAAATAAATTTATTAATTAATTAAAAATTACAAATACAAAGTTCAGCTTTGCGTTAAGACTTCTTAAGAAAATGAAGTATGAATGTTGTAGTTTTTATAATTTTTTTTATATATAGGCTACTGACTGTCATATATTTTTTTTTTATCTCTAAACAGAGAATTTTATTTCTCTATTTGTTTTTATTAAACACATTTTCTCACACAAAATGTGTGTGATAAAATATAATCAGCAAACTTTTTTAGCCTTTAAATTCAAAGTTTATTCAATTATTTTTGTAAATATAGTAATATGTTTTGTATCGCTTCCAATAATAATAATAATTAAATAAATAAAAAGAACAGGTGTCTCTATGGGAATCAGTGTGTCTCTTTGAACCTAAAGAAATGAATCTGATAATCATATAAAATGTCAGAACGTACAGGTTCTCTAAAATGAATGTGAGAAAGAGGAATTTTAGGTAAGTGACTTTAATAATTGTGTATTTTGTCTTGTGTATAAAGTCAGATGTGAAGCATGATAAAAAAAAAAAAAAAAAAAAAACATTGATGTTTTAAACAATGAGTTATGCTTAGTCACTATTTGTTGGGAATTCTGAATGTTACTAGAAAAACTGTGCAGTTTTGGAAACAACCAAGCTACTTATGCTAGCGTCGCCAACACTATTCCATGTTTCTCATGATTGTAGGAACTTGTTCAGAGAAATTGATTCTGAAGAAATTGAACCTACTGAACTGACAACAGACTAGATCTGTATGTTTTATAGGTATATATGATATTCATGCAGTTGTTTAGTCATGTCTGACAGATAAACTAATATTTTAACTTCTCAACAGAATTTGAATTAGAAAGCTTTATATTGACCCTCCCAATAATGCTGACATTTAACTGTTTATGGATGACTGTATGAGTGCATCTGAGGCCTCTGAAAACACACCACCACCAACCTACTCTATGTCCTTTCATGTTCCATCTCTGCTGCTGTAGATCAAGGTTGAGCTCATCTGGAGGTCGGCTCCATATCAAAGGCTCCGTGATCTAGTTACAGCATGCCCCGTCCACAACCAACAGGCCTGGGGTGAAAGCCAGTGTGGAGCAGGTGCCTCTCAGTCAAACATAAAACTGCAGTCACTGAAAATGATTCCTTGTTCAAATAAATAATGCTAAAAAAAGACCAAACATTTAATAAGTTTTATAGGATCTTTTTTATTTATATTATTATTATTATTATTATTTGTAGCTTATAGTACTACAGTACTGCATTAATATTCAACATAGGCTCAAACAACAAATGGTCTTCCTTTTCACACAAATTATGATTACATGGGTGGTTTATCAATATAAAAAAGACTTAATTTCATGCAGTTCGTTGACATTTACATGACATATTTGCATATATATATATATATATATATATATATATATATATATATATATATATATATATATATATATATATATATATATATATATATGGCTTTCTGAGAAAGTAAATGTGCTCTTTAGCTCACCTGGTACAGCAGTTGTTTGGGCTGTGAGTCCTGTGAATCATGAAATATGATAATAACGATGAAAGCTAAGAACTAGCACAAGCTAGGACTTGGTTCCGCAAATGTGTTTTATCTTTATTTTCTTTTGTTAACATTAAAATGCCACAGAGCGTGCACCAGCCAACATAATAAAAATGTTGCCAGATTCACATTTATCTGCTTTGGATAAAACTGAATATGTTTTTAGTGCCAGCTTGGATGCCCTAAGAAGCCCTTTTTACTATGGTCTTGATATAACAAAATTTTTATTTTCTCATGATCCCAACATAATTTGCAGTGTTCACAAAAACAAATAAAATAACAAATAACTATAAAAATAACTTTCAATGTCTGTTTCCATCTGGAAAGGTTACTGATAAGAATTAAATAATATAAATATTTTAAATATTTCGTATATATATTTAGAGTTCATTGTACTAATGTATTTTGAAAATACTGTTTAAGAAAACAAATATTTTGTTTTGTCAAGATCAAGAGAAAGAAAAAACAAAAAGCACTGCATGGCTTCTTAGGTCTTCTACACTCACTGCTCATTTGACTTTCAATGTTTTGCAATGTGTGCATGTTTTTAATTTGCCTGATGGCACATTTTACTATCACTGTATAGTTTTATTTATTTATTTATTCGTTTGTTTGTTTCCAACAGGTGAATCAGTGAGCGCAATAGTTTAATACATGTTTTAGTTAAACAGGTACAACTCAATATTCATATTGTTCAGTACCACTATCCCTTTAAAAGAAAATACTTAATATGGTTGTGTTGTTGTTGTTGTTGTTGTGTATGCTTCTTAAAGTGTTTCCTGAGTTTTATTTATTTATTTGACTCATAAGCAATCATGTTATAACTGTGCATGTGATGTTGACTTCAACAGTTCAAGACCACAAGCACTTTGTTGTCCAGAATGAGGTGCATAACAAACAACAGTCTCAGTAGACAGTTTTTCTGTCACCATGACTTTTACAGTTTTTACCTGAGGCCTGTTTACCCCAAAGATGATAACTATAAAGATAACTATATTAGTTTTTTATTTTTTTATTTTTTTCCAGTATGCTGCAGTTATGATGTCTTCCACTTCAAATGCTTCTTAAAATCATATGAATTGTAATTGGCGGTCAAAGCTTTTATATTTTAATAGGTAGGGGGAAAAAAATCTAAATAAGTCATTTTTATACTTTTGGCAGATTTTACATCATGTGAATTTGTCTTCTTAAGAAAGTTATAGCCACCTGAACAATTTTTAAAGTTCAACTTTTTCAGTGTATACAGGCATACTGTAAATGCACAGCATGAGTTGATCCAAACATCATGGCTCTTCTCCTCCATCAGGCGTCTCAGCTGCGTGTTTGCAAATCACTAATTCTCCTGGTGGGTCTGACTCATGTTCGTCGGAAAAGGAGAAAACTCCAGACTGCAGTGAGAAGCTCAGATGGGGGTCACGTGAACACGGGCACTTTCCCGCCATCACCTCACTGCCAGAAAGCAGCGGGTGGCTAATTAAAGAGATGCCTCTTTGGCTTTGGCACACCCTACACACATATGTTGTTGATTGGCCACCTTTCAGGTGTCGTGGGGTGTGAGTACGTGTGTGTTGATATTCATATGTAGTATGTTTATAACAGGGCGGGGAAGTGGAAGCAGAAATGGGCACGTGGGCAGTCGAGCTGGCTGGAGGCATATGTTCAAATCCACAAAGAGGAGGGAGGGGCGTGTGGGTGTGATTGACAGTGACATGACCCAGAGATGGACAGAACCAATTGACATTAAATGCAGGGGCAATACCTGGTTTAACAAGAAGTGACTTGGCATTGAAAAGAAAAGGGATTTTCTTTTCAGAAAAATAAATATAGCTATAGTTAAATAAGGAGGCGAATAACAACATGCAGTACACAGTAAAACAGTTTGCACCACAAGCCAGTGTGCTCATAATTAAGATAATACATTAAAATAATATAAGACACACCAACTTTCAATATCAAGCAGCAAAGCAAATTTTTTGTTTAGCTAAAAATAGCTGGACAGAGTGGACGCAGATGAGATCAGAAGCCAGACCCATAGAATTTACAAATGGCCCATTTTTACGACAAGAAAATAGTGTATAGCAAATAATAATAACGTTCATCATTTATTTCCTTACACCAGACTTTATTTTTAAAAAAAGCCTTTCAATATTTTTTTTTTCAAAGTAAAAACTCTCTCTCTATTTTAGCAACTAAAGAAGTTATTTTCAAATAATTTTCATTTATTTGTCAAAGTATTTTTTTTTCCTATTATTTTTATTTTTTTTTAGAAGGAAATACAAAAGACTATGCAGATTTCCAAGGTTTACTTTCCAAGAATTGCGTTTGTTTAATGATTTTCTTTCTTCATTAAAATGTCAAGGCAGTTCTGTCAACCAGACATTTTGGTCTTTAAGGAAACATCAACACATCATTACACCCCAATATCAGAATTGAGTATCAAGTAATCACAACCTTGTTCATAATAGAAAAGTTTTATTCAAGCCACTGAATTGCATTGTTTAAATATTTTTTTATTTATTATTTCAGTTAAATAAGTGCTGTGTCATTGATCTGAAATGCAGAACTGCCTGAAAATTAAGGTCCCTGGCCATTACATTTAGTTGTCTAATGTTAGCCTATTCAAACGTGTTTACACATTTCTCTCTGACTCACTCACTCTGTGTACATCTGAAAGGAACTCAGCAGGTACACAGCTTCTCTGTGAGAATTTTATGAACTGCAGCCCAGGGTCAGGATGGTGTGCTCATGTACTTGCGATTTAGTTATCGAAAGCTGTGATGTGAGACACAGGGGAAGTTGTGTGATGATGCTGTGAGGGTGTGTTTGAAAGCTGTGAGGATGGCAGGTCAAAAGTCACACCTCAGATATTTCCCGCAGATCTCGAGAAGTAAATAGCTGAGCTTTGAGCTTTCACAAGCTCTATTGGAATGCTCACTGTCTCCACCGACAAATTACTGCAGCACAGTTCACTGCGAGCCATGAACAGAACAGACAACATTTTGAGGCTCTGCCACCAGGAGGGCTGGCTAATGATCAGATGAACGTTGTTCTGTTGAGGCGTGTATACCTTTATGTTTCTGCCACTGCACATTCAGAAGATGTTACATGTACTGTATGTACATTTCAAAAGTTTTAAATTAATGCTTTTATTTATCAGGGATGCATTCAATTGATCTAAAGTGACAGTAAAGACATAACTTTTTTATAGAAATTAAAACTAATTAAAACTGAACTAATAATTGAAATAGTTTAAAATGGTAATATTTCATAATGTTACTGTTGTTACTGTGTTTTTGATTAAATGAATAGCCCTTGGCAAGCATAATCAACTTCTTTCTAAAGTAAACAAACAAAACATATACATGCATACATGAATAAATAACCCGCAGTTTCATGTTTCAACCATGGGTGTCAGTAGAGAGCTCAGAATTCTGTATTGTACCTTCAAGTAAAGTATTTGTAAGTAAAATACTCCACATTTCAGAAGTAGCTGGGAGAATTGGTGGGGAAATGTGTAATGAATAAAATTTTACGATGTAGCAAACTTTCACTGGTCTTACTGGGGTTGGATTAGAAATTTAACCTGGATGTGTTTCATGAGATTCTCCAAAGCAGATTTTAATTTTATATTGGAAGGTGCGTGTTTCATTTGTACCTTAATCAATTAAATTAGTGATCTTAAACATTTAAGAATGTTATCCACCTGCATTTGTGTGTGTGTTTGTGTGTGTGTGTGTGTGTGTGTGTGTGTGTGTGTGTGTGTGCTCTTGTTTTTTTGACGTATCAGGACACAACACTGTATAATGACATGGGTATTACACAGGTATTACAAGGAGAGGGTGACTAATGAGGACATAACCCATGTCCCCATTTTTCAAAACGCTTATAAATCATACAGAATGAGTTATTTTGAGAAAGTAAAAATGCACAATGTTTCCTGTGAGGGTCAGGGTTAGGTGTAGGGCCATCGAATATACAGTTTCTACAGTATAAAAACCATTACGCATATGGGATGTCCCCACTTTTCACAAAAACAAACGTGTGTGTGTGTGTGTGTGTGTGTGTGTGTGTGTGTGTGTGTGTTTGTGTGTGTGTGTGTGTGTGTTTGTGTGTGTGTGCGTGTGTGTGTGTGTGTGTGTGTGTTTAAATGCCTGTGACTCCACTCCAATAATCATTATCTAAAAAACTGACAACTGAACCTGAAAACTGTTTCTGCCCAAATAAACTGAGCATTTGTAAAGATTAACTTGATAGCTCACCTTGCATGTGGTTATTAACACATGGCTATGCCTGCATAGGAAAACTTCTGTCACAAAGCTGTAAAAAGTTCCTTTCAAATTGTTGTAGAGCAGGGAGGCTTGCTGTACATTCTGCATCATGGCAACACAAGCATCTTGTGCATGTGGCTTCAGACATTTCCACCAGGTAACTTGTGTCACCATGAACTCCAGTGCCATTTCTACACATAGGTGAGCTAGGCGGTCACATTTGGAGAGCTCATCAATGCCATTAGATCAATGGGCTCTGTCAATGCCTTGGCAAGACAAGTTATTTATTTATTTATTTTGGCCATGCAATAAAGCTAAGTTCAAGACCAATACAATATATTGGTACAGTAAATAAAGTGCAAAAAATCAGTATTTTGTTTAGGCAGTATTTTTGGCAGTTGATAAATCATGTTTGCGAGATTTGCCCAAAAGGTGTGTTTTTGCACCAATTGATTGTTACAGGATCAGTGTGTCATGTAATATTCCCATTTTAACTTTAACAGCCAATATATATTGGTATATTAACATTTGGTAATTCATGAGAATAATACATTATTAATTAAAATGATTTGTCGAGTTTAATGCATGCAAATGGAGATGTTGAAATGCTGAATCAGTTAAATCACAAATTAATGGGAACAGCATCACTCACATAGAGGGCAGTGAATCACATTATTTAAAGGGGAAGTTCACGTGTTAATGAGTAGCAAAGCATTAAGGAGCTGGATAGATTAATGTTATGCCACTGATCAGGGTTTTATATGTAGTTTGGGGTAACAAAGGGTTTTATAGTGTTGACTGAAATAATAATGCAGTAACTGACACTTAAAATCAATGTTTCACACAACAACAACAAAACAATTGAACAAAAAACAGATACATACAAAAAGTAGCCATTGATAATATCTAAACATGTATCCAAATCCAAAACTACTAAATTGTGCTAAATGTTTATCTTAACAGTCAGTTTATAAATAATGCATTCGGATTTGTGGAGCTCACAGTGTGCTGAATCTCCACAAATTAGTGTTATTACTATGACAACCAATTTGAATGTGACAAGAAACTGGTGTCTGAAAAGAATATATATATATATATATATATATATATATATATATATATATATATATACATACACACACACACACACACACACACATACAAACACTCAATCTGGGGGAGCGCTAATAGGGATTTGCCTAGGGTGTCAAATTGGCTAGAAGTGGCCTTTATGTACTCAATAATCTCATGTTGTTTCAAACCTGTATGACTTCCTTTCTTCTGCAGAACACAAAGAGAGAAGCTTAGTAAAATATCCAAGTTTTTTTTTTTTTTTTATATATATATATATATATATATATATATATATATATATATATATATATATATATATATATATATATATATATATATATATATATATATATATATACAGTGAATTTGAAGGATGCTTACAAAATCTGCAAACAATCTCCTTTTGTATTCAACAGAAAAAAAAAAAAAAAGTCATACAGATCTGCAATGCCATGGATGTAAGTAAATTAAATTTTAGGGCTAACTAAATTAGACATGTTTTGGATAAACTCGCAAAGAAAGTGAAACCAATATCTGTATTATAAGCAGTCAAAGTCAGCATCCCTGTCCTGTCCCTCTCCATGCTATTTTGCATTAATTTATCAACTCTGTGATCTGCTCATTCATTTAACACGGGCCTTGGGGGCGGTGCAAGGACCTTGAGACTCACAATGCATTTAATTACAGAACCTCTATGATACCCGGCTCCTTAATTGATTCAGGCTTCCTTTGTGCACTTCTGAACGGTGAGAGACACAAACATGATAAACGAAAGCCATGTGCACAAAACAAGATTCAGTCTCTGCTAGATCTGTACACATGTTGTTGTGTAATATCTAATCTTTTTTTATTTTGCAGTACAGCTTGTAACAATACATTATCACAGGCTTCTCATCCATTGCTTTCTCCATTAAAGGGACAGTGTACCGAAAAATAAATTCATAGTTTACTTAAAATGTAAAAGATGCATCTTTATTTTCATTAATTGCATGTATCACATACCTGTAATATATGCACAGTGCTGAAAAAGACATTCCAGAATCACATTAAAGTTCTTAAAGGTATAGTTCAGCCCTAAATGAATTCATCCAATTTCTTTGTAACACAAATTAAAGTATATTTTTTTAATGAAATCAGATATATTTTTAATGAAATTAGCTTTATGATCCTGCATAGACTGAATAGATGCAACTAAAATGTTCAAGGTCCAGAAAGGTAGTAAGGACATTGTTAAAATAGTCCATGTGACATCCGTGGTTCAGTCTTCATTTTATGAAGCTACTAAAATACTTTGTGCTCAAAGAAAACAAAAAAATAATTCATTAATAAAATAAAACTCAATAATTTATTATTTTTCGTGTCAGTCTTCTATTCGCATCACAACAGTACCATGATGCATGCATGTGGAGCTGCCGATGCAGGGGCCATTATTCTGACATAGAGCCCAGATGCGCTGTTCCTTGTTTACAAGCAAAGGAATGCATTTATTTTACGTTTTCTTAGGAAATGGTACTACTCAGAAAATGCTTTTGAAGAAATTATCAATGTGCTATTCTCTAACAAAATATCCAAGGAAGCTGAATAGCATTAAAACACCAACCAGCCATCTCACTCTCATTCATTTCATTCATTCATTCCTCAACTGAAAATCCAGGTAAACAGTACTATGACATTTTAAAACATCAAGTATTCTTGGGCTTTCATGTACCACATTTGATGTGGTCTATGTATGTGTGTTGATCAGTGTTTATATGTAAATAAAAGCCTGCATTAAATTATATATTAAATTATACATCATGTAAAGCGACTGTGTCTCTTCAGAAGATCTGAATTAAACCACTTGTCTTCCTTGTATAATGGCTTTTTGTACTAACTGTACAATGTTTGGACTTTGAGTGGAGAGCCAAAAATCTCTCAGTCTTCATTAAATATATCTTAATTTATGTGTTGAAGATTAAGAATAGTCTTATGCCTTTGGGTAATTGATGACAGAATTTTGACAGAAACTATGGTTTTAAGAGAATTTCATTTTTGGTGAGCTATCCCTTTAAGGAAAACAGATCAATGCCTTTGCTGTGGTCTAGTAAGTTGTTAGAGATGCTTGGCCATATTTCATTCTCTTTGGACAGGAATCAAGCTCTAGGCAGAGACTGCCTGCGGGTGAAGTCATCTCATTCGCTTAATATCTCTGACTACCATTTATTCCACTACAAATGTCCCAAACACACAGTCCACAGGACTACGGGATCCTTGGTTCTGTTTGACAAATGATAAAACTGCTGTATATGTACCCTTAGGGTGTTCTGTCAGGTCTTATGGGTTACTCTGTTGCTATGATGATGGGAGGCGAACCTGAGGTCATCTGAAAAAAATAATAACAATAATGCAGCAAATGAATAGTTGCTTGAAAGAGGGGTGTTTCTTGGGATCATTACATTGATCTCCTATATTAAAGTTTGACAGGGAACGAGTAACTGGTGACAGATGGGTAAGGGGGAACAGCCCTCCCCCTTCCCAGCACGTCCCCGTGTGTGGCAGTGAACCAGCCGGCTCTCTAGAGTATGTTTGTTTGAAGGGGGCTCATTGAGCTGTTATGTCATTAGAGTTTACTGCCCACTGGACAGATAACATTGCCATAACTTATTGATTGGCTGACAGCAAGACCAAACCCTTGGTGTAATGATAAGTCCATAAACACCATCATAATGAAGATGAGCTCTACAGGTGCTACTCATCGTCTTGATTTTAATGCAGACACTGTGCTCAATTTTCACCCCGGCTCATCTCGCAATTCATAATTTAGATCTCTTAATGAGTGTGCTGAAAGTGTTGTGCGAGAACACTGAAAATATTCTAGAAGACGAACAGGCAAATTTTCCACTGAGTAGATGAGATTCTAGCCTTAGGGTGACACCAAAAATTTGGAAAACAAGGGAACACTAACTTGTTTTTGTTTTTTTTTTTGTTTTTTTGTGATGTATAATTAAAATATATTTACAGCAGAAATGTTCCTTCAAGGAAATGTCTATGTGTTCCTGTAGGCTGGGCCTTTTCATGAAATATTGCGATGGGAGAGGTTGAGCTCTGTTCAGATCGGCAGCAGATGATCAGTCTTGGCACTGTTAATCCTCATTATTTCCATGTGAATCTTTGATTTCCTCTTGCTCTGCCATCTGATTTTCTCTAATGAGTGATAAGCACTTCCTCTAAAATCTTTAACCCGGGAAGGGTTCATCAGTAATATAATCTAGCCATTATGAGAGCTGTGATGACAATAGCAAGTGCAACAACATCCAAACAAATCTTTTTGTGTTTTCCCTAACTGCATTTAGGTTCACAGAGTGTAATGGAGCTAAAGGCTTCCAGGGGCTTTTTTTTTTTTTTTTTTTATAAAAAACTAAATGGCAACAAAACCACCACAGCACTTTGGTCAACACATGTTTGTCTTTATGCAGTGTGAAACTGATGTGATCCATGAGAATATCTAATAATTAAAATGTTGCAGATCGTAACTCATAAGAAATTAACGTACATCTTATATAATAACAGATATTTTCAAGATGCAGAGAGAAAGAGCGAGTATATTATATTTGCATATTGCGGTTAATTGTTAAGCTAATGCAAGTCTAAAAATGTCTTTCTAAGAAACAGAAAAGTCTGGAAAGCATCTGGTTAGAAAAATGTGATGTATATAGGACCTTCAATTGACTCTAGAGTATGTCAGTTTCCTCACAGCCTAATTTTTACTGATAGAAAGGCAAAACATGGTGTCTCCAGGCTAAAATCTGTAGCCCCGGGGGCTTTTGCCTCAGGCTTTGGGGTATTTTAACATCATAGCTCTGTTATATTTACATATATATATATATATATATATATATATATATATATATATATATATATATATATATATATATATATATATATATATAACTCCATTTGACATTTTATTTTTCATTAGTTTATGCTCTACATTTAATAAAATATTTTAGAGATAAAATCTGTTTTCAGGTATAATCTTGTGCTGTCCTTAGCGCAGTTATCCAAATGACAAATGATGCCCATACAAGTAAAACAAAAATAAAAACACATAAAAACACTTGACATTTCTGTGATATGTAAATCTATAATAAAGTGATAATGATAACCTTATGGTAACCATAGAAACAGTACACTTCTGGAACATTTTAGAATCATCCTTTTATAGAATGCTGACAAAACATTAATGCTTATCATGTATCACTTTATTTATTACACACTGATTTAGAATATTGGGGCATTAAGTTATAAAGGGGGCATGCTCCATAGTTTGAACTCTTTTGCTTTATAAATATTAATTTATGTTAAATAATATGAGTTAATATTCTACTATATTTGTTAACTATATTAATAATATAATTGCAATCAAATAAACATTTTATTTTGGTATCAGGAAGTTTTGTCTATGGGGTGCAATTTTTAAGGAAAGGACTATATACTTGGTAGGCTACTCCAAGGCAAGCAATAGAATCTAACAGTGTTTTGGTGAGTTAAAGTGTGTAAATGGGGAAAAGTACTTATTTACATGACAGCTTCTGCTCTTTCCTCACGTTCAGATCCCAAATACAGGCAGAAATGCGGAAATCCAAGCGCGAGGGGATTGTGCACTGTGTGCACACTTTGTTTGCTTTCAAATGCAGGATCAAACAGGGCCATGCCGCACAATGTTGGACTGTTAGGGGACAAATATACAGTATCTGTCTCTCTCTCAGTCTCTCTTTCTCTCCCTCTCTCTCATACACATATACTCTCTCCTCACGTTTCCGCGCTTGCTTTCCAACGTGCTGCTTTGACGCCCAGTTGTCTCTCCTGTGCCCGGCTCCTTACACACAGTTACACGCTGCATACTAATAAACTTCAGCCTGAACTGGATGAACGACACATGCAAATGTCGTTTCATCTCGTTTACGCAACATATTGTGGTGTCCTTTTCCTCCCGTCTTTGCGCATTTAAAGGACATTACGCACCGCCAAAACGCAGTTATTTAACGCCATCGCGTCTTTAAACGTCCACACTGCGTCTTTTATTCTGCTCGGCGCTTGTAAAACGGATTGCTTTTGACTGAAACGTGACTGGATGCTGAAGATGAGTGGACTATGAATCTGGACAAGAGGAAGGACAAGGGGGTGAACGGCTTTGAATTCTAAACACGTACTGGGAAATGTGCATTTATTATGGGTGATCTCTCATATTGACACGTCCAGTGAGTGTGTGAGTGCGTGTGCGCGCGCGCACGCGGATATCCATCTCCTGTAGTCTGTAGATCTGTGTTACTGCGCTAGGATGGAGATGACGCAAATGACCCAGCTCCCCAAAAAGTGTTTCAAGACGAACATGGCGGCAACTTAACACAGGACCCAAGATGATGATGATGAACAGCAGAGAAGATCGAAGGCAGTCCGCCCAGATAGGGAAAGAGCAGCTCGTTCAGCGTCTCGCCTTCCCTTGAGGAGATACGGGAACAGAGGAGGCATGTTGTCACACAGAAAGCGCTTTTTCTCCGGCGAGCCATGCCAATAACGGAGATATGACCGCGCGTGGCTTCATCTAGCCCAGAGAGTCGGATACAGCTGCCAGGAGCGCTGTTGAACGGGAAGAAAACATTTCAAATCAATGCATTTTGTGGCAGAGGAGCCGTCACGGTGGAGTCGGCCAGTGCTGCTCTTTCCTGAAATATGACCAGGGGTGCTTGGACGTGTCGGCAGCAAGATGAAGGCTTAAAAATCTGCTTCGCACCCCGAGAGGACGAAAAGCCATTATTTACCGATTCGGAAAGGGCCCAGAGATGGCGACTGTCCTTAGCCTCTCTTTTGTTTATCACCGTTTTGCTCTCTGATCATCTGTGGTTCTGCGCCGAGGCGAAACTGACGAGGACGCGAGACAAACGGCTGGAGCACACGGACCATATACTTTCATCCAGCCATCAGAGAGAGCAGAGTCTTATTTTTATAGGCAATTCTACCAAACCTCTGTGGAGACTTGAAACTTGTCATCCTGACAGCTTCTCCAAAAACTGCTTGACTTTTGACGAGGCGGAAGCCGTGTGCTCGGGCCTCTCCGAGTGGAACCTGAGCGATTTCTATCTTTCTTTTTGTAACTCCTACTCGCTTTTGGATTTGTTTCACGGGTTTACGAGTCCGGACAATTTGACATGTAGTCTGGACATGGCTGATGCGTCGGGATGCAGCCAGTGCGTCCAGGCTTACCAACGCTACGACCGACGAGCTCAGGAGAAATACCAAGAGTTTGAGCTTTTGGTTCAGAAATATGAAACGGATGTATATTCGATGCGGACGTGTATGGAAGAGTGCACGGTAGGCGTACGCTGCCTTTCCTATGGTGTTGGTTTGTTTGTTGACGGCTTCTAACAGAAGCTCGTCAGGTATGCTGTCACATTTCTTTCACGTTAAGCATATGAAAAAAAGCTCTTACATGTGTATGGTCCGCTGTTTTGTCATCTGCGCGCGAGAACGTGCGCGGATACACTGTGCGCGCGCACTTGTGGATTAACTGGAGGTGGATTTTTTTGGGCACCTTCAATGCACAAGTTTGGGGTAAATGGAAAGGAGCTTATTTGAACGTCCAGCAATATGTCTTTACCGTGGGGTGTGTTCAGATGATTCCTAAATATTATGCAAATCCACTAAAGCCTACCTATTCATGACACAAATGAGAATTGATGGGCAAGCTACACAAAAATGCAGCTCGAAGAAAAAATCTCAACTAAACTCAAAGATCCCAGTTTAGCTAGATGTTTCAGCATTTTTATAAATATGAAATATAAAAAAGTCAGATATTATTTGGTTAATTACTTTTTATTATATATATATATATATATATATATATATATATATATATATATATATATATATATATATATATATATATATATATATATATATTAAATAATCATTTTGTTATACTATATTGCTAGTTATTGTGAGTGTGCTCAAGTGACAGCACTAGCTGAAACAGGCAAATGTGGGAATACGTTGGTACAGTATCAAATGGTAGTTTCATGGTATCTTATATATAGTGACATCACTATATACAATGATAGCCTTATTCATTTGCTGTGAAGTGTCATGTAAATACAATGGTACTTAAAATAATAACATGGTAAATGTCCATGGTAGTGTAGTGGTTCTTTTTGGTACCTTGCAGTGTAAAGTTTTTTGTGTGCTGTTCTCTGCTAACTCAGAGTAGAATTGGGGGTTGGTTTTCGGCACCTTTCAGCTAGCAAGGCAAAAAGACCTGCTTAAAGCAGCAAACCATCTTAGGTTTGTTTAAGATGTTTTTATCCACAGGGACTCCTCTCAAAGATGGCAATTACCTCAGTGTGGAAGGATGAAGCTGAGGGCATGTCCTCTCATTTGAAACAGTCTGAGATTTATGGTCCTAGGTGTCCTGCGATCTAGGAGGAGATAGGAAAGCACAAAGATTGTGTGTGAGAGAGAGCGAGAGAGAGGTGGCGCAGTGCTTTATGGAATTTCAATAACGTTAATAGCGCAGCAGTGATTTTTCTGCGTAATCCCCGGAAGGCTATTCTGTTCCAGTCATTGTTCAGGTTTTTTTCTCTATTCCTCTTCAGTCATGGTGATGAATCATGTTGCTGTTGCACATGCATGAAATAGGACTGTTGCTTTTAGTCTGTACCTTAACAGAGCATTCGACTACTGAGCAGCTGCAGCTGCCACAGCACAGAACAGCATATGAAACATGCCATTCCCAAACAATAACATTTTTGAGTTCATATTTCCTGTGATGTGGGATGAGAAAACAAGGGCAAAATGTCCTGCCAAATGGACAGCAGGACACTTTGTAACGTACATTACCCACTACAGGGTTTCAGTGGGTGTGCAGCAGATTGTTGCCTCTATCTCTTTCATTTTTTTTGTTTGTTTGTTTTCTCTCTGTCTCTCTTGCTTCCTATATGCATTTGTTTATCTTCAGGTTTACATATGAGAGTGATTTGGTACCTGTCCATGGTGCTGAAACAAGCACAAAATACATACTGGTAGTAGTATTTCCGGAATAAGACACACTGAAAATGAAAACAAAAACAATCCGTATTTTTGCTCATTTTCTCCCCATCAACAGTCTTAATATTTCATTAAAGCTGTATTCACATCTAGGTGTTGCAAAGCTCTATAACATTTTATGTTATAGCAATGTATTTTTTAAAAAGTGAAGTGACATACAGCCAAGTGGTGACCCATACTCAGAATTAATAGTTTAGGATTAAAGAAACAGTATTATTCAGATTAATACAATTTGCTGTGTGATATTGTAAATTTAGTCATAGCTAAGTGTTTTATACACACTGAAAAATTTATATTTCATGAAACATTACTCATTCTCAGGCCATCCAAGATGTAGATGAGTTTGCTTCTACTTCATAACAGATTTGGAGAAATTTGGCATTACATACTTGCTCACCAGTGGATCCTCTACAGTGAATGGTTGCCGTCCGAATGAGAGTCCAAACAGCTGATAAGAACATCATGATAATCCACAAGTAATCCAAACAAATCCAGTCCAATCAACATATTGTAAAATGAAAAGCTGCTTGTTTGTAATAAATAATTTCACAATTAAGGAATTTTTAACTTGAAGCCAAAAATGAGTACATTTTCAGCAAATTTAAAATGTTGGGTATTAATTCTTTCCTTTAATAAATACTTATATTGTTTTGCATGTTTTATTTTTATTGATTTAAAGGTTTAATTTACTAATAAAAACTGACACATTAATATGGATTATGCTCTGTACATATCCTGCCATACATCAACTATGTACACTTCAGATGGTACACAAATCCAATGCATAATCCACATTAATCCATAGATTGTTTAGACACTTCCTAAAATTACTTTTCCATTTCCCATTCCAAAATCCAAAAGCCTGTAGACAACCTAAGGCAGAAAAGCAACTTTCTGGAAGAAATAAATTCATAATCCTCCATCTGTCTAAATGTGTGCGTATACATGCATGAGAGGGAGTTAAGGAAATACATGAAAACGAAGAGAAAGATTTGTTTTGTTACCTCTTCCCTAGTTTCAGCCTCAGGCTGCATGGGCCGCCCACAGTCCCTATACTGACCATCTGATGCATACTGCACACAAAACTGGCAAACTCTAATCTGATTGGCCAGCTTTAAACAACATCCTTTTTTTTCTGTCCACATGCAAAAAGTTGTGTTTACAAGGCAACTATGCACAAGTAGTTCATGTTATACTTTGTTTTCATTATGTTCTTAGACAGAAATCCTGATAACTGAGTTTATACAGGTTTACAGTCTATTATTAGAGTGCAATCTATTTTCAATAATTCTGACCTTAAACTGGAGGTATGAACAAAACAATCTGTGACTGGTCACTTTATGTGTCAACCATCCATGTTCTTGACCAGATACACTGCAGTGTGAATCAGATCTTATGCCTTTAGTCAAACATCTGGCTACCTAGACTGCCTCTTCCCAGGAGCACTTAGTGGAGAGATGCTTGTTCTCACAGGGCTTTTTTGCCAGATAGAATGACTCTGATTGACAGATGTTGACTGACAGCTGCTAGTGGATGTGAAGGGGGCCCAGGTGTCTTCCCTTGAACATGACCAGGTTTTTTGTCCATGGGTCAGTCTGGGTTTAGCCCCTAGAAGAGACTTGAATTCATTACCTTATAAAGCCTGGCATATGAAATAATAGTCTGATTTTTTTTTTTTTTTTTCACATTCCTTTTCTCGTTAGAAACAGTATACAATTACATATTTGTTTTGGCTGAGTATTATATTTGATAGAGCAGACTTTCCTGGCTAATATATGTAGTACGTAGTTTTGGCACTGTAGTTGCACGTGAAGCACAAGTCTTTTCTTTTTTGTCCTCCTCCTTTTCATCATCTAATCAGTGAGTGAAATGCAGACTAGAAAGTGTTGGAAGTATCACCTAGTCGTAATGAAATAAAAATCTGAATTTGGGGGAGTTGGCATCCTTTTAACACAATCTAAATTGCAAATCTGTTCTTATGTTCGTGTGACCTTTGCACAAGCACTGCTCTTTGTGTGTTGAATTGTGGAACGTCAGTTTAATGACCCCTGTGCTTCATGAAGTGAAATTATATTTCAGGGGAAAACAATCATGTCTCTCTTTGTCTCTTTTTTTCTCTTTTTAAAAACATCTTTGCCTCATCTTCTCCCTCTCCCTGTGTGTTTGCTCGCCTCCTCACCTTTGTGGCCTGCACATTGTTGCACACAAGTGGGGAGATAATGACATTTTTGGCGAGATGCTGCCCTCTTGACAGCACGACAGTGAGACTTTGTAAGGGCACTTTATTCACTGTCTAAGCCATGGTGACTGCAGAGGGAGCAGAATCCGGCCCTCTGCCTCCTCTTCCCCTGGGCATTAAATATGTATGGGACTAAAGAGCCATGGACCTGCCGGATCTCTGTTTGCAAGGAAAATTAATGAGATGGAAAGACAGCGATTTCCACCGTGCTGCCCCGTGTTCTCATCCGGGAACAGGCACTTTTGGCGCTGAATATCAGTGGTGATTAACATACAGAGGGCGGGTTCGCATCTTGTAGAGATCCATCATAGAAACATGAAGAGATCTTGAAGGTGAAGTGTGTCATTGCTGTGGTGCTTGCAGCACTGAATGGAATGGTGAAATTGTGATTGTTTTCAAGCTGGTTTTCTGAACACTATCCCTTCACCTACCACAATTATATAGTCCCACTTCAAATTGCAATTTTGCTTTGTGAGGCTGGTTGTGAAGATGAAATGAACATAGTATGGTTTTGATTGTGTCAGAGTTGTTTACATTTCAGGACAATCAAACTACTTACAGTTGACTCTATTTATTATAGTGGGATATTAAAAGTCACTGAAAAAAAGCAGTTACTGTAGATTTACTTTGAAGCCGTTTTCACTTAGAAATTGCTGTAGTAAATTCACAAATAATAGCAAAGAAGCGGCAAGTAACACCTGAAATTAAATGTGAAATACTGAAGCAGAAAGGTAGTAAAATTGTATTTTCTTGTGTATGTAAACAGTAGCAATTTTCTTTTTACCATTTATTTAAATTAAAACATATATTTCATTAACTGATATAATGTTAACGACAACCACCCTAAAACCCTTCATAACTGATAAAAAAAGAAGAAACATAATTATTGACTTGACATAAAAAAATAAAAAAAAAAAAAATAAGTCTTAAAGGAAATTCTGGAAATTTGGTATTGCTTAGTATAAAACAGGTAACATTTATCTACATATAAAGTTGAATCTTTACACATGAATAAGATTACCCAGAGCATGTGAGTTTTGCATTCGTGTGGTTATAGCCTTTTTCCTGCTAGATGCGAGATCAATTTTATGAAAACGTGATGAAACATACTGATGAATCATGATTCGGGTCCTTTTTCATTGCAAATACATGGAACACGTCTTCAGAATGTCTCTTTTTATGTTTCACAGAAGAACAAAAGCTCTGGAAGGAAATGAGGATGAGAAAAACAATTTTCTCTTTTGGATGAACTATTCCAAACATGAGCAATTCATCCACAATCCACATGAGAAATCTCCTCTCCACTGTACAGGCACATTCAAGCATTATTACTATTATGGAAATGTTTCTTAACCTCACCTACCCATACACCAACTCGCCCACCCACACTAGATGAACCCGAAGTAGAGAAAGAAACTGGCAAGTGTGACTGTTTACTCTCCTCAGGTAGAGAATAATCTTGCTGCAGGGATCGTTCACCTGCATCTAGGCATGGAAGCCTAGCACATGGCCATAAACAACAGTAACCAGACCTTTCATTTAGCCCTGCCACTGCCAGAGCAGCAGGTACCTCCTTAATCCTTTCCAACTAGAACGGTCTCCAAATCGTTGAAATCAATGCTTCCTGCTCGAGTCCTCTTTAACCTTTCCTGGAAGGGCAGATGGTGAAAGGAGGGTTTGCGGACGAGGCTTCTTTCGCTTAGAGGCTCATATGCCACTCCGTGTCCCTGGAGTTGGCTTATCGTCCTCAGCCCTGGGGCCTTTTTGACATGGCACAGAGGCTCAGCGGAAAGCCAGAGGACAAAGCCAAGGATCACGACCCTATTCTAGTGCCGTTGCACGGGCCAGAGATGCGCTCGTGGCCTGTAGGGCACTCGTGTGATCATTGTTTTCCAATGTCTGGAACACTTGTAAAACCACAAGCAATTACTGTCAGCTCTGTGCACACATGGGCGTATTTACCAATGTGAATTCCCATTTAGAGACGAGACAGATATGAAATGGAAGATAAATGAAGTTGGATGTGGGAAGTGTCTTTCTCTGTTGGAGCGAATGGTCATAAAGCGAAGGCATTCGTTCTTGTTTCATAATGAGGAGCTCAATGAGGAAACAAGTTCAAATGTGTGTGAACTGCGGAGATATTAAACCAGTGGTTCTCAACCTTTTTGACTCCAAGGCCCCTCATTGTCTGAGACAATAATCAAAGGCCTGAATCTAGACTGTGATTTTGGTACTTCTTGTGTAATGACAAAGCTGCTGGTGGTCAAACTTTATTTACACAAATATAATTATAATATTATATAGGATTGAAAGTGTTTAAATAATGAAATAAAATCATTATAGACAATTAATTAAATTCCAAAATCATTCCCTTAAAGAATAATGAACTTGTGTTTTTCAGCTGTGTATCATTTGTTATATTGAGAAGTTAAGAATAATAGTTTTTATTCACAGTTAGCAATTTATGTTCACTATAGAAATGACTTCTTAAGATTTTATTAGCTTCCATGACTTTTCCAGGTCTAGAAATCACAATTTTAAAATTCCATATCTAGGTTTTACAAGACAACAAGAAGCCTGGTTCTAAAATCATAATGATAGATTTAAGAGAATAAATTAAAGGGGTGGTTGATTGTGATTTCACTGAAGTTAGTTAGTGTGTAATATTGCTGTTTGAGCATAAACAATATCTGCAAAGTTACAACGAAGAAAGTTCAATGCAGACGAAGATACTGTCTTTTTAAAGTTATGGCAGTTTAATGCCTGCATACAACGAGTTACTTCCCAGATTGGTGACATCACAAACACTAAAATGTACATAAACACTACCCCCGGAAACAAGCAGCTAAGGGGGTTTGTGCTACTTTAGAGAAGAGGAAGAGTTGTTGCCGTACCCTCAAATCTACGGGTGTATGAAAAAATCTATTCATATACGAATCACAATTCTGTCTTCTAACAATTCTAATGGATTCACAAGTTTAAAAATCAATGTTCTAAAGCAGTGGTTCCTAATTCTGTTCCTCACATCCCCTGCTCTGCACACGCTCTGTTCTGTATCTCTCTCTCTCTCGTCAACTCGTCAATGAACTGTATTCCAGCTGTACACTCTGTGTATAGAGAGACAGATATTTTTCACATAGTTACAGGAAGTGTAAAAAAAATGTGCAATACCTGCTGGCCAACACTTTTTACTGTTACAAAAATGCTACCATTCTGAACATACCGTTCTGAAATGTCCTGTAAGAGCTGTGCTTGCACAGGTTCTGCTCGGCCCTCTTCACTAATATTCTCTGGGTCTCTTTGGCCTCAGATTGATAAGCGATATTGATAATGTCATTGTTTACAATACAACCAGAGCATATGCCACTAAGGTGAGAGGCGTGATGTTTCAGGACTGCACCAGGCAGTTTAGCCAATCACTACACACTGGGCCAGCTAACCAATATGAGCCTATTGCGTATTTCTGAGGGAGGGGCTTCATAAATCATCAGAGTGTTCATAGGAGAAGGGACAGAGCAGTGTAGAATAAAGGTAATTTGTGTGTAATATAATGCATTTTTAAGCCTAGAACAAAAGCAGTCAACCACCCTTTTAAAAAAGAAAAAGATGTCAGTTTACTTGTAGATTTATAGCTATTTTAGCTTTTTTACAAGCTGGTTTTGTCTTCTTTAATGATTTTAAGCAATTTTGCAGCTCCCTTTGAGGCTTCCTGTTTCAGAACTGCTGCATTAAGCACACTCTAACCTTACATTTGGGTTTATGGAAGAGTAAGCTGGCGTGTTTTTATTTATTTATTTTTTGTTGCTAAGCTAATGCTACAATAATCAAACTTAAAAATACTTAGTACGCAAAAATATTGGTTTATAAAAGCCTCACTCCAGGAAAACACTCACAACAGCTTGACTCACAACTGATTTCAGAGTTTGGTGTTAGCTAATAAACATAAAAATACATAGCACACTGAACGAAAATACGCACAATGGCTTAAATCAAAAATTGATTTCAGTTGAGTTTGGCAGTAACATGTTGCTAAGCTAATGTTACAATACTCAAAATTTATAAAAGCTGTACTCCATGTTAATACTTAAAACAGATTGACTCTCAATTAATTTAATAAAAGTTTGACATTAGCATGTTGCTAAGTTAATGTTGCAAGACTAATAACCATAAAAAATACATAGCAGACAAAACATTGGTTTATACGTCTCAAATACTCTGCAAAATACACATAAGAATCAAGTTTTATTTATATAGCACATTTAAAAACAGCAAGCAAAGTGCTGAACAAACAAAGACATAGAACACATGGCAACCCACAGATTCACAACATACACTCACAATAAATGACATTTGGAATGTTATCAAAACTGACTTGTGATAGTCAATCGTTATTTTTCAGGAAATTTGCATGCATTTATAGTGAGACATATTACATTTATAAATGCAAATATAATTTTTTATTTCATAATAACAAATTTATGTTTGAGCCAGTGAAAATGTTAGCAGGGCATTTGAAGAAATCTGAACTGCTGTCGTGCCAATTTGATAAATATTCATATATTTCAGCAGCACTCCTTTATTGTTTTCTAAACTGAAGGAAGTCACATGTATGAGCTGTGATTGGCTGGCCATGATGTAACACTGCAACAGAACACATCAATACAACACACAGAGGCACACACGTCTTGCCCCACACACATTAAAGCAAACAAGCAGTAATTGTGTATCTCTGGAGTGCTGTTTCCTGCAGGTCCAGGCCTGGCCCTTTCTTCCGGTCTAATTCAATTTGTGACCTCCTGATTCTTTCTGCTGTATTTGATGTTAAAGGAGGGGACCGTCTCTCTCTGTGCACTTACGTGCCTCATCCACTGCTAGAGCCGAAGTCTTGTGTTACACTCTCTCTAGGTGAGGGGATTTAGTCTCAGATATTCACTCTCTATACACACATACGAAAGGAATCTTTCATTCCCCATCTATCCTTTACTGTCCATCTCACTTCCTCTGCCGCAGATCTGTATGTCGGATTGGCTCAGTATTTCTATTACAAGCTGTGTCCACACAGGCCCAGACAGACTCCCTGAGCTCCCTCAGGACTGCCTCTAGAACATGGCAGTTAAGACAAGCCTTTCTTCCTTCTGTCTTCCCAAGTCTCTCTTCTTCTCCTGAGTGGAGGATGGCCACATGCTCTGCCAGAGATCTGTTTTACCGAACTAATCCTTCCTGCAGGCTACATTCTGTTAGAGGACATGTACAAAACCTCTGAAATCTAGAAATCTGCACTCTTAAATACCATACAGTTCATTCAGGTTGTGAATTACAATGTTAACGTTATTTATAAGCAATGCAGTCTTGTAAGGGAAACATCACTGTAGAGTTGTCAACCTGTCCTACAACCAATACGCTTGTATAGGTTGTTTCTCCAAATCCCTGAAATACGACCCATCAGAGTGTATACTACAATTGTGCCCCTATCGGCAAAAGGTCGTTTTCATATTAATGTTTTGTACTCTTTTATTTGCCCTCTGGTTTGTGTTTCGTGTAGCTCAGTAGATTATTGCGTTATACCTTGATATGTAATCATGCTATCATGAGTTCGATCCCAGGGAACAGATGTGCACGAAAATGTATATGCTCAATAAATCATAATTTAGCATGATTTCTGTGAGGGTTAGGTTTAGGGGTGGGGTTAGGTGTGGTCATTCGAACGAATAAGCCACCTACAGTAGTAAAATATGTAGGAAATACTGTGAGATCGGTGTAAAACGCCCACACATTGCATTTAAATAAACGTGTGTTTCGATTGGTAATGACGTTATACATCATTTCATGACGACAGACGCAACACAATACTGTCATTATTTTTAAGCCCGCTAGAGGGCGCTTAACTTTAAGACGTAAATATAGGTCGTAATAAATGCTTGCACAAACGACTTATATGGTCGTTTTTTGTTGGAGGACAGGCTCAGAATTGTAGGTATTATCACTTCTTTCTTTCTTTCTTTCTTTTTTTGAAAGAAGGAAATAAGTTGATCCATCTTATCAACCCAGTCCATCCTGTTTGATGACCATTAAAAATTAGCAATGAACTTTGACTAAAGCCATGTACTTTGACAAATTTCATCACAGATATTCAATTCAGAGTAGGTGTTTTACCAGTTCCCAACTGAAATGCTTTTAAAAACATGAAATGCAAAAACCCAATAATTTTTGATCGATCCCGCTTTAAAAGATGTGTCAGAGGTGTGAACTTTAGTGGCTAAAGTGTCTTTCTAGCATTTGGGGAGTCTTCTAATTGTCTCTGATGAATCTGTAATCGCAGGCACAAGACTGCAGGATGGTCCATAGGGACTGAGGTGGCTGTTTAGCTGGAGGTGCTGTGCTGTAGGTAATTAAGATGAGTATGTGCTGGTTATTATGAATTAGAATAAAACAGAGCAGCTCATTAAGACTCACTCCTGGGAGAACTATGAGCAAAAGGAACCGTATTTATTTATATGACCCTGACAGGAAGACTTCAGTCAGATCTGACTAACAGATGTCACGGCAGTCCTGTATTGAGCCGAGTCAACCAGAGACCTCAAACCCTCTTGAGGTCAGAGCCAATGATGAGGTCATCTTGCTTTCTCTCCCTCTTCACCGTTTCCTGTTGCATCTCTGAAGCTGATGTCTAATTTAATTAGTGTGTTGTTGGTTTTTGGTTTTGCAAACAGCAGAACGGAAGGAAACTCGATGTCACATGAAATGGCAGTGTTTATCCCACTCGAGAAATCACGTGAGAAGTCACAATGTGATTGTGTTTTCCCTGCACGTGTGGGGGATTACGGCTTCCAGGAAGAGCTGTGCTGACTTTATGAGAAGCTTATTGATGAAGTCTCCCATTTCTTCCCTTCTATGATATGATTTCTTATGATTGCTGAGCTTTGCCTTCAATCCGTTTGATGGACACAGCAGTGTCTTGCAACCAAACAATGTTTGTGCCATGCTTCATGACTTTGCATTTTAGGTAAAAAGAAATGATATGTCTCTTGATCTTTTTATGCCTAGACAAAAATAAATTGATAAATACAAAATAAGTTCATACTAATAAAGACTTCCTTTTCATTGGGGGAAAAAATGTGTTAAAACTGAACCGTGATAAAAACAGCTTGTTTCAGAACTTCTTGACAGCAGACAGATGCCAGAAGTTTATTTATGACAGCCTACTGGTGATGCAGAGTTGCAGCAGGTGCGATTCTTGCAGTTCAAGGATGTGGCAAGTTGATTTTTTTTTTTTAAATATATATATATATATAAACATATATGAATGCAAATTTATATTCTTGACTTATGCTTGACTGTAGATGACTGTCAGTGCATGAGGCCACACCTTCTTATGAATAATATATATGTTGAAATCTAGTGGTGCTTTTTCATGATATTTCTGAAACCTTTTCAATATTTCAATAGTCATGGCAATAACAGTGCTGAATATATTGCTTAAACCAATACTAACCCCTAACCTTAACCTTATGGTAGCAAATGTTGATAAATAAAAGATAACTGGTTTTCCATATTGAATCTGAACTGATTCCATGACGTCTCTGTTACTCCAATTTTGAAATTGTTGCCTTGGTTACCTGTGCATCTTAGAATTGAGTTCAAAATTCTTCTCTATGTTTTTAAATTTATAAATAATCTGGCACCAAGCTATCTATCTGATCAACTTTATCCATAAAATGCTACACGAAATCTAAGGTCTGCTGATCAAAGACTTCTCTCTGTTCCCAGATCACAGTTAAAGCATAGAGGGGAACCTTTGCGGTTGCTGGCCCTGAGCCATTTATTGTGAGTGTATGTTGTGAATCTGTGGGTTGCCATGTGTTCTATGTCTTTGTTTGTTCAGCACTTTGCTTGCTGTTTTTAAATGTGCTATATAAATAAAACAAACTTGATTCTTATGTGTATTTTGCAGAGTATTTGAGACGTATAAACCAATGTTTTGTCTGCTATGTATTTTTTATGGTTATTAGTCTTGCAACATTAACTTAGCAACATGCTAATGTCAAACTTTTATTAAATTAATTGAGAGTCAATCTGTTTTAAGTATTAACATGGAGTACAGCTTTTATAAATTTTGAGTATTGTAACATTAGCTTAGCAACATGTTACTGCCAAACTCAACTGAAATCAATTTTGATTTAAGCCATTGGGCGTATTTTCGTTCAGTGTGCTATGTATTTTTATGTTTATTAGCTAACACCAAACTCTGAAATCAGTTGTGAGTCAAGCTGTTGTGAGTGTTTTCCTGGAGTGAGGCTTTTATAAACCAATATTTTTGCGTACTAAGTATTTTTAAGTTTGATTATTGTAGCATTAGCTAAGCAACATGCTACTGGCAAAACCAATATTATGTGTGTTCTGTATAGTTGTTTATTAGAGTGTTGCAACAATAGCTTAGCAACATGCTAATATCGAACTTGGTTGAATTCAATTCTTAGTCAAGTATTTTCATAGAGTGAAGCTCATATAAACCAATGTTTGTTTGCTTCTAGAACGTTTTAAATGAATCACCTATGACATTACATTTCAGTTAGGATGCTTAGAAGACAGCTGCTTATGTAGGCTGTTCACTAGGTTTCGGAACGGAGCCACTGAGCCCTTTTTTCACACAATCATGCCTTTATGTGTCCCCGCACATAACGTTGTTTGGATTGAATATGAGCGCTGACTTCTGATGTACAGCAACTACTGCTGCCATTTTTGCATGCAATTACCCATAATGCAGGTTGCTGACTGGATCATAAGCCCACAGCTGCTGCTTTATACCGTTGTGTTGGCGTGCAGCATTTACATACATTCGCCTTTCTGCTTACATAAAATGGCCTCATTACTGTCTGTCTTCAGTGCCGGTTCTGTTCTGCTGTTGCCTCCTGTTGACATAACGAGTAATCATGTCATTTCCTGTTGACGACTCCTCGCACGTGTCATTGGGTGCCAGTCTTTTCTCTGCAGCTCTCCTCTCCCTGTCTGAGGCTGGAGACGGTGCTTTATCTTCCCAACATACTCTTCTCATTTGCGGCTGAATTCTGCCGCTGGGCGTGAGAGTGTGACCAGCCATTATGACTGTTTCAATACTAAATGCCTCTTTCTCCGAAGCCACTGCAGTGGGCTGGAGCGCACAGTTCCTGCCTTTATTGATGTCTACGCTGACGATGTGTAACGCGCACTAAATTTCTCACTGCCAAAAATGTCTCTTTCATTCAATCGCCCTTATCCTCCCTCTCCAGTCGTAATCTGCGGTTTGTTTGCATGGGTGCCTGAGTGTCGGATTATCTTCAATTATTTCTTCTTTGCGTAGAATATCATTTTGTTTCTAAAATGAATATCCACTCAAAAGAAATTCCATAATGTCGTTCCAAACCTGTATATAGTGGTTTGGTTTGTATGTGTATTTGAGTGAATGTTTTTGTTTCAGCTGTTTTTGGTGTGTGTGCTCTTGTAGTGCAAATCTATGATCAACAATGGCCATGAGGGAGCAGGATCTCAGTGGATCCGCAGTATCTACAGACTACTCCAGATAGCTGCTGTTGTGCTGTCATTAAAGACACTATCAGCTGTGGGGTGCAGGCGGGAATCAGGAGACGCCTTATGGAATACTGTTCCTAATGTAAACACAGCCTTTATTATCCCACAGATCACTATCACTGTCAGAGAAAATAGAGTCAGCCACAAGAAGACCGAAGGGAATGAAGGAAGAAATGGGAAAGCTCATTGATAGCAGATACCCAGCTAGCGGGGAACGTTCTCACAACTTTCACTAATGTTTTTTAAAAGTTATATAAATGTCAGGACGAAACATTCTTAAAGTAATGTGCGTGGGACATTGTTCTAAAAGTTTTAAGAACATTCCATACATTTTTCTTACAGCATGTTTTGTTTGTTTTCATAACCTTGAGGCAACGTTCTGAGATCAACATTCTCAGACTGTTCTAGTGATGTATTTTAAGAAATGTTTGTAACCTTTAAATCAACTGAAAACTTAAAATGTTAAAAATAAATGTTCATTCGCACTATATTTTGGGTGAAAAAAGGTTAGTCAAGGACTGTAAGAAATGTTTTTGCAACCTTTATATACAGTAATGTTATAACCATGACAAGAACACCGTAAATTTCAGCATTTTAATAATATTTTAAAAAATTCCCAAAATTTAAACTAAATGTGTTGCCTGTAGCTGCTAATAAGATGTCTGCATGGAATCGAATTGTTGGCACAAATTAATTAGTTTTGAGGTGAACCGTTAATTTCTACATTTTATTTTTTATTTTTGTCTCTGTCTGCAAATGTCTTCGTTTAATCAGAATATCCTTAAACTGTCAGTCGGCTGTGAGCTAGATATGGTGAGGAGATTTTCTAAAATCAAACCCTTCTTTCAGTAGTTTCACATTTTGTTGCACAGCCTCTCTATAAATCATCTGTCTAAATGTTATGCCCATGATGTTATGTGAGTGACAAATGTTTTGAGGGCTTTTAAAGTGTGAAATGGAGTGATATTTCCCCATCTGCTGTCTTTCACGTCACATTTCTGAAGTTGCTAGTGAAATGCCCATGAGCCAAGACGGCAACATGCAGTATACTGTATAATAGTAAATGTGCTGTTGGTACAGTGATAGTGGTACTTTTATATACTCTAACATGGAATGCTTACTATATTCATGCACCATTTTATTTTATTTGCAGCAGGAATATGGAAATATATGAAGATTGTTGTAATGACTCAAGTTGCAAAAGTTGCAATAGAGTACGCAGATATATATATGCTGTCAAAGGATTAATCGCATCCAAAATAAACGTTTTTGTTTACATAATATGTGTACGATATTTAAATACACATACATGCTTGTATTTAAGAAACATTATATATATTAAATATATTAATATATAAAAATTTAAACATATGTAAATATTTTCAAAGTAGCCTATATATTGTATGTGTATGTATTTGTATATAAATAATGAATATATACAGTACACACGCATATGTGAACAAAAACATATTATTTTGGATGTGATTAATCGTGATTAATAATTTGACAGCACTCTGTCATAAACTTGCTCTGTTATAAAATTGCGTTCAAAAGTTTGGGGTCAGTTAATTTTTCTTTTTATGAAATAAAATATTTTTACACTAATGACGGATTAAACTGATCAAATGTGATAAAGATTTCATTTCAAATAGACTAAATGTTGTTTCTTTAACATTGTATTGAAAAGCCATATTACAGTTTCAACAAAAATATTGAGCAGCACAAATGTTTCTAAGAATGAAAATAATAAGAAATGTGTCTTTAGCAACAGGTCAGCACATCAGAATAATTTCTGAAGGATCATAAAAAAGCCCAGCCCTACTTCAAAATACACCATGGTATTAACCTACCAGTAAACATGGCAAAACTATAGCACCTATGATACATATTTAATTATTTTTATTTATTTTATCCTTTCTAGCTAATAGTTTTTGATTTCATTGTGCAGTTTTGGTCATTACAGTACTCCATCCATCGTTGCAAGACATGTCCTGTCACCCTTGCCAAGCTGCCCATGAAGAGCACACAGGCGGAACCATGTGTCCCAGCATACACATGCTGTAAAGTGGTCAACAGTGAGTTTGAGTGCTGGTCTCTGTCACCCTCATGTCCCAGAGGGAACGCAACATGGTGCTAATGGAAGAGAGCTGTCTCAACAAACCCCCTAGCCTTGTGTTTCTCCATTCCTACCTCTTTTCCTTCCCTCTCTCTTTACAGTGGGGTATGAGAGAGTGTGAAGCATTCAGTGATGATAATTGGCTCAGATTCCCAGCTGGTTTTAGTGGCATTAAATATGAATAGCAGGCTCATGTAGACTTGTTTAGACGAGAGGAGTTACGAGCAGGAACGTTTTTATTTTTTCATGAAGCATCATCAGTGTGAATAAGAGCAGGCTAATGAAACAGGTCTAAATCAGTGATCACTGGAGTGCTGTTACACACACACGTGGCTGATTGTAATCAGCGCACATCAACCAGGTGACAGAAGGAAAAAAATCCTTGTCGCCTGCGTGTGGGCCAAAAAGTTGCACTTAAACACACTGCAAGGACTATAGCAATTAGCCAACATACATTCTGCACCTATGTGAGATAAAATAACTCTCCATACTACTAGTAGGTGGCAGTAGTCTATATATTACTCATCATTCAAAAAGGGATAACAAAGAAGCTAGGACTGCGGATATACAAACTGCAAACAAAGCAAAACAATGAAAATCAATTAGTTGTTTGCTCTCTTTCTTCCCTTGCGTTTTACATTCCCTGCAGTAGTTGAACAGCCAATCAGAGTGATCTTTTTCACCGACAGCCTCCGCCACCAATTCAACATGTTCAATCAGATGAAAAAGCCACTGAAAGAGATCAAACCGATACCAAACTCTAGGACAACAGGCACTTAATGGCAGCCCAGGATTGGTTTATAGCTGACCATTGGCTTGGTGTGTGACAGTTTTTACAGTTAAAAGAGCCTGCATATTAATTAGACCAGGATTAAAAAATATGTTTTTAGCATGATTTGTACATGAGAAGTACAGTTTGTTACCGCTGTTTTTTAGACCTTATTCCTTTATTTATCTTTTACAAACATTAACCCATTTAAATAGGTTGGAGCTAAATTACCTGACTTGCCTTGAAGGATATTTTGCCATGGTATAGTTGTTGGTACTGTAGCAAAATGTGCACAGTTTTAATACTTTAATTAAGTCTTTTTCATAAAAAGTACATACAGTACATTTACTAAACCCAGCACTATTTACCTGTCACAGTTAACGTTGGATTAATATGGCCAGCAAAATCCAGGAGATTTTAGTTAAAAAGAGTGCTTGTGTACTTTTTCTGTTGGTCATGGCAGTAATTATTCATCCAATTAATGGATAGAGTGTTATAATCTAGTCTTTTTAGCACAGTGATGGATTGCAGCTGTAGAGTGCCTTTAAAGTACGCAATACTGTAGTAAGCTGATGTGACTTCCACAGTCTAACACTCACAGCAAGATAGGGAACTGTGGATGTTTTTGCGAAGGCATTCGCACTGTTACCTCATTTGCATAATTTTCTTAGTAAATCAGGCTCTAAAGTAACACAGACAGCATATAAAAATAAATGATACGACATTGAGCGCAAATCATTCTTAGTGAATCCTCCCAGAGAGAGACCAGCACCATTCAGACTGGATCCATCTGTTGTATGAGGACTGTGTCTGCTCAAACTAGGGCGAAACACTGCGAGAGCTCAGCTAACATATTTAAGCCTTTCTGAGGAGCACCAATCCAAACCACGACCTGTTTGCATGCAGCGTCTCTAATCCTGCCTGTATCTCTGGTTGTGAGGTTATGAAAAGCCTTCCTGCTTGTTCTTTCAGTACAAGTAGAGTAACAGGATCTGCTTGTACATGTGGGGTGCAGCTTGTTTCTTTGTGGAGTCCAGGAAAAAATGGGTCTCTGGTACAATGTAAATGCATGTGTGTGTGTCTGAATGCAGAGCAAATGAATATATATTACATAACTGCACTTGCTGTGTTGTCTTAGGCTTGCATGGTAAGTTGGCGTGTCAAAAGTGACAAAATGCAACAAAAAAATAAAACAGAGCTACTAAATTTTTGGGCAAGTAGTATGTAGGTTATGTACATTATGTACATTATGAGGTATATGTCAAAAAAAAAAATGTTCCACCTTGTTCAGGAAATTAAATTATGTTAAATTAAATTTATAATACAATACTATAGTTGGTAGCCTTGTGGGCAGCACACCAGCATACAGCGTGGTTGCGCCAAGTTTGAATGCAGACTTGAGGACAATTCCTGATCCTGCCACTGTCTCTCTCCCACTTCGCTTCATTTAGGTTCAGATCTGCCCTGTCATAATAAAGGCAAAAAATAATATGATGTTTGAAAGAAATAGAAAATTAAGACTAATTCAGCAAAGATGCATACTGATCAAACATGAAAGTAAAGATATTGATAATGTTACAACGTACCTCCTTTTTCAACAAATGTTGTTATTTGGAACATTTTGTGTATCAAGGAATCTTAGAGGAAAATGTATCACAGTTTCAACAAACAACTACAACAACAAAAAAAATCGAAATATTCAAAAAAGTTAAACCACTGTTATAAAAGGATAGATTCAGATTTAACAAGCCAGATTTAAAATGTAAAGCTGTTAAATAAGTTATTCTTCACTTTGACTGGTTTTGAACACGCCCTGCTCTGAACTTTCTGCATTTTACTTTCTTCATCAATCTCTTTTGTATATAATGTAAAGCAGTCCTCCCACTGATACGGTAGCAACAATGTAGTCACTGCGGTAAAAAACGGTATAGCAAAATATCTACCGGTTAACACATTATATCTTTATAGGAGACACATTGATGGTTTCAACCAATAAACAAACAAAATATTCTTTTAATAATGTGTTTATTGCATCATGTGTACCTAACAACTCTATTTTGACCACCTGCAAAGGATTTGAAGGTGATTTAGCAGTAGCCATGGAACCCAAAAGTGATCCAAACGCAACCTAGTCTATAACGCACAACACTACAGACATAAAATGCGCAAAATAATCTTCTTCTCAGTGCACTTAAGATAGCCCTGTTTTGCCTATGTACCGCAGCCCCTAATGAATCCAGCCGAACAGACTTAACAGCCAATGAGACACCTGGAATGCTGCAGTCTGCTTTAGAAATAGAGCTTCTGGCAGGCAGCTCGTGTCAATGAAGTGAGGTGGTCGGGCTCGGAGCAGGTAGTACTGCTAGCGGACGCCCACATCCCTGGCAGAGGATAGAGAGAGAGAGAGAGAGAGAGAGAGAGAGAGAGCTGCTGCTTCTGCTGGAGGCTTCTCACAGAAGAAGTCGTGCCAAACACATAACCTCTCCACTCTGCTTGAGACTGCATATGTGTGTTTGCATGTCAAAGAGACACCGAGAGCATCATTTAAAGAAAAAGTTAGCCACAGAGCCGAGAGAAAGAGAGAGAAAAGGGAATATACCACCAATGCTCTGCAGACAGCGACATATATCTCTGTGGAATGGAGAGAAAAATCATTAGAGGGCAAATCCTCTCCACCTGTCCTGTGATGCTTCCTCCATCCATCACCTCAGGCCACAAGTGGCCCTCCATCACCTCTATCTCTCCATCTCTATCTGCTCATCTCTCTTAGCCACAAATCGGCACCCTCCATCCTGTCAGGGACTCTTCTCTTCCTCGGTTTCATTTGCTCTGCTGTAATGTTATTACGGCCCACCTCAATTCAATTTAACGCAATTTAAATGGAAAGCTTTTCAAAAAATGCTGAAATTGCCATTGATAGCCATGTGTTTTGCCATAAGTAAACAATGCTCGTCCCTTAGGCATGTAATCACAGCTTGTGAAAATGCATTTGTTGTTCTTGTAAAACGTTCTTGTAAAACGTTCTTGTAAAACGTCTTCTCGTCGTCTGCGTGTTTGGTTGTTCTGCTTCAGTCAAACCCAGTTGACTCATGCATTATTGACCCGCAATTGAATTTTGATGAGCGCAAGCTCCCCTTCCACCTCACGCATTTGGTGCTGCAGCTGATGCACAGACAGATCAATGTACAGGAGATTGTGCCACAAGTCAATGTGTTGTTTGCAAGGTAGTTCGAGCATATGTCTGTGCAGAGTTAAATTACTAAGTGTGCTATGAGTCACAATTTTAAATTTAAACATTAATTTACACAAAATATAAATGAAATATCAATTTTGTAAAATTTATGTATATCAATGTTAAAACAATTGTAAAAAACGAAGAACCTTAAAAGTCTTGAATTGTCTCTTGAAAAGTCTCTTGAATTATACAGTATATTGATTCACTTCCTTAAGGTGAATTAGCTCATTATCAGGCAAGTTAAAGTTGGAATCAGCGTATGGAGTCACTAAATTACTGCCAATATTTTAAAAGTTGTTGAGAGGCAAGACAAGACACAACAATGATTCAAGAATGTTTATATATATATATATATATATATATATATATATATATATATATATATATATGAGGACCCCCCTTTCCTGTCTTTTTCATACTCTACCTCTGAAAGGATTTGGAGATTTGCTCCTTTAACTATCCAGCCCTGCTAAACGTTGTGTCCCTGTGGACTCTTTTGTCAGGAGATACGTAGACCTGCTCGGAGACACCTGACCATCATTCTTTTCCTGTCTTACATGTAATCAGCCATTCATAAAAGATCCGTCATTCATTCAATGCCAGCGCAGAGAGATGGGTTCAAGAGAGGATACTGGCAGAGGAACGGAGGAAAGAAATGATGAAGGTAGAATGAGAATTTAGTGAGGTAATTTTAAGCTGCCTCATCCCGCACTGCCCTCAGGGAAACGCCTGGGTCTGGCAGAATTGGGCTGCAGAAGAAGAATGGGCCAAATTTTAATAAAAGGGCAGGAACAGGGCAGTGTTTGAATAACTAAGAGTGTCAGTGAAAAGATATTTAAGACCAAAGATCTTCAATAATGCTTCAGTTCTATTCCAAAACCTAGTGAGCTGCTTACATAGACAGCACTGGAGGTAGGCAGTTACAAATGGTAAGAAGCATAATTATGCCTTTGTTTTTGCCATATTATGGGGCAGCTTTGCAAGTATCCTTCACAGAAAAGGCAATCCAAAGATCTACTGCAACAGTCTCAGTTAAATAAAAAAATATGGCTTTATTTAAGATGGTGAATAAAGCCAGTGATGTACAGTAATATCAAATAGTAAGTATATATATATATATATATATATATATATATATATATATATATATATATATATATATATATATATATATATATATATATATATTTCTTTTCTTTTTCTTCAAAATGCAACATTTTTTGGTATGACCTAAATAGCCCCTTTTGAATTTTTATGCTTATTTGAGTGTTATGGTCCATTAATGCCATGTCATAATTACCATAATTACTACATGGCAACCTGCACATTTTCAGAGCTAGTCACATCCTTGGACTCCTTGGAATTATGCATGTCTATAGCAACATTATTAACGCCAAAATGAATCCATTGTGTAATAAATAGACAAGTCTCATAACAGTCATTATGTGGATGCCTTAAAAGGATAGTCCACCCAAATTTCTGTCAATTCACCCTCATTTCATTCCAAATCTATAAGATTTTAGTTAATCTTTAAAGATATTTTCAATGAAACGTGACAGGCCTTTGTCCCACCATTGCAAGTCCAAGTAAGCCAAAGATTCAAAAAGTTTGTAAAGGCACCATAAAATAAATCCATATGAATCAAGTGGTTTAATCCAAGTCTTGTGAATATATATGATTGCTTGTGAAGAACAAAATTAATTTAGGCTTTTATAAACACACAAACATAGAGCACATCACATGGCAATCTCAGAATTCTGTGTGTGAATTTAACTTGTGCTTTATTGGATCCATGCACCGTGGCGTTGATCATTCTTTAGATCAGTGGTTCCCAACCTTTTTCAACTCGCGGCCCACACAACCAAACACATATGTTTGCGCGGCCCACTTCAAAAAAATTAACTGACCCCGCTATTGTTGGGTTAATAACTTAGTACTCAGAAGCTAGATTTTAAACTATATTTATTGAATAAACTAGGGCTGTGCGATATGGACAAAAAAAAAAAAAAAAAAACTATCGCGATTTTTTTGATCACTTTTGCAATTGTGCTTTTACAGTCATAAATGCATTCAGGATTAATTTGAAACATAT
Source organism: Carassius auratus (assembly GCF_003368295.1). Lineage (NCBI taxonomy): Eukaryota > Metazoa > Chordata > Actinopteri > Cypriniformes > Cyprinidae > Carassius > Carassius auratus. The sequence continues at coordinate 26,590,631 of NC_039251.1, forward strand.
TTCCAAAAGAAAACCAATCAGAGCTTTATCAAAAAGTTGTAACATCTCTAGAACAGACATAAGTCAAAATTATCACTTATAGTGAAGATTTAAAAAAATGTATAGACTTGTGGCAAAAAAATAAAATACAAAAAAATCCTGTATACAGGGACTTTTTTTTCTTTTTTGCCATGCATTGTTCATAGAGCTCATTAATTGTAGCGGTGCCTCAGGTGTTTGCAGTGTGTATACAGTATGTGTATGCGGTCAGCAGTGAGAGCGCATAAATATAACGCGAAAGCACATTAAAATAATGCACGAGTGCGAATCTCTCTGTTCGCAGCAGATTTCCTTTGCTCTGTCACAAAACCGGTCGTGCTTGCTCAGATACACGCTGCTTTGCAAGGAGAGAGTGTGCACACTTAAAACGTGTCTCCTCTCACTTAAACTGCATCCTGTTCACTAACAAATTCACTCTATGCTCATGTGTGAGACATGAATTATTTTCGCACGTTTTTATTTCTAGCCTTTTACCGCAGTGAGAACGCTCTGATCCGTCTACATTGGCTCAGAAAAAAGGCGCATCACAGACAGTGTGTGAACCTGGAGTTAGGCATATGCGCACGCTCAAATCGTGATTTTAGGACGTTTTCTTTTAATCGCACAGCCCTAGAATGGACTGGAAATGAACAGAAAATTAGTGGGCCGCGGACCACAGGTTGAAAACCACTGGTTTAGATGTCAATAAAGCATAAACTAAACCACTCATTATATAAAACAAACTTATTTCTTCACAAAAATTGGATTTAAATGCTTGATTAAAAACCATACTGTTACCTGAGTATTGTTTTTTAAACCTGTAATATTTTATTATGATTTATATTTTAGAGCTGTTGTAACGGATTTCATGGGTAATTGCATACAAACGTTGTTCACCTGTTCACCATTTTGAGTGTTTCCACCTGATGTTGTAGTGATCTAGGCGTACAAGACAGAGCTCCATACGTTTAAATGACTAATTCTACAAGGATATGAGCACTTTTTACAAGTCAAAACCTTATATGTATGGTAATACTGACACGTCTTGAACCCACCTTTACATAAATAACTTAACAGCATGCTAATGCTAAACACTAATGAATTTGGGCATTTGGAGTTTTGGATATTTGTACAGTGATCCTAAATGTCAACTTATAAGGTTTGATTTCCGTTTGAATCCTACACTAGAAAGTTGTAGCCTACTGTATGTAGACAGTAAATAGCACAGAGATTTGATATCTGTGGATGTGGTCTACATTTGGAGTGTGTTTGCATTAATTATACTCTATGACATTAAGACATGTTTACCACAATGGAAAAGGTAAGGGAAGTTTTTATGGCAAAATTCCAAGAACTGAATACCACTATCCAGCAGAGTAAAGAGAAGAAAAAGGAGGTTGATACAGAAGTGTTTGAGTGAGAGGAAAATGGAGTGGGTGTCAGGGTCACCTTCTGTGCCGAGGACATCAGGTCCAACAGATTCATCAGCAGATTTTCACCCTCTCTGTCTCTCTCTGTCTCACCAAGACAAAAATGCAGTTTTAATTTAATGCTGTAGTGCTGTATATCGTAAAGCTAGTGACTATCCCCATATATGTTTCAAGGTCACAAAATCATGCTATCTCCCAAGGTACCTCAAAAAAAAAAAAAAATGGAAGCAACTCTGTATCCTTCATTGAAAATTCTTTATTCCGCCTTGGGTTTTTCCCATTTGTTGTTTCTAGGCCATGAACCCAACCAATCAACTCTGATATAATTCACAAAATGAATTATAAAAGCAATGAGGTTTTCATTATGTGACCCTTACCAAAGCTGCTGGCTTGAAATCAGAGCATCTCAGATCACCTAGGAGTCCACCAACCCCGTAAGACATTGTTGTTTGGTTATATAATCAATATATTGTTGTTTTTATGTTGTAATAATAAGTAACAAAAATCTGTGAGTCATTCAATCATCTCATGCGAACATCATATTTATGTAAAACACAAGATATGGTAACCAAACCCAATGTTAAGTTATTACACATTGATATTTTGTTCATTTAAAGTTGTGCTATTAAGTATCCTAAATTCAACATCTGATTCTGCTGGCATCAATCCAAGAATGGATTTTGACCGCAAAGAACAAATTTAATTTGTTCAATGATCTGGTGCCTACTGGGCAGTTTTTTAATGGAACATTTTCCATGTAGACTGCAGCTCGAAAAATCCAAAGAATTTTATGGATCTGCGAGAATACTTTTTGTGTGAAGAAAATAGAAATAATGACTTAATTTAACAATTCTTCTCCTCCGCATGCTAAGGTGCTATTTGTTTTTTCTTTCTTGTGCACAAAAAGTATCATTGTAGCTTTATCCTCCTTAACAGTGTGCTCCCAGTGGAAGAAAACAAATATTAATAAATAATGTGTTTTTGTTGTCGTTGTTCTATAAATGCAAAAGAGTTAGCCTATAGTAAACGTAATCAGCTTTTTTCCTTTTTGAATAAAAACAATAGAAATCTGTGCTATGTCCTCATTTAGATGCTAAATAAACATGTGTGTGTTCTGTTGTGTATGACCTCCTATGAGTAATCAACATATTAAACAGTCTCTTCTGAGGCAGCGGTGCCTGTTATTAAAACAGCAGAGGACTGCCAATGTCAGAATTTTTGTGTGTGTGCTTGTGCACTTGTGGATTCAAATATGTTGTGCTTTGTGTCATTATGCATGAATAAGTCTATATAAATATTCACATTTGTACTGTGTGTATTCATGTGAACCTCTTGCCAACAGGTGTGTGAGAGTGTGTATCTGTTGACAGTGGTTGAGTAGGAGTGCAGGGCAGCCGGAGGGGATCAGTCTGTTCTCCAGATGAGGACTGACAGTCAAAGAAAATGAAGAGAGGCAGGCCGTTCACCTAGACATTACCCTCCGCTGCCCAGGGCTATGAGTGGGAGTGAGGGTGTGTGTGTGTGTGTATGGTTGTAAGTGTCAAGTTTATTGTTTATTGTTTGTTGAAGTTCCCATTAGCTGTTGCCTAGTGACCACTATTCGGCTGCCCCTTGCATCTGCATTAGGAGCGTCTTTAGGGATCTCTCAATGCATCTGTGTGTGTGAGTGTTTGACATGTTGCGGAATAATACAATGGTCTGTAAAATGCTGGAGGTGTATGCTACATTTTGGAAGTTGGTTTCAGCAGCAAAATAGTAATTAACAGTGTGGTTTCTATTTGTAGTTTGGTTCTCTTTGTTCTTTTGGGCTGCATACTGTACATTTGGCTTGGTGTTCAGACTCATATTGTAACATTGAACCTAGGATATGGTCTAAACGTGCCTGGACATCTTTTTTTGACATATTTAGCTTTTAGAGCTTATAAAATGTGTAAAGGAGTCAAGACAATGGCAGGAATTTCTCAGTTGAGCACAAAGAGCTGTTGTAAGTAGTCAGTGGTTCTGACGCCTCTACCAAACTGAAAAGGGCAAAATACGGTAGCTCCTGTGGCGAGAAGAACCTGGTATGCATTTGCATTTTGTTCTTTTATGGTCACATCTTGTTCATCAAATTCTGTTTTTAGTTCATGTAGATGTCTTTAATCTGTTTTGCTTTCATATATCAATCAAACAGCAACAGAGTTTTTTTGGAAGTGGACTGCATTCTAAAAATGTAGCATTCAAGTGCTCAGCAAGTGCTCTAAAGTTATACAGTAGATTTGTGTAAATTATTTAAGGGATAGTTCACTCAAAAATGAAAATTCTCCCTCAAAAAATACTCGCCTTCTTTTCGTTCCAAACTCTTCGGAATGCAAACAAAGATGTTTTTGATGAAAATGTATCAAGAAACATTCAGAGAAGTCATTGACTAAAAGTATAAGGCTTCATTCAGTGAAACACACATTTTATTGCACAAGTAATAAAAAGAGCTAAACTAATCAACCACCATTTTATTATTGATTTTGATAATAATATAATATGTACTGTTACTGGCAAGTGAAAAATCTGTCATTGAAATCTAGAGCACCTCAAGTTTTCATTTTTGTGCATTGTAAAATGTAGATGTGTTTTACTAAATTGGTTTTCCTTTATTCCTTCAATCCAGGCAAAGATGGAAGAAAGAATGAGAGAGAGAGAGAGAGAGAGAGAGAGAGAGATTGGGGGGGGGGGGTTCGTTACTATAGTAACAGACCCCTGGCATGTGGCAACGTTTCTGTCCATTGTCCTCTTCTCCTCGACTCTCTCTTTGAAGGATCCTCTCATTGTCATCATTATGTGTGCAAGTGAGTGTGTGAGGGTTTCTGGGTTTATGTGATTGTGTAACCCTCAAAGCTACTCCTCCTGATGGGCCTCCCTGGCGATGCAGTGGTTTGCTCCTTCTGCACTCACATGAGCGTGGGCTGTGCACATACGTGTATGCATGTCTATATGCTTAGCATATGTTTGATCAGGGCATGCGTGCTATCTCCCTCTCTCAGCCATCTGGTTGGCTGCCAGATTTAGAGGAGAGAGGGAGTACTGCATCATAAGACTAGCTAAGGAGGAATGAAAAGTGGCCATGACAGCATCATAGACATTACTAATGAGTATGGTGCAATCAAAATGAATGAAAGAGGGACTTCATGTTTTTAACTTCACGTTTTTAACTGTCAAATGACAGTTTTCATAAAACAGTTGATGTTGAAGGAGTTGGTATGTCCCGTAAAGGAATAGTTCACCCAAAAATGAAAAAAAAGACCATCGTTCATCTTCGGAATAAAAGAAGATTTTCGGAAGATTTTTTTTATTTATTTTAATTTGTGTTCAGTAGATGAACGAAGGTTTTACGGATTTGGAATGACATGTGGGTGAGTAATTAATGACAGAATTTTCATTTTTAGGTGAACTAACCCTTTAAGGTATACGTAGCTCAATATATTATTCTGGAAAAATATTCATTACAGTCAATGAAATAAAAACTCATTGCATTTGTTTTATTTATATACTGGTCATTACACTAGAACAAAAGCCAACCAAAGCCAGTTTGTGTGGTGAGCACTAAAAATGCACTAATATATAAATTCTGAATGATAACAGATGATATTTTAGTATCATTGAAATAATCAAATAGTTTTTAATAATATTTTAAATCTATTTTTATTTTTCTATTTTCATGAAAACTTCAGTAAAATTTTAATAATTAGGTATTTTTGTCGTTTTTCAACTTTCTATTTGCAATATAATTTGAGGGCCCTATTACACACCCGGCACAATGCGGTGCAAGGACTGCATGTTTTTGTCAGTTTCAGCCCGACGCAGATCTCATTATCCCATACTGCACTGCATTGTTTAAATAGCAAATGCATTTGCGCCCATTTGTGCACTCATAGGCGTGCTGGTCTAAAAAAGAGGTGTGTTCAGGTGCATTGTTGGCATGTTGCTATTTTGAGGAACTGAAAATAGACTGAACCATTGACCAACTCATACCTGGTCTAAAGTCTGGCTCAATATTTTTTCTTTGTTATTTAAAGAGTGCATTAGTAATATGCATCTTTTTGTCGTGTGCACAACATGTGTACACTTTGTTTATTAAAGGCGGGTGAAATGCTAGTTTTCACTCAATATCCTGTTAATCTTGAGTACCTATAGAGTAGTACTGCATCCTTCATAACTCCAAAAAGTCTTTAGTTTTATTATATTCATAAGAGAAAGATAGTCTGTACTGATTTTTCCCGGAAAAACATGACCGGCTGGAGGCGTGACGTGTGGGCGGAGCTAAAGAATCACGAGCGCCAGTAGGCTTTTGCGTTGAGAGCGTTTGGAAGCTGTGACACCGTGAGGACAATACCAACCAAAACAAACCATGGCTAACAGTCAGATTCAGCGTATATTTATGATCCAGAATCAGATCCAGAGGCTGAAATTTAACAAGAGCAGCATCAGCAACCACGTCTCTATGTGGTATGTGCTGAAACTGTATATATTTGCTTAGCGGTTTTGGAAAAGGACTAAGTTCCACTTTGTCGTCTTTTTTTTTTTTTTTTTTTTTAAGCTGTACATGTGGAAAGTGCAGTTTGATGACAACATCGCATGTTGTTTACTTGATGTGCTTACGCGCCGATAGCTAAGTTAACAACACAGAGATATTTGAAGCAGTTTTACTCGTGCAGTTTGATGACAACATCGCATGTTGTTTACTTGATGTGCTTACGCGCCGATAGCTAAGTTAACAACACAGAGATATTTGAAGCAGTTTTACTCACCGCATGCGGTTCCAACACACGATCGTGACCCTTTTTCGTTGGGACTGCATTATCCTTTAGAAATAAATGATGTGCAAATCCGGCGTCAAACTGGGCCTTGTTTGTAAAACAAGCATCTTCGAAATTCAGGGGAACAAACACAAACACTTGCACAACTCCGTTGATGCTCTGTAAAAATAAACTCCATCCACTGGTCCCTTAATGCTTTTTCTCTTTTGTTAATCTGTGCAGAGTTGTCTTGCCCTGGCAACCAAAAACACACTCCTTTTGTGACATTTCGCGACGCTCTCGCTCTGATCAGTGAATGTCTGTTGTGCTCTCAGTGCTCTGCTATACGGGAGCGTGCGCTCTTCCGGCAGACGTGCCCTCAGGACCCATATAAGGAAATTCCGCTCCATCTAACGTCACACAGAACCATACTCGAAAAAAAACTTTCCGAAACTTGTGACAAACCGGAAGGAGTATTTTTGGAACAGAAATACTCCTTCAAACGTACAACTTAATTTTTGAAAATTTGTCCATGTTTAGCATGGGAATCCAACTCTTACAGTGTAAAAATCTCAGTATGCATGAAATAGCATTTCACCCCCCCCCCTTTAAACACAACACCCATTACTCATTAAGAGAATAGGGTCAAGCTGTCTGGACCATGCGCTTGGGCGAGCCAACCGTTTTCCCATCATTGAGCGCACCTGTGGCATGCGCTTTAGACCTTAAGCTTAGATCATTAAAATAGGGCCCTATGAGTTTTAGTAATCTAGTTGTTATTTTGTCAGTTTATATCTATATAGATATTTATTATTATTATTATGGTTTAATCTGCTCCTGAGCTGGTTATGAGCTGGTTTAAGTTGGTAACTAGCTCCTGCTCAGGATCACCTCATAACCAGCATATGTATTTTTTGTTTTTATTTGTGTTTTTTTCAACAGGGATTACAGTGACTAAAATATATTTCAAATGTGTTAATATTATAAAAATGTGCTTATTGTTGCATCAGGTCCTATTAGCTAAGTCATTAGCAATAAAGGTGCCAAGATCATTTTAGCAAAGAAATTCAGAATTCTTTACTAACCGATGAAAATGACTCATTTTTAGGATTGGATTGTAGTTGTTCCTCTGTAATGACTGATCTTGTGCTGCTGAAGGCTGAATCTCAGAGTGTTCATGCTGTGAAGGGGGTGAGGGTCAGTACTTTGATCCTACTTCCATCATGATAGCCTACATCTCAATTTTACATGATTCATTCTTGTTTTAAAAAGACAATGAGGTGTCCTTTTTATATAAAAATGGATTTCTCAACACTGTTAAGTAAAGGTTGGCAGTATGACCAAGATCTTATATCATAGTATGAGTAATTATATTGATATGTATAGTTTAATGTGATATATATTTATTTTTGCAAAGATGAAAAGTACGGCTGACAGTTTGTACCATTGGACACAATGGTTTTATATGCGTATGTCATTTTTTGACTAAAGTTTGACAATGTGTTGCTATAAGAGTGAACATAGTCTGTGTGTTTGAGAGTTTGGTACAAACCAGAAGGGAAAAGACGGGGACAGGATGGTGTTAAAACTGATTTATGAGCCGTGTCACTGGTGCCCTTGCAGAAAGTGATCTTTTGATGGCTGCTCTGCATGACTCGATGAGACGTCTCTTTGGAGAGTGTTTCCCTCTCTCTGGGAGGGCTGCAGCTGAGGTCTTAGGATCAGTGTCAGTGTGTGTCTCAGGACAGGACTACAAGGCTTGGAGGCACAGAACAGGGTCAGAAGGTCACAGACTGCAGAACAAAGAGAGCCAGGATGGGACCATGACAGCTTTAGCTGTTGAAAGTTCCCTATTTTCTAGATCTACTGCAGTGGAGGATACAACTTCAAGTGAACTTCCTCTAAAGGTCATGGATAGGCACATGCTGGATTAAGTAAGGAATAATTCATGGCCACATCACCACCTTGGGTGTGTATTATTTTTCTAATAGTCCAATGGCCCAGAGTCAATTATTCCTCTTATACTACATTTACCACACCTAAAGACATTGATCAGATGATAGACCTAGCCTATATTTTAAGGCATTTGTCCGTTTTTTGTACTTGGAACACCATTGTAAGTAGAATTAATTTCTTTCACATCTCATCCAATGCCTCCATTGCTAATTCCAAAATGTCATTTAATTGAGGCTTGAGCCATTGATAGCAGATAAATGGCGCTAATAACTAAGTTATTAGAGAGCGAGAGAGCAAGAGAGAGAGAGAGAGAGAGAGAGAGAGAAAGAGAGAATTTCCTCTCTGAGTCTGTACATCTATCAACAGTGTTCGGCAGCAGGGTTAGTTCACCCAAAAAATTCTGTCATTAATTACTCACCCTCATGTCGTCCCAGACCCGTAAGACCTTTGTTCATCTTCAGAACACATAAGATATTTTTGATGCAAACCGAGAGTTTTCTGACCCCCCATAGACAGCAAGGATATTACCACAATCATGGCACAAAAACGTAGCAAGGACATCAATAAAATAGTCCATGTGACATCAGGGGTTCAATCGTAATTCTACGAAGCTATGAGAATACTTTTTGTGTGCAAAGAAAACAATAATAACATAATTTATTCAACAATTCCACTCCCCAAGTAACCATCTTCTGCCATTTTCAGCATGCGCGTGCTGTCTACTGAACGTAAACAACGCTGATTACGTTCAGTGAAAGTGCACACATGCTGAACATAAACAACGCTGATTCAATTTCTATTGTATTTTTTACGTACAGTGGGGTAAACGTACAGTGGGATTTACGTACAGTGCCATTGTTACCTCGAGTGTGAATACTGATATAATCGTCAGAGTAGTATTATTATGTTTCCATGTGTGTGTCTGTAAGGGTGCTTTCACACTTGGTTCACTTGCCTGGTCCGAACCCAAGTTCGATTTCTCCCCCTCCCCCTGTCCCCGCTGGACTGTGTTCATATTATAATATTTGAGCCCAAACCGCAGTTCATTTGCGTCATCAAGCCAGCAGCTTTTTACCCCATTGCTTAGTAACAACGGCACAAGAGAAGGTGGCAAATGCATAACATTACTCTCTGCACTTGTATTTACGTTTTTTGAACCATTCTTTTGTTTACCAAGCTTCGGTACATAATGCCACTTGCGTCTGTCTTACGAATGTACTACAGATGCTCTAAAGAATGCTGAAGCCGAACAGAAATTAGACATACTCTGCTTGCAGTGCATCAGTCATGCTCATCAGGAAAGTGAGTGAAAACACACACAAACACACATTTTCATCAAATAATGTCATTAATAGTGGTTCACTTCCGCGATTTGGTACGATTGTATGGTACGAACTGTACCAGAGTTCACATGAACGGTACCCCAGTCCACCATTTTTAAGCGGACTAAGGTACGGTTTGCGAGTGCGCACCCGAGTTCAGAAGACAGCATTCACATCATCCAAATGAACCGAACTCTGGCGTTAACTGAACCCGGGTGCAAACCAAAAGTGCTAGTGTGAAAGCACACTAAGGGAAAGAGAATGGGACAAATATGTGCTTAACAAACATAATTAAATGTAATTTTGTGGCAAAACATGGAAATTACCTGTCGTTTTTACCCTATTGATTACTATATTTATTTGTTTGGCCAATGTCGTTGTGGGTTTTTGGTTATTTTGCTTTTGTAAGACCAATTTGAAATAACTGAAATCCTTTGGTGGCTCTTCAAGATTCAATCATTCAGTGGCCCCCCATTAGTTAAATGAATTAAGATGTTGAGGACAGTAACTACTGTAGTTATCATGCTAGCTCCAACAGCTGAAGGCAAAAATTGATAGTCATTCAGCATATTTTAGCTAGGTTAATCTCTGTTCAACCTTCAGTTGTGCCACATACATATAGTAATAATGAATGCATTTCTATTTATTGAAATCACGTTGACCTAAACAGAAAGCCAAAGAATATACGTTGCTGTTGTTAAAACTTGTTTCTTAATATTTATGTTTAAATCATTTTAAACATATAGATTATATAGTGTTACTGCTTTTAAACTTTGATAGAACAGCAGTCATGCAATGATACCAACACTGATGGATAGATTTAATAATCAGTTATTCATTTAATTATTGATTAGTTGAGTCATTGCATAGTTTACCATCATTGCAATCATGTTTCTGTGAGTGAGTGAGTGAGTGAGTGTGCGTGCGTGCGTTAATGTAAGGTTATCAAAACACTGACAGTTACTGATGCTCACAATTCAGATTTGCCATCACAGGAATAAATTACATTTTAAAATATATTTAAATAGAAAACAGTTATTTTAGATTGTATAAATATTGCAAAATTTTAATGAATTTGTAATATTTTTTATCAAAATAAATACAGCATTGGTGAGCATAAGAAAATTGTTCTTGTTATGTTTGATGAGAGTATCTGATATTTTCAGCAACAGTGCAGCATTGTTATTATCATTATTATAAGCATTTTGTCAATTAATATAATAAATGCAAATTCAGCCCTGTTTTCAAATGTTTGGAATGATTCTGTTATTAACATAAAATCATAATTAAAACCCAAAATTAAAAATTCTGTAATTAATTACTCAGACCTCACATGGACTATTTTAATTATGTCCTTACTGCCTTTCTGGGCCTTGAATGTGTCAGTTGCATTGCTGTCTATGCAGGGTCAGAAAGCTCTCGGATTTCATTGAAAATATCTTATTGTGTGTTCTGAAGATGGACAAAGGACTTACAGATTTGTAATGCCATGAGGGTTGTAATTTTTTGTGCACTGTACCTTTAAGATACAGGTCTAGTTAATAATGTTTACGCAAAGGAAAAAGCAGAAGATGCAACAGTCTAATTGTTGCTGTGTCCTTCCTCTGGGGACAGTGGGCATGCAGGCACGTGCTGTAGGTGGCACAGCGCTTTCTCCTCTCGGAACAAATTGCACTGTACCGACAGTTCTGGTTCACAGTGGCTCTCTGTTGGGACGGCAGACACAGATTGCAACCATGACAAGGCACCTGGGTCACGCCAGACTTCATCCAGTTTCAGAGGACAAAGCTTTGTTTTTCTAACTTGCACTTTATAGTCTGTTGCTTCCTGCTGTCATATCTGTAGGTTTTTGTAAATGGTGAAACTAAATTATGCTCTGCTCTGTTTGATTTACTAACGTGATTACTGCGTCTACTTTAAAACAGATCATTAAAGCTAACTGTGGCGTTGATTCTGGAGCCCCAAAGGGAGGCTCTTGGTGCTTGTGCCATCATGTAAAGCTTTAAAGGCCAGAGAAATGCATACAACTAATAACATCTAAGAAATCTGGTAGCTAGAAATCTGTTGACTTCAGTAGATACTGGGAAAGCGACAGGGTGGGAAAAATAGAGACATGCTATATGCAGAAAAATGGAATGCTACACTTATCATTTATGCAGTACTGTATATAAAATGCATACTGTGTGTAGTATATAATGTGCATACTGTGCACAGTATGCATGGAATATCTGAGTGACCTACTATATTTTCCAGTGTGTGTGAGCACATTGCATACAATTATCCTACAATGCAATGTTCTTGAATTGACCTTCCATTTCCAGTGCAATGTCTGACCAGGAAGTAATTATAGCCACGGTTTTAAAAGGTGAAGTATGCAATTTCTTCAATGCAGGCATCAGCAAAACAAAAATAATGACTTCTTTAAAATAGATTTTTTCAACAGCGGCCATTGGTTGGATACACAAATAGCACAAAAAACAAAAATAAAAAACAACTAAGGGAGAAAGTATTTAAACAAGAAAATATTACAAATTACCTTTTTATTTTGTTTTATATATATTTTATAATAATAATAATACCTAGCGAGGACTAAATTACTTTAAAGTAACAATAAAGATGTGTGTGATGTTTGAATTTCAATTTCTAATAAATGCTTGTTCTTTGTGTTTTTTGAATATAAGAAGTATAGCAAGCAATTCCAAACATATAATTCCTCCCTTATTAATGACATTTTTCTGCACTTTTCTGTAGTTGATTTTCTTATTTTACCTTGGGAATGGAGGAAAGAGGGGCAGGTGGGACAGGAGATGTTTTCTGGGCAATCAGCAGCTCGGGACAGATGGTGGCGGTGATTCATTCGGCGGGATTCTGAAGACACATTGGAGTAGGGCACGGCTTGATATTCTACTGTTTGATGCGATGTGATTTATATGAAGTGATTACTGTCTGTGGCAGTCTAAACTGGTTAACAACATCTGCAATTGTGGCACTGTGAAGTGCCGTTCTGCTGAAAGTCAGGTTGTGTGGAGTTTCTGACATCATGTGGAATGCAGCAGCATATTTTTCAAGGAGACTGATGTCTTCAAAGATGCGCAGAACCCTCCCCCTCCCAGACCCCACCCCCACTGCGTACACGCTCATGCTCAGAAGAAAGCTGAACAAACATGCCACCTTTGACTGGGGTTTCTGCAGTAAACCATGTGTGATATCTGATTTGTTGGTGTTGATGTTTTTTTATCTGATAAGGTTGAACAGTCCACATGTTCCGTCCTTCAGAACAGCTGAGGATGTGCACGTAACTCGTGTGTAACATGCGTAGGTGATTCTAGAGCTTATTTGGAGGGACTTAAAGCCAAGTCTTTCATCTCGGCCCCCCTAGAAATTAGCGATTAACTCTCAGCGATTAGCTGCCAGCACACAAATCAGTGATGGCCTCAGCCCTCTTAAATCTCTGATGATGTAATCCCTCTTAACTTTGCAGTTTGATATTTTAGGTTTATTTAGATTTCTTTCTCCCTTTACCAGTCAAAAATGTTCGTACATTAAGTAATCTGTTTTTTTTTATTGTTTATATATATATATATATATATATATATATATATATATATATATATATATATATATATATATATATATATATATATATATATATATACCATAATACAGTACAAATTCTTCAACCAGCAGAAATTCTGATTTACCATTTTTACACAATTAAATATTTTTTGAATTGTGTGTCACAGAGTTACAGTGGGTTGTTTGTGGTTGCCAAAATATGTCTCAACATGTCAGAGGTGTGTGTATATATCAGCTATTTTATAACATTTTCAAATGTGATTCATCCAGACCATATAACTCAAATGTTACATAAAGTATGTGGAAATGCTATTAGCATTGAAGCCAGATTAATATTTTATTTGTTGAGGATATCTGGGTCAATGACATGACGTGTATTTTTTGTGTCAGAATTCATTATTTTCCTAAAAATAATTTGAATAAATACATGCAATATATCAAATGGATCTACAATATGTCCTTTATAAGAAACCCTTTTCGTTTTATTGAAATTCAATAGATTTTTTTTTGTTTTGGTGTTTGAAAGACCAAAAATGTCAGCTATTTTATAACATTTTTAAATGTGATTCATCCAGACCATATAACTCAAATATTACATAAATTATTTGGAAATGCTATTAGCATTGAAGCCAGATTAATATTTAATTTGTTGAGGATATCTGGGTCAATGACATGACGTGTATTTTTTGTGTCAGAATTCATTATTTTCCTAAAAAGAATTTGAATAAATACATGTAATATATCAAATGGATCTACAATATGTCCTTTATAAGAAACCCTTTTCGTTTTATTGAAATTCAATAGATTTTTTTTTGTTTTGGTGTTTGAAAGACCAAAAATGTCAGGTGGTGCGACCGTCCTAACATACAAGCAGAAAACAAAACTGAGAAATAAATGTTAATTTTCTCAATTAAATTCTTAATCAAATGTTTTGGCATGATTTTATGTTAAATTCCTTATAAACAAGGGGAAGTAGTGTATCGGTGCTATTTCAAAGCTATTATATTACTTAAAAAACTTTTGTCCAGAAAATTTACTTCTACTAATGTTAGGGAGAGCGACCGGCATAAAACTGCAATTTTATGCAATGTTCCTTTAAGAAAACCATGTGACAGCATATGATATCACACAGAACACTAATGAGGACCCCTTTAATGCAGTAACAAAGTTAATCACCCTCCCATAAATATTAGATAATTTGACCTTTTTGAGTAATGATGAGGTTGATTCAAATAATCATGTCAGGTGGTATGACCCCTGGAAATCTTTGAAAATGTGTTGTTATTATGTGTATTTGATTTAAAAAATGTATCTATAACCATGAGCACAGGGTCAAACATTTCTATAGGCATCCAAGTTAATGTCTGTTAGATTTGAATTGAGTTTGAAATGTCAGGTGGTGCGACCAATATGTCAGGTGTCGCGACCAGTTACAGTTAAACCAACTAAAAAAAGTCATGTTAATTCATGTTTTTGAAAAAAAATGTATACATTTTAATGAATATATAAAGCTTTTAAGTTTTTAAGTTGTTAAGTTACAATCTACATATGTATATATATATATTTGTTTATTTTATTATGGTATGAGTCCTATTCTTCAAAATATTGGACTGTATAATCAACATTGATAGTAAAACAATTGCAACTTTAAATTAATCTATAAAAAAAATGTAGATACCATTATCAAGCAAGGAGAAAACAGCACAGCATAGAGCTTGTTAAAAAAGTGATCCAGTTGCAAGGGCAGAGTACCTAACCCTTTCTTGACTTACTGTTACAACTAAATCTATTGAACAGTCGATTGAATTCTTTCCTTAATTTTTCTTGTCCCAATATTTGCACTAATTCACTGTTTCATATAAAAGATGTTTTCATTTATTAAATGTGTTTCTAGAGGTTTCAAAGTTATATTTTAAAGAAGCAATGATCAAATGTTATCATAACGTGCAGGATTGTTTTGCACTTTCTTGTTAATGAAATTTAATTATATGATTGAGATAGAGTATAAATTGGTCAGAGAATTAAAATAAAAAAGCCAATTTAAACCTGAATAAAATTAAATGACATATCTTTATTTTTATTTTGTGAATATCAATCATTATTGAACACCGGTCATGGTCAGGTGGTGCAACCAGCAAATTTACATTTAAAAGTATCAATTCCCACTGCAATTGCAAAATGAAGTAAGAAATATAAATGTAAACTTTTATATAACGTATACAAATCATTTTTAAAGTTAAAAACAAAACATAAAAATTCCTCATGGAAAAATGGATGTTTGAACAAACAGAAAAGCAACCGTTTATATGATTTGGAATAAAAGGGCACTAAATAAAGACATAGAAAGGGAAATAATTACCATGTGGTATGCATTTTAGACACTACAGTGATTCATATTTACAAGTCTCAGTAGTGCTAAGTAAATTAAATGTATATTATTTTTAAGTAATATATGGTCGCCCCACCTGACATTTTCTGGGTGGTAAAATCAGTAATCTTGTTTAATAATGAATGAATGCTGTCTAAAATGCTGTAAAACCAATATAAATCAACACAATACATTTTTGGGAGCATAAAAATGCATTTTTAAACTGTTTTGCTCAAAATATTTTTTTTTCTTCTTGAAAATCTTATTTGTCATTGACCCATATATATATTATTATTATTATTAAAATGAGGAAAAAAATATTTTAAGTATTTGGAATACACTGTTTGTTTATTTTTGTATAACATTTTCAGCCAAATTTTTTTAATTGTTCTAGTTATGCTGTTAAAGTTAGTAAATTACCATGTGTTATAAGATTTTTACTACACACACAAAAGATGTGAGGACACTGAAATTAAAGCTCCCACCCAAAAAAAAAAGAAAGAAAAAAAATGTACTTACAACATAGTACAATGTGTTGACCAGTTCAATCCTGATGACATCTGGATTGTGCCTGATGAAGAACTGCTGCAATCATTTTGCTTTGCTGGAATACATTTTCTGAATGTTTAATTTCAGTGGGCGGACCTCTACCTTTTGTGTGTTGTATTTTGTCCATCAACATTGATCTATTCAGGTTTTGGATGTGCACATGTACTGTATGTATTTGTTTTGATCAGATTAAGTTATAGCACACTTGTTCTACTTGCCTCATTAATATAAAGGAAGTAGTGGTGCACTTGTGACTCAAGGGATCCAGCTATGTGGCCTCTGACTTCTCCAAAGTTAGCATTTGTGGTCAAAGGCATAGGCGAGACTGGCACTGTTCTCTAAACATTTGTCATCTGAAAGAGTTGCTTTCGGTGGACATAGTTCTAAAGCTCTCCGTCAGAAAACGCTGACTTTCCAAACTTCCAAAGGATTTTTTTTCAGACAGCAGCCTTTATACAGTTCTTGAACCGCCCGCAGCTACAACAACTCTTTAATTCCTCATAATAAAGTCCTCAACAGTGCAGAGCTAACAGCAGCCTAACCAAGCTGAACATCTCCCACAGGATCACCAGATGTCTTCTGTGCACACACACACATGCTAGATGTGCTGATAGGAAGTCACATTGCTGGGATGATGCTAATGAGTGAATTCCTTTCCGCTTGGCAACCATGTTTGTGCTCTGAGTGAGGGGTCACCTTCCTAATGAGAACAACAACCACACAAAAACCACAACAAAACATTTAAAAGCACTATAAAGGCTATAAAAATACTTTAGTTTTCATCAATCCACAACAAATCCTTTAAAGGTGAATTATACAGTTTCTGTGCTACTATTACCCAGCAGAATAACAAAACTAATGCATGTTTTAAAACAGCCTTTGCAAACAAAGTTTATGAGTTTATGTGCATATGACAGAAATTTTCAGAAGACGTAGTCAACCAGATGATGAACACTATTAACAGCAATTATGATATGATGCAATCACACTTGTAGCAATATTTGTGTGTATACTGTGTATATTTATTATGCATATATAAATACACACACGTATATATTAAAAAATGTATTAAATATGTATATATAATATAAACTAAAACATAAATATATACATGTAAATGTTTTCAAAATATATACTGTACAGTATGTGTGTATTTATATATACATAAATATACACAGTACACATATATTCTATAAACAAAAACTTTTAATTTAAATGTGATTAATCATGATTAATCATTTAAAGGTCCCATGACATGGATTATTTCCTTTTCTTTAAATGCTTTTTAATGTTTCCTTAGGTGTATTTATATTGTAAGTATGATTTTTACATTTAAAATTTAGAAATAAAAAGCATTTTTATATCCTGACATTAGCCCTCTGGCTGAATGCTCTGTTTGAAGGGGCGTGTCTGCTGTGAGAGTAAACCACAACTGTTGTGATTGGCTGACATCTTTGCATTCGAAATGCATATTACATGTGAAACCCCTCTCAAATATATATATATATATATATATTAGGGGTGTAACGATACGCGTATTCGTATTGAACCGTTCGGTACGACGCTTTCGGTTCGGTACGCGGTACGCATTATGTATACCGAACGGTTCGTTGGAGTAATTAATTATATTTGAAAAAAAAAAAGAGAGAGAGAGAAATATAATGATATGCGTTCAACAAGGTAGCCCAATAACCCAAACAACGTAACAGGCAACGCCCCTGACACTCCCGAAGAAGAAAAAAACACCATCTTATATGTTTATGTTAGGCTACTCAGCAGGCGCTCGCTCACTCAGTACACGCTGAAGGCTCGTTGCAAAATAGCCAATGCGTTTAACAGACTAGAAATGAGAAGATCCTCCAATAACCAACAGGTCTGGTGTTTGGGTGCACTTTGGATTCCCTTTAAGCTATAATGGTGATGGCAAGAGAGTGGTGGATAAAAAAACAACGGTATGTCGCATCTGCAACATGACAGGGTACACCAGCGGGAATAAAAAAAAAATAAAAAAAAACACCAGCGGGAATATCTGGGATATATGCGTCAGTACTATCTGGGAAAAGACGAAAAAAAGGAGAAACATGCACGCAGCAAACTATCCCTGCAGCATTTAGAAACTATAGCTTACAGGGAATCCAACCCAAACACCAGACCTGTTGGTTATTTTAGGATCTTATATTTCTGGTCTGTTAAAGGCATTCGACATTTTGCAACGAGCCTTCAGCGCGTGCTGAGTGAGCGAGCGCCTTAGGGGCCGTTCACATATCGTGCCTAAAAACGCATGGAAAACGCTAAGCGCGTCTTTCTCCTCCTTTCCAAAGCGCTTGGGCAGAAGCGCTCATGAGGCGTCTGTCTTTGCTAAGCAACAATGACGTGCTCTCTCCATGAGACGCGGAAATTTCAGCGAAGGATAAATGGATTTGCAGCTCTAAAAATCGCTTGCAGTAGCTCTGCTACTAAATTTATTTCAAAATTGCAATCCATATACAACTATGATCAGCTGATCCTTCATCTTGGCTGAGCTCTCAACGTTGTTACGGGAAAGGATGAAGCTGATTGGTTAGTTCTTGTCACATGACCCGCGGTGCGCTTGCGGCATTCTGAAAAGTTGAGATGTTTTTACATTTTGCTGTATCTAAAACGTATCGAACCGAACCGAACCGAACCGTGACATCAGTGTATCGTATCGAACCGAACCGTGAATTTTGTGAACCGTTACACCCCTAATATATATATATATATATATATATATATATATATATATATATATATATATATATATATATATATATATATATATATATATATATATTACTATTACAGCTGTCGAGATTAAAGAATCGTGGAAGTGTTGATTATATAATTATTTTTTAGATCTTTTCCCCATCACATGAAAGGCTGCAGTGATGAGCATTGAGTAGACAGAGTCTGTTTATCGCGTGGATGCAGTGATCTCGTCATTATTGCAACACGTTACCTCACAAAATGCTTTCACCACAGCTAACAGCAAACACATGAATACAGTAAGAGCTCCCTTGTGCAGCATAACAGCGTCATTCATTGTAACGGCAGTTTGGGCAAGTGTGCAGATATACTCGCGATGTGTAACAGCCCCGGAAAAAAGCGTGCGTCCTTTGATCGCTCTCTGTAGTTAAATCACAATTTAAATAACAGATTTGTTTCATGCTACTAAGAGAAAAACAACGTGAAGTTGATCATTTAGTCACTGGCTTGAGTCACTGATGCATAAACAGTATTAAACGATTTCGAAAGAAAGTCTTTGTGGACTTGAATGATTAGCTACACATCAGAAATCACTGATCACAGATCAGGCATTAATGAACACTGTTACTCACTGTTTGTGCCAGTGCCGTCAAATCCATATCATAAAAGTCTGTTTGGAACACCTGTGCTGACATTGCGACTGAATTATATGTAAATATTTGGGCGGGCAAAGCAGAGAAAGGGGAGGTAACAATTCTCGTCACAACGTCACAACGAGGAGATTCAAGATAAGCCCGTTTGAGCTTCCATTTTCTCAAAGGCAGAGAAAGATCTCAAAAATCTCAATTTACACCGATTCAAATTTCTAGAAACTTGGGGAGCATATACAGGCTAGGGGAACTCATATTAATGTTAAAAAACCTCAGAAAGTGACTTTAACCCTCTCAAGGCAGGCATTGCAGATTTGCAACAGTAAAGTAACTAAAAACCTTATTACTCCAGATACATATTTTATGAATCAGGAGTACTAAAAACTTTACTATAGGTTACTAAATTTACTAAGTTACTAAAACTTAATTTGAGCCTGAGAGGGTTAATATCAGTAGTTTTTGGACTGTACTAAAGCATAAAAACACCATAAAACATCTACAGATATTCAGGCAACATGCAAAGTTCGAATACTTGCTTCTCAGAAATCCAGTGCTACAGTTAGTTATTCTACTCTTAAAATGTGCTGTCCATGTCAGAATGTCTTTTTTGTTTGTTTGTTTTGTTCTGTGTTATTCTGTCCACTTACAATTTACCCCATAACATTTCAGCAGCCTGGGTTGACAGTTTGCAGAAAACACAACAAACTGCAACCATGGAAGCCAACAAACAAAATGAGTCAGAAATTCCAGATTCTACCCGACCTAAAAAGCCTTGGCATCCATCTAAAAACCTCTGTAACCATATATTAAAATCCAGATAAATCAACTCATCAGTTTACAGATGAAAGACTGCCAAGTAAATTACACTGTCAATGTCAGTACTTTTCTGGACCTTGACAGTGTAATTTACATGGCAGTCTATGGGACAGTCACACGCCTCCCGGTGTTCATCAGAAAATATCTTAAATTGGGTTCCGAGACAAACAAACCTTTTACGGGTTTGTAACGACAGGGGGTAAGTGATTAATGACCAAATGTTCAATTTTGGGTGGAGTATCCCTTTAAGCTTACAATGCTTTTGGGAAATGCAGCCCTGAGCGGACTACTATAAATGCTTAATGATGCCATGGGAGGCTCAATGTTTTGAGGGGAGAGAAACCCATTATGGCATGCTCAGGGTACAACAACTGTGTTAAGAAAATTAATTACAAACCTTCAAACTTTAACAGTTTTCAGCACAAAACAGGAATGAAAAATTTAAGTATAAAACAAATATAAATTATAGTGGCATTATAAACAACATATATTATAAACGGCAAGCCTAAGCGAATTTATTCCAAGCCTAACTGAAACTACCGGCTGTAAACTTGGTCTCACATACAGCTCTCATTCAGCATGAATCCAAATGTTTTTTGTGTGCTTGATGTTAATTGCATTATGTAATTCGCTTTGGAATATAAGTCGCAGCAGTATTAGAGAATAACATCACAACTTATGTTCCAGGAATCACGTTCTCCAGCTTTGCACCTCTCTTCTGCTCTTTCAGTCTTTGTCACTCCCTTGAGAGATGCATGGAGGGTGTGAATGTGTGGTACATTGATCACAAGGACTTAGATCACAGTGAGTTACTGCACACAGTGAGTTTGCACAGACCCCAGAGGTCAGTGTTTAAAACGTTGACCATCACTCTTCATGTGTTGAGGCACAGTAACCTTGAATGTGTGTATGCTGTTAACGTGTTTCAAAACCAGGTCTGTCTGACCACATTAATCTGGAATGATCAGGTGGTAGCTGGTTTATTGCTGGACCAAGATGATGTACCAGTTTGCATTAGCAGATGACTAGCTCAGATCGGTAAGAAAATAGCTACCAGTAAAGAATTTATTTTCTTTCTTTTTTTTTTCTTTTTTTTTTTATAACAGCATGAGACTTACCTGGGATACACTCAGAGGTGTTTTTCAAGATAATAATACATTACATATAAACCAATCCCCAGGTTTATTTGATTACATCATTCAAAATTTATTTTTAGGATGAGTGATTCATTCTTTCTTTTTATAGATATAGTATTGTGCCTATCTCTCAATTTTAATTTAGGGTTTGTATGTGTTTTTTATTTTCCAATTTTCATATTCCATTTTGCCTTTAATCAAATTTTTTGTTTGTTGGGTTTGTTTTAGTATTTTTTTTTTTTTTTTTTAGCAAGGACACATTATTAATTAAAAGTCACAGTTAAGAAATGTACAATGTTACAAGATTTCTATTTCAAATAAGTATCTTTTGAACTTTTTATCAAAGAATCCAAAAACAAAAAAGACTGTACAGAAATGTTAAGTAAACAGGTACTTAACTGATAACACTGATAATACTAAGAAATGTTTATGAGCACCAGGTTAGCATATTAGAATAATTTCTTAAGGATCATGTGACGCACATAAATGCAGCCTTTGGTGAACAAAACATTAACACTTTTCACTATTAACTAGTTGCTTATTGACATGGCTATTACTAACATACTTACTGGCTGTTTATTAGCTTATAAAGCACAGATTCTGCATGACCATATTCTACATCCCTAAACAAACCCAGTACCTAAACTTAATAACTACCTAACTATAAATAAGCAGCAAATTATAAGTATTTAAGGCAAAAGCTGTAGTTAATAGTTTGTTAATAGTGCGGATTGGACCTTAAAATAAAGTGTGACCAAAACTTCTTTCAAAAACATTTTTAAAAATCTTACCGACCCAAACATTTAAAAGGTTGCATATGCATTGTTATTTCCAAGTAATTCAGTGTAAGAAACAATATTCTAAATAATTTCAAAGTAAAATTAAAAAATAATCAATGATCACATGAATAAAATACAACTGACTACAGCAGATCATGAATCATAACAAAGTCTCACATATAATATGCACATACAATATAATTAACATGTACCATCTGATTTAAAACAAGAACATTTTAAAAAGGTCAATTTGTAAAAGAGCTGTACTTTTAGTAAAGGTACATGCTACAGTAAGTTTTTTTTTTTTTTTTTTTTTTTTTTTCTGTTAGGTTAGGAAGTGCTGAGGTAAGGTTCTGAATCCCAGGTCTTTAATAATTTACTGGTGCGTTGCCTGGTGTTAAGCACTGTTAATGACTCTAATCTTCACCCTGTGGATGCTGTAATTGCCTGTTACAGCCGGGCCAATATGTGTCCAGCACGGCAGATAGCCCCTCCATCCACTGCCTCATTTCAAAAAGCACTGATGGGGAAATTATTTATCTTCTTCTTATGTACCTGTAGATGTCAGTGAATTGGCAGGTTATATATGAACTACATTAGCCTCCATTCATCATTATGCGGTTTACATTATTCAGGCTATTCTATCGCATTTTTCATCTCTGCCTAATGATGACATTTCTGGCCAGTGGTCGACCAGTATGGGTTTTTCAGTGTCTTATCCAAATATCTAGACAACGGAGTGGCAGATACCTAATGCTAATAATCACATAATAACTGTTATTGCATGGATCTATTTGGAGTAGCTGTTTCTGCAAAAACTATTATTTTATGGCCAGTAATAGTGGATTGCTAATTGCATCAAGCAAATAGTGCTGGATACTGTGAATCCAGCAAATTCTATAAATTAGCCTCATTTACAGCATATGGGGTGTGTTTGCCAAAAAATAATGACACTTATTTAATTTAAATTCACATATTCCTGCAAATACTGCATAATAAGTTTCTGTAATTGTTTATAAATGGCCACACCCACTCTTAGGTTTAAAAAATAAAATGAATAATACTTGATAACCTTCACTTTATTTGACATTTGTGTTTAAAAATGTCCTAGTATCTAAACTAAATTCATTACAACTTTACTAAAGGTGCGTTCACGCAATATCATAATTACCATAATTACAATATACCAACTTGTTAAAAGCATTCAACTCCTTGTAGAATTACAATTTGTGTACTGAGAGCTTTCTGAGAGCTACGACTTTTAACCTCAGATTTGTTAGGTGCAATGTTTAGGCATTGATAGTGTTATAGATCCATGTCCGAGGACGAGTACGAGTCCAAGGGTGTGAACAACTCCAAGTAAAACTGTAAGTGTTGTCATCTCGAACTGACAATAATTACAATATGCATGCAGCATAAAATATCCTAGCGGCATTCTCAGTGCTGTCAAGAAAAAAGTCGCAACACTGTAAAAATTAAAAGTCCCACTTAATTAAACAGAATTTTCTTTTTCACCGGTGTCAGTATTTAAAAAAGGTTACATTTTGGTCTTGTGGATAACTATTTGTTAGTACTCACTGTTGGTCAACTAGCATGCATTTTCGTGTGAGGCTGGTTAATCTAGTCAAGAATCCACCAGTGTCCATTTCACCACATGCCAGACTTTTAACAGGGATGTAATTCCTCCAGTGGCTAAAGAACAAGATTCTAAAACACAAATTAGTTTGTTTGCACTTTAGCACATTGACTTGAAAGGTTATGGCAGACATCACAGGCTTGATGAAGTTTACAGATCAGGTCCGCTGGGTGAA
Organism: Carassius auratus; assembly: GCF_003368295.1. NCBI lineage: Eukaryota > Metazoa > Chordata > Actinopteri > Cypriniformes > Cyprinidae > Carassius > Carassius auratus. The sequence goes on from NC_039251.1 coordinate 26,614,535, forward strand.
TTCAGATGAGAGAGTGACGCTGGCTGCTGGGTTCCAATTATGCTTTGAGGTGATAGTGCGTCAGAAGCTGTCAGCAAGGCCTCTTGCATGAGAGTTATTTATAAAATGCTGATAATGACTGTTATAACAGCTTCAGGTGTGGCTGAGCACGAGCATCTCATTTTGTGTAAATGAAAATGACGTTTTTACCTCCCTTCTTCTTCATAGGGATCTTTCTGTAGTGCTCGACAGTTTATTTGTTGTTCCTTTCCTATTCTTCCAAACTGCTGTCAGCTTATTGCTCTAGGTTGTGTAACTTCTGACAGGCCGGCTGTCTCTCTCTTCCTTTCAGTCTCCTATGGGACTGAGTGTCCAGCGGTGGTGCTTTGAATTGTTTGTGCCATGGGTGACGGACAGAGCTCCACGGGACTTCCCCTGTTTACTGTCTGACAGTGGGGAGTCCCGCAGTCTGCTTTTGTCTGGCCCTCCTCCCACCCCTCCTCTGCCCTCCAGCTCCATACAGCGCCCCCGTTGGCCAGCCTGGGCACTGGCAGGCACAAATATAGCAGCAGAAGAGATGAACGCGGCGTGAGTCCCCCCACCCCTCCAGCACCTGCAGCTCAGAGTTATTGACAAGCACAGCAAAGGCCTGTCAATCAGCCTCCAGCACCAGGGGATTGAGTGGCTGAGAAAGACTGTCATTTAACCAACTGCTCTGGGCATGCACCCTTTCACTTTGTGTGCATCCATGCATGTGTGTACAGTGATATTTCCATACAGCACATTTCAAACGGCAGGATGGCTGACTAGTTGTTCAACCATATACGTTTTTGTTTTTAGCAATGTTTTAAAAAGTTGATTTAAAAGGACCGTTCCTGCAAAAATAAACATTGTGTCATCATTTGCTCATCCTAATGTTGTTGCGAACCTACAGTATATGACTGCCTTTCGTCTTCTGATTACAAAACAACAATATTGAACCCCATTGACTTTCATTGTATGGAAGAAAAAAAAAACACTTCTGAGACTTTTCTCATAATATCTTCTTTTGTGTTCTACAGAAGAAACAAAGTCAAGCAATTTTAGACAACACAGAAAAAAAAAGAAAAGAAAAAAAACATGAATATACATAGAGTTCACTCTTAAAGGGACACTAAGTAGGAATTACTCCCATCTAGTGGTGAAATTGTATTAATTTTGCTCTCCAGCGCCTCGCTTTTTCAAATGCGCGTTGCATCTACGGTAGGCGATATGTACCAAAAAGCTTTGACAGGATGTCTTCTAATAGCACTTCGTCGAGTTTTCCTTCAGGTGAACAGGTGTGTTATTTCAAACAAACTGCAACATGACAACTAACAAACGAATGTTACAGTATGAATTACTGACTGTGGAAAACATGAAATATTGTAATTAGTAGTTATGTCTAATTTATTCGTTATATTTTCTGAATTATATGCATTGTTAGATATAAAAAAAATATTATAATATAGATTGTAACACTGACTTACCTGTCGAGAAGAAAACTGGCCACTTCAGCGTCTCTTTTGAAATCTTTATCCAGCATTAGCTCTTTCCACCTAGAAAAAGCTTCCCCGACATTAACTCTTGTTTTCTGTAATCTACGGTCACGTTTCCTTTTACGTTCTATTTTTAACTGTTTTGGCGACGATGTTTTCTTCTCCTGTGGCGCGGCATATGTATGGTCCATAATAAGAATGCAATCCAGACTTTTAAACTTGCCGGTGCAGTTTCAAGCGCCTCTCACTGCTCTGCACCTGCGTTTCTGGCTCTGACCGAAAACACGCTGTGGAAACGCGTTGGCTTAGTACTTTTTGTCCCTCGCTGCTATTATAGTTTTGCAAGATGGCGGAACTACGTGGAAGCCTCCGTCGACCTACCCGTCCCATGTATATAAAGATAATAAATTCTTCATTTACGAGGATTAGTTTAAACATTGGCATAGGTATTTGTACACCATTGAGGGCATATTTATGAATAAAAATATTGATTTTAGATAATAAAATACCTAAAAAGTTACTTATTGTCCCTTTAAGCTGAAATGAACACAAGTGGCAGTGAAACACTAGATGTATTCATCTTCACACAAATTATGATTACAGGAGTAGATTAGTTGCATAGTTTCATGCATGATACTATGTGGTCAAATGTTTTGAGGTATTAACAGTGTATGATTTGTAGACTAATACAGTTTCACATTTGAGTCATATCACCTCAAACCTGTGTATTGGTGAGTCACCAAAATGTTGTCAACCGAAAATATTTAGCTGAAACAGCCCAAATATTATTTTTCAGTTGCAGTGATGTTTATTTTGTGCATCTGCAATGGCACTTTTTTTCTGTCAGTGTTCATTTTGTGCACAACAAGTAAACATGTCGGCGGTGTGGATGTAGTTCACTGTAACAAAAATGTTTCTAGAATAAGCAATATGTAAAATTTGTCTTTTTTAAATATTAAAAACATTGGTGAAGAACCTCAATGCCTTGTTTATGACTTGTAAAGACAATACCCTGAACAGCATAATATTTTTTTAGAGTTTATTTTGTTCAAAATATTGGTTCGGTTAAGGGTTTAGTGAACTTTGCCAGATTGCCATTCATCTGTTTCAGCAAAAGTTGAAGAGAAAGTTGAAAGAAAAGTTTTTTTTTTTTTTTTTAATCTCTCTCTCTTTATGGAGACCACTTTAACTTTACATTTAACTTTAAAACTTCAGAGAAACATATGCAAGAATCCTTTTTTTTTTTTTTTTTCATGAGACTGGGCTTGGTTTGGGCCTATATGAGGATATGTATTGTTGACAGAATTTTCATTTTGGATTGGACTTTAAAGAGAGCTTTATCTTGCCACAGAGGGTTTTAGCTTGTGCAGAATCCATCAGCCGCTCAAACCATCTCAGATATGTTGTCTTTAAATTCATCTGTTTTAAAGCACCACTGCTGCAGCCATTAAAGCTCTTCTTTCATAACAAATTCGCCTCATTCAACACTAAATTTCAAGATAATTACTGAGGCAACCGAGGAACAAATCGTCTGCTGTGAGCAATGTTCCTGTTATTATATAATCCACAGGCCTCTGTTTTTTTTTTTTTTTGAGAACTATATAGTTTTGTGCAGTGAAGGTTTACGGATATTTAGCATATTTATTTGCTGAATATATTTGCCCTCTTCTTGCATTGATTCTGGGCTTTTTATTTTTTTTGTTCGATATGACTGTTGATATGAACACATACAGACAAATGTCCTTTGGCTATTCTGTTCATCGGGGTTGTTTTTAGGCATGGTTGTATTTTTAGGATAGGGTATTAAAGCTGCAGTAGGGAACTTTTGTAAAAAATATATTTTTTTACATATTTGTTAAACCTGTCATTATGTCCTGACAGTTGAATATGAGACAGATAATCTGTGAAAAAATCAAGCTCCTCTGGCTCCTCACAGTGCTCCTATTGCCATTTGCAGAAAGTCATCCGCTCCCGGTAAGAAACAACCAATCAGAGCTGCGCTCCGTAACTTTGTTTGTGTGTTCAAAATGTAGAAAAATGAACATAATAAGCGAGTACACCATGAATCCATTTTCCAAACCGTGTTTTTAGCTTGTTCTGAATCACTAGGGTACACCTATAATAAGTGTTTATATTCTGACTATTTTAGATTGCTTCAGGGTTACCGCGGCGGAGTAACCCAGTACCTTTGTGATTCTTCATAGACATAAACAAAGAGAAGTAGTTCCGGCTACAATGTTCTTCCGCAAGATGCAAACAGTTATGTTTATTAACCGCTAGAGCGTCAAAAGTTCCCTACTGCAGCTTTAAGTCAAAAATGTAACTGTTTTTTTTAAAAGAGTGCAGCTGTGTTTGAACACCAGAATGTGTTGTGAATATGAAATTGAATGTTTGATTTTGACCTTGTGGGCTCTAATTATTCAGAGCATCCTTAAGTATGACTAATCGACTGGACAATCCAACAATCAATCCAAAAAAAAAATAAAAGTAGTCTTGCACATTTCTACTTTTCATACACAACTGTGCGAATGTAACTCTAGCACTCTCCCCCTCCATCATTCTCATTAGATATTGGGCATTGGTTGAATTTCAGCACTCCTGTACTGCCCTGTGGGGAACTGATTGGATCAATGTCGATTCAGCATCATTTGTCTGATGAATTGAACGTTGAGAACCCAGCTTGATAATTTGGCAGAAATAGTGGCATGATGAACTTTTCATTGGGCCTCTCATTGTGATGTCACACAGTGAATACATGTATAATCAAGTGATAATTAATGATCAAGCTTGGTTAATGTGGCAGCCTGGAAACACTGATGGCGATTCAGATGTGTTCCAGGAGCGAGGCTTTGTAAAGGGCCAGGGTGGCACTGGTCCATCCAGAATGATGATTGGTCTTCCCAGTCAAATTTGCACCAATTACAGTGTATGATGAATATTTATGCTTTAATGCTGCTGTGTAGCAGCTGCACTACTGTGTGTGTGTCGCATTTACATCAGTGAAATGTCAGAACTGAACCTGCTCATTACCGGGACAGCACTATATTAGTGTGTGTCATGACCTGTGGGATACAATTATATTAACAACGGAAGAGTTAAGTCATTCACATTTTGAGGAAAATGGGTGAGCAAGAACACATCAGACAGTCATTGTTATTTTTGCATTATGACTTTCTCATCTACATACTTATAAACAGACATATTCGGCTTTCTGAGGACATGTGGATATGTGTGTGGCCATAGACAGGATGTTCATAGATGTGTAGAAGAAGGACAAGGCGGAGATAAAGGACATAATATATGGCATAAAGGACAGACCAACCTCTGAGGCTCTACCATTAAGAAAGCATAACAGTCAATTGGGATCATGTGACTTGCCATCATGTTATCATGTTATTGCCTCGACGTCACTGAATTGTTTTCTTAGTTTTATGACAGTCAGAAGGAATGTGGAAATATAGAAAGATGTCAGAATGCACAATTTGGAATAAGGAAGAAAAGATGATCACAATGTCATACCGACTTTAAACTGTGTGTGTGTGTGTGTTTAAGTTAAACACCGGTGTTAGAGAATGTAAAAGGTACCTTAAAACTTAAAAAAAAAAATGAGGAAATGAGCATGGGCAAATAAATCGGAATATACTAATAAATGGGGTATTGTGATATTGTGAACCCCTAATTTCAACCTGTCCTCCAACCAATACGCTTGTATAGGTCTTTTGTCCAAATCCCTGAAATATGACCCATCAGTGCGTATACTATAATTGCGCCCCAATCGGCAAAAGGTCGTTTTCATATTAATGTTTTGTACTCTTTTATTTGCCCTCTGGTTTGCGTTTCATGTAGCTCAATTAGTAGATTATTGCGTTATACCTTGATATGTAATCATGCTATCATGGGTTCGATCCCAGCGAATGGACGTGCATGAAAATGTATATGCTCAATAAATCATAATTTAGCAAGATTTCTGTGAGGGTTAGGTTTAGGGGTGGGGTTAGGTGTGGTCATTTGAACGAATAAGCCACCTACAGTAGTAAAATATGTAGGAAATACTCTGAGATCGGTGTAAAACGGCCACACATTGCATTTAAATAAATGTGCACTTTGATTGGTAATGACGTTATACGTCAATTCATGACGACAGACGCAACGCGATACTGTCATTATTTTTACGTCCGCTAGATGGCGTTTAACTTTAAATCGTAAATATAGGTCGTAATAAATGCTTGCACAAATGACCTTTATGGTGATTTTTTGTTGGAGGACAGGCTCATGTGTCCTACTATGTGTCTTAAACAGCATGCATTCAAAAAAGTTTTAAATGAGGTATATGTTTCTATAGCTCAAACAATAGAACAACTCCAAGGCCATGGGTTTGATTCAGGGAAAGCATGACCTAATTAATTTCATGCCTTAGACGCAATATAAGTCGTTTTGGGTAAAAGTGTCTGCCAGATGCATAAACATAAATGTCCTTGCAATTCTGCAGCACCTAATTTCAGGTTATGACACGGTGCAAGAGGTAAGCAAGAACATAAGGCACAAAAGAAGGTCTTTGTGGACTTTTAGGCTTCGATCTGTTCTAAATATTCCCAGCCATATGCAGCCTTTACTTAGAACAATGCCAGATGAGCATTTAATATTTCATAAGCTAATTAAAGCTCAGGCTTCAGGGCACTGGAGAACATGTGAGCATGTGCGCTATATTAGAGATACGGTCCAGTGTCTCCAAGCGTTCCCTGTTAGATGTCCTCATGGGTTTATGCCAATGAAATTCAGCCCTCAAGGAATCATGAAAATACCAAAGGATTATTTCAGTCCTTCTCTAGAGAGAGCGTGTGTATACGTAGACGTGTCAAGGGTTATTCCGGTCTGTCTCCAAAGGGCGTTCAGAGAGGAAAAAGAGAGATAGAAGCAGACAGACAGAGAGGGAGAGCGAGCGAGAGCATATGTCAGGTGGAGTGCAATCACTGCAGTATTATCATATGAAAGACCTCCCGTCTCTGTGCATGGATTGAGCTTCAGCGGGGTTGTATTAGGTGACTAGGCTTTTATAATCCCCCTGACATATTTTCATGCAGATCTGATGGGCATGAGTACTTGCGGATTGAGCGGCAGTTGTGGGTGCCACGTTTTTCACCGGCCGCTCGCTGAGACCTGACGGGAACCCCTGATACATGCTGGGGAGATATTCATAAAGCTGCCTGTAGAAGAGCGTGTAAATATCACCGTGAATGTAGGGCCCTCCCACAGGGAAGAGAGCTATGAACTCAAAGCTGATTGCCAGGTAATCATAGATTTGCACACAATATATTTATATTCACTCGGATGTAAACGAGGCAGGTCATGACTCAGTGTTAGATTTAACTTGCAGCTGTTTGCCAGCGGGAAGATGTGTAACTGCAGAAGCTTCTCGCTGAGTTGTTTGGGAGTAAAAATGTATGTTGTCCATAAATAATTTGCCTATTTCATCCTTATTTCTGGGCATGATGTGGTTCAGCTTCCTCTGATCCACTCCAGAAATGATGCAGAGGTCTGTAAAACTACTGAAAATGATTCTATTTATTTACTAATTTAACATATTTTTTATTTCCAAATTGTATTATCTGCATAACAAATGCATTTAATTTCCTCTTCTTCTTTTTTAAACTTCAAAGGTACTGCAATCTCTAGTACAAATGTATACCTAACTGCATTAAAACTGTTTAAGGGAGCAAGGGTTTTTATCCTTTGATAATATCTGAACTAAATGCTTTTGCTTCAAAGAAAAAACAAGGATTTTTGAGTAAATGAATGAAACAATTCATTAGTTTCATACTTGAACCAGTGAATTTACACTTAATGTATTAAAATCATCCTAAATTAAGCAAAAAAAGTAACTGAAAGCATAGGAAAGGAATTATTGTCTGTTAATAGACTTGAATATTCACAATGGATTGATTCTTCATAATAAATTAGACTTTCCAACACTATGTATCAGACTGAGGACACTAAAAATAAATCAGTATTTATAAGACCACATAAGAGGAAAAGAACCTTTTAGGCTGAACTGGTTCACCATAATACAATTCAAGTTGACTTCTATAGCCCTTTTCAATGTATCTATTGTTTCAAATGAATCATACTTTTCGGTGCTTACAATGCTTTAGGACCAATGATGATTAACTGATTCACTAAATTGAATCAGTATTTATAAGACTACATCATAAATCAGAATATATAATGCCACCTAAAAGAGAGAACAATTTTTAATGAACCAATTCACTATAATGAATCAGAATTACCAGCACTTGTATGAGCGTGTGGGCCATTTAGGATATACTGATTCACTACAAGCAATCATTCAACATCACATATGAGAGAGAGGATCATTTTGGATGTCCAAAATCAGCAGAATGAAACAGACTTTGCAATGCTACACACGAGAGAAACTTGTAACGTTCACTACAGTCTTTGAGACACATTGGCTGTTGGCTCAAATACACACTCTCAGACAAAAGCACTCTCCGTGGTCGTCTTTGTGTTTTATGGTGCAGACAGTTTAATTGTAATAAGGTAATAAAGCTCTTGTGAGGCAGGGAACATGAGGGATCAAGAAAAGAAATGCCTGAGATTCCCGAAGGGAGGAAGACTCCCAGAAAGCAAAACACACACAAACTATGTCCAGAGGACTGGGAGTGCAAATTAATTAGACGTCTTGCAGATAAACACAGTCCCGGTGGTTCTTTGGCCTCTTTTATTAATTACTTTTTATGCTGATTCCAGAAGTCTGAATCTCTTTCTCTCTCGCACTGATAAGGAACAAAGAGAGATGAAAGGAGCAGTGAAAGTGCAGAGCAGGTGTTCACCATGTGACTCAAACATGCCTCACATGCAGTAAACAACACGTTCACAACCCCTACAAAATCAACAAGACCTGCAGGTGTCAACATCCATCCGATTTACCAGACAATGTGTAGTATAGAAGCTAATGGCGGTGTAGCCTATAGAGGTTATCAGTATGGATTGAGGTTGTAGGTTCAAACTCTGCAAAGGGTGATGTATGGACTCTCTCCATTGGCCCTTGAAAAAGGCGATTTGCTTAAGGTGGATATTCTACAACCTAGGCTCAATGGAAATACTTGCCTCTATATACATTTCTGCAAAACTGAAAAAACAACCTATAGAAAAGAAACTGAAATTCAGTAGGTTTGTATGGTAGCTCACGTGATACGGCATTGCAATTGAGAAATGAAGAGCTCTGGTACAAACTCTGTGTGCTATGGTTCCACAAAACAGCTCAAATTTAAAAATAGTTGAAATAGCACAATTGCATCACCAAATGAGTTTTTTAACGCTTTTGCAATTGTTAACACTATCAGGTACGTTTAGGGTAGGGTTTGGTGTAGGGGATATTTCCAACATGATAGAGCATTAACCTTTAGCGACACTCGGGTATGTAATTCTGAACAGCCGCAATACGTACCTCAAGGAGCTTCATAAAAATACAGCAATACATTCCTGTACCAATATAATAAAAAATGTGCCATGGCACATATTGAATGTGTGTTTTAGCGCCACTCTCTGAACATTTCACTTTGAAACTTCCTTGAAATGAGTAGTAAGGTACATAATTATGATGTATATATATTTTCATGAGACTGGGTTGATATTCTCATGAGTGAATGAACAGCTCTCTTCCACCCTCAATATCCATAGCTGAAGTGTCCCTTTGAGCAAGGCACTGAATCCCCAGTTGCTCCCCGGGTGCTGGTTATATAGCTGTCCACTGCTCCGGGTGTGTGTTCACAGTGTGTTCACTTCTCACTGCTTTGTGTGTGCACTTGGATGGGTTAAATGTAGATTACCAATTCTGAGTATGGGCTACCATACTTGGCAAATGTCACGACTTTCACTTTCATTAGTAGATCTGTGTCCTAAAAGGAATTTGTTCTTAAAGTAATAGTTCTCCCAAAAAAAGTTTTGTCATCATTTACTCACCCTAATATCATTTGAAAAATGTATAAGTTTCATTCTTGTTGAACACAAAATAAGATATTTTGAAATGTTGACTTCCATAGGGAAATAAATACTGTGGAATAGGGTTACCCCAACAATGTTAAAGACAAATGAAAATGTAGTTATACAGTGAAAGATACACTTAGAAAATGATCATATGGCTTTAGATGATTTAGTGTTGTGGACTACTTGTATGACACTTTTAGGGTTAGGGTTAGGGGTTGCAATGGCATTGTGTTCTTTTGAAAACTTGAAACTAAGCAATGACACTGTTTTCATTTTTGGGTGATACCATTCAAAAGCAAAAAGCTTTTGTAATGTTTCTGAAAAGTATTTTATGCTGACAAATCTCAAATATAATCTGAAGAACCTAAAGGATGGCTGTAGTCCTTCATCAAGGACTTTAGCATAACTGCAGACCAGCCGCTCACACATTCGCACACAATCTCACACATCATAACACGAGCCACAGGTGAGTCTGGCGCTCTTGTTTTTGGCTTCTCACCTCCGTGTGTGAGCTGTTATTGTTACCATAGTGTGTCTGCCTCCTCCTGTGTGAGTCGTGTACTGAGCTAATGCTGTTTGGCTTATCAACAACGAAAAGCTTTTGTATGTGTGCTTATTCTAGAATAGCTCATAAGTGCTTTGAGATGTTATAACAATGTAGAAGGCAGGCAGAATATAAAAAGATATGGCATGCTGCTGGTTCGTTTTCCATTTGTTGGCCATTAACAAATGTCTGTCTGTGTACATTATAATGTAAACATTTGATGGGCTTCAGATAAAGTGAATTTAGAAGCAATACTGTATATGTATTACATTCATGCAGACAATTTTACATATGTGCATAATAAATACTGCAGCAATTATCCTAGTACTTCTAGCTGTCTAAGTGGACGGGAAATGAAGGGAGAGAACATTTTGTTAGCTAGACTTACATCATGTTCCGGAGCATGTAAACGAACTGTTGTATCTGCAAACACAGCTTTTATTGGTCTCTAGTCTGTGTGCTCTTGCACTGCTGATGAATATTAACACAACAGAGTTCAGCATTGCACAATGGAAGGCCTGGAAACCAAGGCACAGAGATCTTCGTGATGCTGTAATTAGCTAAAGCAGGTTCCTCACACATCATGACTCAAGATCTTTTTATAGTCGGTGGCCATGGCACTAATTCATTTCCTCCCACCTGAGCTCTCCTCTGTCTTCCCACTCACTTACTGTAAAACACCTTTTATGACTGTTTTACTGCACACAACGAGAACTAAATAAATAAATAAACAAATGCTGAGGCAAGGGTAAAGAAAATAGTATTATTAGATTTGTATTACTAAAAGGTGTTAAGCACAACACAAAGCTGGGACTTTATTCACACTAGTGTTGTAAGGGTACCAAAATTTAAAATAAATAATAGTAATATTTCTAGCGCAATGTAAAACTGTAAAACTGTAAATGTAAAAAAAACTTTTATTTTAAAGGGTTACCATGAATACCTTTAAATTAAGACTGGTTTTACTCAAATGAAACTGTAAAATGCTTGTGAAGTGACTCAGAGCAGTTCTGGTGATGTTGTTTATGTATTTATGTCCTCATTGAGACGGCAGATGCCGAAATTACTTCAAGCGTCCCGCGCTTCAGTCTGTGTAGTAAACAAACTCACACCTCTCTGCCATTCATTCATTCACACAGAGACGTGCAGAACATGCAGGATTCATATTTCAATCAACTTTTGCAGCTTAACATTTACAGATACTGGTCCATATGGAGATTTGATTTGATTAATTTATGTTAACTTTGACAAATTCCATGACTGTCCATATTAAAATGAAAGTTTCATTTTCATGACTGGATTTTGAGATTCTGTCTGTGTTTTCTGCTTCGCAGAAATAATAGCGCTGTATGCGTCAAGAACCGGGTTGACCGGGTACTCGGTACCACCGGTACTTAAAGAAACCTGGTACTGTGGCATTTTCATTTTTTTAGTACCGACTTGGTTCAGAAGTACCGGGTCTTTTGACAACACTAATTCACACTATAGCACAGTCTGGAGAATCTGCTATATGAAAAATATATTATGTAAATATTTTACTTCCTGACCAGTCTTATTTTACTATAAGCATATACTATTGTAGTATTAATTCTTTAGATTTTTTTTTATTTTCATTTTACTTTATTTTAATAATTTTACCTGCATTCGTCATTGTTTTCCCTTAATTACTTGAATAAAAGTGTTAATAAATGTGACCCTGGACCACAAAACCAGTCTTTTGTAGCACAGGTATGTTTGTAATTTACTCACCCTCATGTCATTCTGACTGGCTTTCTTCTGTGGAACATAAAAGAAGGTGTTTTTAATAAAGTATTTTCCTATTAGACTGATTTTTCTCCATTTACCCCATTTTTACCTAATAATGAAACAGAAGATTCTGTGGGTCATGTGACTGCATCACGTGACTCAGACAAATCCCTTGTCCACTGCAGCAGGGCTTCCTGACCTCTGTGAAGGACAATGAGCTATGTTCCATGTCACTAAAACTCGGCTTGGGAAATGTAGTTTTTTGTGTGGGGGACAGATGATGGACGTTTATTGGGTCAAGCAGACATTTATTGGGTGATTTGCAGCGTGTTGGGGTCTGGAGCAGGGAGCATGTGAGCTGGGCTCAGCAGGAGAGAACACGGCAGGGTGCTGAGGTGGAACCAGAGAGAGACTGCTTAGCAACCGCAGGCAGCCCCAATGTGTCACTCACCAAGAAAGCATGAATGAGTTACGATGAAGGTTGTGCGCACACACTTACACACACACCCACTCTCCCCCTTTCAATCTTCTGTACGTGCACACAAACACACACACACATACGTGCAAGCACTCAAGTGGGTAATTTGCATGTATATGAATTCATAAACACACAAATACATATGCAGATACTTGTGAACTGATAGAAACGCTGAAAATTGCTTATGCTATAGATACAGCATTACATGCATAATGTAATGTGTGAAGATGTACGAACACAAACCTACATCTATTTTGGAAGCAAAAAAATATAACAAAGCAGTGTTTCTGGTGAGCTGTGAACCAAAAATAGGTTGCATGTCTGGTAGGATCTTGGACAGTGGGCTAAGATACAGGTAGATAGATTTTTTTCAGAATTTTCATCAGCCGTTACTCAAGTTTTCAGTGTAATGTTTTTTTTCTTTGTTTTTTTGATGCCCCTGATGTGTGTGCAGTTCTATGTCACACAAGCACACAAGCCCACACAAACATTTTGTAGTGAAGAATTCTTCACATCTGTCCAAGGTCAATGAAGGCCTTGAGCAAAAGAGTCACATCTGAACCTCTGCTGTCATTCTGTTGCAACAAACATATCAGCAATAACAGGGCTCACAGTGATGCCATGTGGCTTGTGATCATCACTTCTTTGCTCATAAACAAATTCATCTGTGTGTGCAGAGCTTGCAGAAAGCTCCACAGATTTCCACAGAATTGGGACGCCCATCATTCAGAAAATTCTAACTTTTAGGACAATTGAAAAGAGTACAGTTCTGGATGTTTTTCCCCCTATTGGCCATGTTTTGTTTTGGTAGACCCCTTCTTAAACACCATAAAAATCAAAGCCAAATGAGTAACATACAAAAAAAAAATTTGAATCACAAGATTTTTGATTGTTTTAATGTAGTTGTTTGGCCTTGATTTTCCCTGACTCTGAGACAGAGTTGCCTTATGGTAGCCAGTGACATCATCAAAAAGGGGACACTAGTTGAACAGAGATTTGTCTGGTTCTTGTGATCATAAAACATGATATGCTTAACATTTTTCAGCACATGACCTTTTTCTGCAAAAGGTCTGGTATTTAAAAGTCAGAAAGGCTAAGGAAGGAAGAGAGAATACAGTATTACAACAATCTTTCAGCAGCCTTAAAGAACAAAGTGTCAATGATGTAGAACATAAAGGATTACACAGACAATTAAGCCTCTCAATGATCATTAACGCATAACCACACAGTTACTTTCTTAAACGCACACAAACAGGTTCAGATGTGCATGCCTGCCTACAGAGCTTTACATTTAGCTTTGGACGGGGCACGTTTCAAATGACTGTAGGTCTATCACATGAGCACTCTTATTGATGACCTGTAAGCACCTTAGGACTGCGGCAGCCGCTGCTGCTCAGGCATGTCTCTGTGTGATGACCTCATCATCAGCTGCTCATGTATCTTCTGCTTTAAAACCTACTAAGCTGCTTACATAGACGGCTTTCAGACATGTTTCTAATGCAAAGGCTGTCTCAAATTATTCAGATACCTTCTTAGTTCTAATTTGCATGTATCCTGCATGAATAAGACAATCCCGCAAGCGACAAGCACAGTGACAAAGCTCTGTCCAAGTTGATTAATGGAGCTGAGGCTTACAGTATATGAGGGTATTTTTATTCAGCTCTTAAAATTATTGATAGGAGGTTGTCTTTATATTTTGTGCATCATTGCATCATTGGTTTAACTAAGCCAATTTCAGAATCATTTCATAAAGAATTTTAGGTCACACTTTTATTTTAGCTATGACTTTTGCCTCAATAAACTACTAATTTGATGCTTATTAATAGTTAATACGTTTAGGTATTGGGTAGGATTAGGGATGCAGAATATGTGCTTTATAAATACTAATAAACAGCCAATATGGTAATAATAAATGTACATTTAGCAGACACGTTTATCCTAAGCGACTTACAGTGTATTCAGGTTATATATATATATTTTTTTTTTTTTTTTTTTTTTTTATTTATTTTTTTTTTTTTTTACCAGTAGCCTATGTGTTTTCCCTGGGAATTGAATGCATGACCTTTTGCACTGCTAATGCAGTTCTCTACCACTGAGCCACAGGAACATAATAAGCATGCTATAGTGAGAATTGGTCCCTATAGTATATATGTCACTATTTGGGGAAGTCGTGGCCTAATAGTTAGAGAGTTTGACTCCTAACCCTAAGGTTGTGGGTTTGAGTCTTGGGCCGGCAATACCACGACTGAGGTGACCTTGAGCAAAGCACTGAACCCCCAACTGGTCCCTGGGTGCTGCAGCATAAATGGTTGCCCACTGCTCCAGATGTGTGTGCACTTTGGATGGGTTAAATGCAGAGCACGAATTCTGAGTATGGGTATCTTTCACTGTCTCTTTTAAAGTGTTACTGAAAAAAAAAAAAAAAAAGTTGTGTTGCATATGTTCTTATTATTATTTGTGTGTGTGTTTCTTTGTTTTGTTATGTTTTATTGCAAGCAGATACATTGTTAGCTAAATAGCTAGTCTAGCTAGTAGAAACTGGAACATTTTCTTTTTTTTTTTTTTGTAAAAATAGATAAGGTACATTGTTAGCTAAGTCTAGCTAGCAGACTCTAAACTGGAACATTTTGTTTTTTTGTAACTAGATACATTATTAACTAAATAGCTAGTCTAGCTAGCAAAAACTGGAAAAAAGGTAAACTAGGAAGGCTACATTGTTAAACACCCAAAACTGTATATGGCATCACAATGAAGACGGACTATATGTTTATACGTGAAATTCTGAAGGGAAGGACGGCATCGCGTGGGGACATAATTACATGCAATTAATCGATCTATGTACTATAACATGTAAAACGGCAACATGAAAGCAATATTATTTAGAAACTCATGTAAACACCTTAATCATAATATTGACTTATTTAGAATAAGGTAAATAAATACATTACTGATGTCAATGTAAAAGTGGTCATTGTTTTTGTTTCAGATCATAGCGAGATAACCTAAGTAGTATAAACTCAAAATTGCATTGCTCTTGCAACATATTTATACTGTTTATTTAGACTCACACAAGTTCCAGGAAATTTGATGTTTCCCATCTAGACACAAACATATGTCACGGAGCCTCGGGATGCATGTGAAGTTATTCTTATGGCAACCAGATACTCTGCTAGCTAGACTGACAGAGTCTAACTGGAACATACCATAGTGGGTTTTTTTTTATAGTGAACTGTCAGAACAGTGACTTATGAAACTTATGGTTAGAACACTATCGCTGTTGACAGCTAGTAATCTCACTAGATTTTGTGATGTAGCCTTTGTGATCCCTTAATCCCTATTGACTGACCCTTTAGCACTGAGAGCTACTGCATGCTATTTTTGATTACTTGTGTGCATTCATTCATTCCTGTATCCACTCTTACACACGCCATGATTTATTAATATTGATTAATCTTTCTTCTCCTTCTTATTAGATGATATATGTGAGGCACAAACACAGATGCACAACTTTGACAAAGCATACTAAACTTGTCAGCGACATCATTCATGTGAAATCAACAATGTGGCATGAAATTTTTATTGATTTCCATTTTGATTTCACAATTAAATTCCCTATGGTTGATTTCATTTTGAGATTTCACATTGCAACTTATTTTGGACCACATAGAAGAGACCTTCAGATTTTAATGATTGACGTGATGCATCTAGTCAGGGTTTGTTTTGGTTCTACTTCCCGTTTTAGGGTTTATGTGTGTTTTAAATCCTGTGTGCCCTTACTAGATTTGTTTAATCAGATCAAAGCTTGCCTAATGTTACTGTATAATGGATGATAACAGGCTGCGGGCATCTGGTGGGAGGTTTTTGTTTCTGACATTAAAACAAGAGACTGAACCTCGGCTGGAAATGACCTGATAATTACGCCAGTCAAACAGGGTTGGTTGTCCTTTTAATAAACCAGCTGAATCTTCTCTCTCATCAACATGCCCCAACACAATCCTCTCATATGCACCTCTCACAGTTGTTCTCCTCTTCTAACGGCCACTTACCAGCGTTACTCCATAATGACCCCTATCAAAGCTGCACATCCACGGTCCATTAATGGTCTGAGTCATTCTCTCATGTACAACTCTGAAAGCCTGAAATGACCGTCCAACCAGGAGGAAACACCAAACATTACGACGACCCCCTGCGTTCTTGTTTTTTTTTGGTGGGTTTGTGATGGTGGGTGTGAAATGAGTATGCTGGTGCACAGATCAGATTGTGGCTTGTTTTAGACAAGGATCAGTAAGTTTGATAATGAATAGGTTGAAAGCCGGGATCAGACTTTGTGCTCTGATAATGAAAGATGTGATGTATCATATATCAGAATGCTTTATGGCTCTCTGAACGGCACACAGACTGCTGCTGTATTCTGCTTGCATTGAGTAAAAGACAATGAGGAATTTCAATACTGGGATGAAAACAACAAAAAAAGTGTAGAAAGAAAAAAGCCTCTAGAAAATGTAGGAAGACAAAGAGAGTTAGAAAGTAAAAGAGGGAAAGAAAACAGATTTATTTCACACCCACTCTCCCTCTCTGTACCTCCACACCATCAAATATTTACAGTGCCTGATACAGTCTTAATATCAAGTAAAGAGCCAGCTGAAATGGAGCTGCAGCTGGCCTGATGTATAGCGTTGATCAATGCTGAAGCTGCATCATTTTTTTATCCTCTTCATTTCAGTAAAACCAAAATAATGATCGACATGAATAAATTATAAGCACTCTGAGAAATGAACCTGTGACTATAGCCACCATAAAATGTCTGTTCTGGGTGAGAGCTTAACCTGACAAAATGATGGTGTTTCAGACGTTGTGTTTTTGTTGAAATTGAATTGTGATAAAGTGACTTTGTGGTCAGAAATGACAGGGAGAATGTGATTGGCTGATAGTGAAGGCTTTAATTGATTTAGGAAAAGAAGATTGTAGTTTAATCTATTTAGGAATTGAATACTGTAATCGAATTGATTTAGATGTGAGCAAGGCTTTTAAACTGCCTATCTTTCTGTATGTTTGTGGGAGAAAATTTTTACAGAACACTGGTACAACATTAGAAATCAAAATCTTTTTTCATATGGAAATTGTATTATTGAATTAGCTTTTAGTTTTGTATTTTCAGTTTTCATAATTTTGTTTAGAAAACAACACAGAAATGTAGAAAAAGTAGTTTTTTGCTACATGCAACAAAACACCAAAACACAATCGAACATGAAACACGAAATCAAATCTCTTTAAAATCTCAACTGTTTAGCTTAAACAAAGCTAACAAACAATAATGGAGAACAAATTGAAAAATAAAGGGGGAAAAGCTGTTATCTTGCACATTTCTTATAGAATTTCAGGACAGATTTTACCAAAACCATATTTATCTATTGTTTAATAGCACTACACTCTTACTGCACACCAACTTTGTGTAATTTTTTCCCAAAAAAAATTTAGGAGAGGAATCAGTTATCACTATATCTGCTACGCTACTGCGGCAGATCAAGTACAGAGAGTTGCTACCTCCAATACATCCACAGACATGTGAGAAATACTGCTGCTCTACTTATAACAAAGAAATTACCCCCATCTATATCATACATGAAATCGCCCCATAGCAGATCTATACAGGTGGAGCTGGGGAAGGGGGAGGGTTTCTGAAGTGCACTGCATCTGCTACAGCAAGCACTAGCCAAGTATTTGAATGTTGAGCAGCTGCTGATGTGAAAAGAAGCTGTGCCATGTAAATGATTAAGTAATTATATCAGATTAACTTAGAACCTATTGGCCTGGTCCACCCAAATTTTAATGACAGAACTTTGTATAGACTTAAATAAAAATAAACAATGTAAGTGTAAAATGGAAAGTGTGAATTAAAAAATATATATATATATATATATATATATATATATATATATATATATATATATATATATATATATATATATGTGTGTGTGTGTGTGTGTGCATGTATGTGTCCTAGTGCATGTGTATATGCCCTTGTGAGTGAGTGTGTGTTGAGAAGGGTCATCTGCAAAAACACTGCAGAGCTCAGTCTCACCTGCAATGCACCAGCCCTGTGTATGCTTACTGTACCTGTACATCACTACATCAGCTCTCTCTCTCTCTCTCTCTCTCTCTCTCTCTCTCTCTCATTCTGGCATTTGCACACATACGGTTTATTTATTTTTTAATCTCAATAACTTTCTGTCCTCTCCTCCTCTGTAACAGCTGGGAGGTTTGCTCTCATTGGAATCATTATTTTGGCCAGCAAGCCCAGAGCTGCAGATATATCAATCATGTTTAGATTTTAAGCCCCCTGGGGGAGAGTGTAGGAGGAAAGGAGGGAGAGGGGTCTCTGTGAACGTGACCTGGGGTCTGTGACCATTCATGAAAAAGGCCAAAAATAAATGCATTGATGTCTTTCAGAAACAGGAAGCTTCCTGGCCATTTGAAGCGGGATGTAGAGTGAGCAAGGCTATGGGACATAGAAACATGTTGAGGCTGAGGTTGAGGTGAAGCGGCACTCTTTGATTGGACAAATAGACATGGCATGGCTCCATGGTCAACTCGACATGCCTGACTTTGCAGTTTGTCCCTTGTGAATTTACAGTAATAATTTACAAGTTTTACTTAACCTTCAGTCTTCAACTTTGACCTTCTATATGATGCCAAAGGCATTTGTATAAATTGCATACTACCTTATACACTATACTATATACAGTATTTGTAAATAGTATGTCAGATTATAAGATTAGTGTGTCCCAAGTCATATTGCATCAAAAACAGTTTGCCAGAAGTGCCTCAAGTGGATTTATGAAGTATACTGTTTGGAGTGAAATACTTACTGAATATTGTGCATTATACACTGTATAGGCCTAGTACATTTTTTTTGTAAATAGAACGTGGATCACTATATTCAAATGACATTGTCATATGACATCATTGTCATTTAAGATCAGCTTATATTTATATATATATATATATATATATATATATATATATATATATATATATATATATATATATATATATATATATATATATATATATATAGCCATTCAAAATCAAAAATTTAATAAAGAAAGAGATGACATCTGATATTACTTATTAAGAGAATCACCCCTTAAATTAAATATATGAACACAGGACCCGGTTAATGTGTCGCTTCCCATTCCATGATCAGTAAAATAATGGCAAATTATTGTTTAAACATGGTTCTTCTCGGAGTAGCACGTTCACGCACTACGTCTTCTTCTTGATTGACAGTTGTCAGCATTATGGTGCAATACTGCCACCCTGGGAGGTCAACCAGGTACTGGCACTGGAGTAGGCTTTTTGTGTGTCTTGTTATCATAAGTGTCCTGTTCATAGTAAATATTGTTGCCAATACCGGTATATTGTCACACCCTAAATTAACACAATGTTGATATTTCATGATTTAAATATCACAGTTTTCGTCAATACTGGTAGCTATATCATGACACCCCTGCTTCCAATTCATCCATCACATTGGAAATAAAAGGTTAAGTTGGGTGCATTGCATTGTGGAATAATGTATTTCATGCAAAAAGTTATTCTAAGCATGCCCTGTCTGCACATGCTACACATACTGTGAATAGTGTACTGTACACACTATATATTGCATCTGTGCTAAAGGTGCGTGTTGGAATTATCACAAGATTCTGGATTGTTAACCTCCTATAACTCTTAATTCTATAATGGACAATTAATGTTTAATTCCTATATTTATTATTTTAACTGTATTTTTTGGTTTTGTGGTTAATTAATTACAAATTAATTTCAGTATTACACAAAAATTATATTAAATAATTCTGAGGACATGAACAACTCTGAGAAGAACATCCCATGTTGTCATCTGGTAATTACACTAATTACATCAAGGTGTGACTGTCGCACAAAAAAAAATATTGTAAAATGTATGCATGCTTTTTGGCTAATATTGGTCACAGCCCCTTGTGTGCTGCACAAGTTTGTGATTTTCTCTTGCAAATTGGAAAAATAGTTGTAGGAAAAGTTTAATGAGGCTAGATGCTAAATCCCTAGAGTGGCCTTTTATTGTGGCCAGCCTAAGGCACACCTGTGCAATAATCATGCTGTATAATCAGCATTTTGATATGCCACACATGTGAGGTGGATGGATTATCTCGACAAAAGAAAAGTGCTCACTAACACAGATTTAGACATATTTGCGAATAGGCCTTTTGTGTACATAGAAAAAGTCTTAGATCTTTGAGTTCATGAAGCTCATGAAAAATGAGGGCAGAAACAAAAGTGTTGCGTTTATAATTTTGTTCAGTATAAAACTCTAGACAGACTGATGGGTCCTTAACCTAACTGATGGTATTCACAGCATTAAAGGACTTGGCACAAGCTGATTGGTTCATGTTGTACACACAGCCAATGAGCTTACTGCTTTACATTTAAATGGCATTCACTTGAGCATTGTGCAGTGTGCTATCAGAGTTCCTCTGAAACCATTCCTTCTGAAACCTCCCCCAGCTCCACCTGTACAGATCTGCTACAGCGTAGTTAATATTTTATTTGCGCAGCAACAGTATGTCTTAAATACTCCCAGCACCGTAATGTGTATGCATTGGCAGTAGCAAGTTCCTGTACTTGCTTGCAGCAGCAGTAATCTACAACTACAGCAATAACCAACAGCAGCATAGCAGATCTATTCCGCCAAGACAATAGGATATCATTGTCATATCCATGCCATGCTAAAATTGTCAAGAGAGTTAACATGATATAAATCTATTTTAGCTAGCTGCAACAAGCAAAGATTCTAAATTGCATGCTAATCACATTCGAAATTAGCTTTAGCTTTAGCAAACACAAATATCAAAGGGGTCTGTGAAGTCCTTTCTCAATTGTTTGATGTGCTAGTTTGTCCAATACTCAATGTACTTTTCCCTGTTTAGTAGCTATGGTGATGCAGCAAAGAAGTGATTTAAGTACAGTTGCACAGTTATGAAAGGGCTTCTACAGTGATGAAGAACCTTTTGTTTTTAGAGAATTATTAAGGTCTAGTGTATTCATGTCTCTCACATGTATGTTTTGTGTGTTCTATACATGGAATCAAGATAACTGCCTTGCTAATACTTGTTCAGACACATATAGCATAGCATATTCCACTGTACACATGGGTTAGAAGGGCTAACTGCATATCTTCAGTGGGATTTCAGGGGTCGATCCATGCATGTAAGTCTTTAAATTAGACCGCACTGAGCAAGCAAGCACAAACAAGAACAAATGATGACAAATGACAGGGGACGGCGCTGACAGTGGCTGGTGAGATAAAACCTCTGTCTATTGGCTGACCAACAATATGCTGAATGTAGTTGGAAATCCCTTGCCTGTTAAAGTATTGATAATTTTTACAGGTAGATCTGTCTGACAAAGACAGATGGCATCTTCAGCCTTCTCCCATGTGACTTCATCACAAGCCATGCATATTATGTTGCATACTAAATAGCAAGAGTGAAAAACAACTAATGATGCGTTTCCACCGAAATTACCCAGAACATTTGTACCAGGAACTTTTTTCCCCAGGAACTTTTTCCCCCCAGACCTGCGTTTCCACCACGGTGTAAAGTACCGGAAAGATTAGGCAAATAGACTGGTCACATAGGTATGCTCGTGTTTCTCTATAATATAGTACGCTGATTGTGGACGTGCATCCTCAGTAGTTCAGACTTTGTGCATTCGACTCTGGAATGTGATGTCTGCGAAAACGCAAATCCGGTAAATCTGTAAACAGCAGCGTACTTCATAACTTCAGCTCGCCTTGGCTACTGCTATTTGCTGCTATATTACTGCTATCTGCTACTCACTGTACATTTACAATAAAATGAAATAGGATATAAAATACCACTGCCTCCTTTCGTTTTCATTTAAACATAATAACAGCTGCAGAAATGTACTTAACAGGGATATGTGTACATATGCGGCCGTTACAATGAAACAAAATATTATATAAATTTGCCGTTTTTATTTTCATTTTAACATATAGATAAATTGAATACAGACCAAAGACAACCTGTTAGATTTACCCAAAATGAATTATATCTTATGTTTAACCACTAAAGAGACATCAGAGCAAGCGCACATATCAGGAGGTCTAGCCGAGGAGAGGCTGCTCTCTGTGGATACATGAGGACTGAGCTCCCGCTGATCGAGTGGAGCTCACCGTCTCAGAGATCGGCGAAAAACATTTTTAAATAGGCGCTGTCTTTATAAATAAACCACAGATTTGAGTTGTAAACAACTACATTCTCACCTGAAATACTTTTAAAATTACATTTCATGAAACAATAACAGTAATATTTTGAAAATGATTCAAATAAATGGTGGTTGAACTAAACCAATGCTGCGTGAACTCAACCAGTCAGGATGGTTAGCGCCCAAGTCCCGCCCCCAAAGGTTCCGGAACTTTGAAAAAGTACGACCTTGCCAGCATGGACTTTCTGAAGGGCATTTTTTTTTTACCAAGAAATGTATTTATTTCCTTGTTCCTGCAGTGGAAACAAATTGTGCATCCAACGGTTGCAACACTACTGTCCAAAAATATAGACTTAACACAATCTAACTCTACCATAATTTATTCCTAAAATAATTGGGAAATAATAGCTGAATAACAAGGGTGTAGAAGCACCTAACTCTGATCATAAGGCTAAAAGAGATATATCCTGAAAAGTCATCCCTCAATTTTGATTGGTTGATTGGAATGTTGTTCACCTGCATCCAGCCACATACTGTACAATACACTCGCATACAAAAAAATAAGATAATATAAACTACACAGCAAATTGTTACTGCTTAATTGCTCATATCTGACTAAGTGAATCTTCAGATCCAATTGTACATTTGAGACACTGTTTGTTGTTTGACTTAAGTACAATCGTGTACGTTTGCTGTAAAAGTGATTCCTTCCAAATACTGCCTCGTGTTTTGAGAGGGATAATTGTTCTGTTCTGTCATGCTGTTAGCACGCTTTATTAATTATTGCTTGATTTAGGATGCGGTGAATGGTGTAATCATACCGAAACATGCGGTTTGAGTTATTGTAATTGAGCTGTCAGCGTCCTCATGCTACATGTCATTCTCAGACAGGAAAACTGTGCGTATTTCAAGTGCAGTACAATCACTGACATTGTGGCTCAGGGGTTTATTTATGGGGCATATTTAGCTCTGATGTATGAGTGCGCCTTAGCCCATCTCCCCCAGGGCATGTTAGAGGCAATTGAGTGGGGAAAAAAATACGAAGAAATTACTTTTCTTGTTTAGTGCTAAAAAGCAGAACGAGAAAAACAGAAGGGCACCAGCATACTGCTTGACTGTAAAATCAGCGTGATGATGACGCTTGATTGATCTTATTTATGAGGACAGGAGCATTCATAAAGAAATAGTGGCTAAGAAAATCAAATGGAAGGGCACAAAAGAATACTAAGAATGGCTGTTTCACTTAGGTATTGCTGGTGATGTTTAAAAGAGACATGCAATTAATAATTCAGTAGAGTTCAAAATAGAATGAAGTGTTATTGTTATTTTCAGAACTTCTACACAGTCCAAAAGGATCATTTAATCACCTTCAAGTGTTTCTAATTCTGTATGACTTTCATTCTTTGGTGTTACACACAAAAGCAATAGCCTGACCTCTTTTTTCATAACTGAATGAGGAAGCTCAAAAAGAAATACAATAAAGAAGTTATACAAGTGGTCAGTAGTATTTATGTGTTAATGTCACGATTACCTTCAGTTTAGTTCAGTTCTTTTCATGTCTGTTATGAGCTCTCATTAGTTACCATGGTTTCTGATTAGTTAATCCTTGTCCAGCTGCTCCTGCTTAGTTCTCTCATTTGCCATGTGTGTAGTTATAGTCCTGATTGTGTTATATCCTTTTGAGTTATGAGTTGTAGGCTACCAAGTCTGAAGACTCGGTAAAGTCTATTTTGAATGATGTATCTTCATTTGCTGTTATCATTCCTCAACATCATGTGACAGAAGTGAAGTGAAGTGACATTCAGCCAAGTATGGTGACCCATACTCAGAATTTGTGCTCTGCATTTAACCCATCCGAAATGCACACACACAGAGCAGTGAACACACACACACACACACACACACACACACTGTGAGCACACACCCGGAGCAGTGGGCAGCCATTTATGCTGCGGCGCCCGGGGAGCAGTTGGGGGTTCGATGCCTTGCTCAAGGGCTCCTAAGTCGTGGTATTGAAGGTGGAGAGAGAACTGTACATGCACTCCCCCCACCCACAATTCCTTCCGGCCCGAGACTAGAACTCACAACCCTTCGATTGGGAGTCCAACCCTCTAACCATTAGGCCACGACTTCCCCTTAACCGACCACATCAAAATAATCAGAAAGGATGGACTCACCAGTATTACATCTCCTCCTCAGGCCAGAAAGCTGAAGATGGCTGGAGTATATGGGGGTTGAATGCTCCAGAACGGTGGCCTCTCCCCTCACAGTCAGCGAGCCCGAGACACCAGCAGGGCTTGTTCAGGAACCAGAACCAGAGTCCACCGAAGCCGTGGAGACTAAGCACGCTGATCAGTCCACCTTAAAGCCAGAAGCGGACATTAACCTTATAGATCTGTGGTCCGCGGATCTAGTTCCCACCCAAGTACCCACCCTCAAACGTTTTGTGTTCGCCGGTCCCGTCTGGATTGTTAGAGGCTCCGGTCCCTTCCGAAGATCTTCCTCCTTCGATGTCCCAATCAGATTTCCTGATCCTATCTTCCCCACTGATTTCATCCAGTCCCCTGGGCTCATTGGCCCTACTGCTGTCATCCAGCTCCTCTGCTCTGCTTCTGCCGCTAGCTCTATGCAGCTCATCAGCCTCGCCTCAGGCTTCCCCTCCACCAGCTCGGTATTGTGCTGAGTCCCCGGCTGCACTTTTGGCCCTCCAGGCCCATGTCTCCACCTCAGTCTGTCAGCCTGCCAGCTCCGCTCCAGCTCTGCATTCCTTTGGCACCACCAAGGCCCGTCTGCTCTAAGACTCCTTTGGGCTTTCTCATACATCCAGACAAACCTTGGTTGGTCGTTGCTCAGCTTCTGCCACGGACTTCTGGGTTTCCAGCGTCACTTTGACCATCCACCCCTTCAGCTTCACCAGGCTCCTCCCTTCCTCTGGTTTCCCTGTTGTCCTCGCTTGCTATTGTCGCCCTGGTTAGCCGAATCCCTGGCTCCGCCTCAGGCATGCGAGCCAGCCGCTCCACCTTGGGCTTCCAGGCCTTTGATGTCACCCTGGTCCGTTGATCTCTCTGCTCCGCTGGTTCCTCCATGTACCCTGGTTCCACCTCCATGGATCGGCTTTTGGGTGTCACCCAGTCCTTCAGCCAAAGCTCCTCCCTGGTTCCTCCCTCTGTTGGGTTCCTCAAAATTCTCCAGGTTCCAGTCCTTCACTAGCACCACGCCCTCCACCTAAGCCTCACCCTCGTTTATTTTTTCTGTCATCTACTGTTGTGGCATGAGGTCACCCCTTTTGAGTGGGGCAGCTAATGTCACGATTACATTGAGTTTAGCTCAGTTTCTCTCATCTCTGTTATGAGCTCTAATTGGTTACCTTGGTTTCTGATTAGTTAATCCTTGTCCAGCTGTTCATGCTTAGTTCTCTCATTTACCATGTGTGTTCTTATAGTCCTGATTCTGTTCTATCCTTTGTTGGTTATGAGTTGTACCAAGTCTGAAGTCTCCATAAAGTCTATTTTGAATGATGTACTGTATCTTCTTTAGCACTTTAATTTTACCAGTATTTTATTATTATTGCAGAAAATAAGCTCCGTAAACTGTTTAGGATTCATAAATTTTTTTGATGATTAATCTTCGGCTAAAGTAAAAAGCAAATAATGGGCAGATTAATTACACCAGAGTTGCGTTCTTTAATGTTCCACCTGGAAACAAAGATGCCGTGGTGCCAAACCCCCTCACTAAAGAAAAAAAAGCAGCTGCGTTTACAACTGTGACAACGAGCGCTTATCAGGATCAACTAAATGCTGGATTTTCAAAAGTATGTGGAATATTTAAAGTTTGCAGCATATAATCTTTCATATATGCCAGAGTTTTACATACCGGTTTGTTATTGCGGCGACATTTCCAAGCCTCAAAACGTGATGACGAACAAAATGAACTGTGATTGGTTGTTTGACATAATTTAAAGTAGTGTATAGTATCAAACAGGTATTAAAAAAGTAGCTTCAGCAATAAATATAAATTGTATTGCATATACTCCTTTGGACCATGAGGGTGAGTAAATGATGACTTTTTTTTCTTCATTTTTTAATTATTTCATTATTATTATTATTGTTAACATTATTATTATGGAAATATTAAATTATTTATTTAATAAAATGATACTGTAAATAATAAAATTAAACTGCCCATAGGTGGTGGTAAATGTCTTAATGATTAAGTAAGAGAGTCGTTTATTCATTCATTTGATTCATTCAGTGGCTGATTCATTCAGGAGTGAAGTAAATGGTTCTCTATGAATCGTCCATTGAATCATTAGGCTTGTTTTACTTGAAGTGGATCATCACCATTAGACCGATCGTTGTGTTACAAAGTACTGCGAGAGCTATTAGAAAGCAGACAACTCTGCAGCCTTTTGAAAAGCTCTCACAGCACTTTGATGTCATATACCGATCGGTCTGTGCAGCGCAGATTGGTATACTTCCCTACTGGGGAAAAAAGACCTTAACTCGCTAGAGTGTGAAACTGAGAAAAATGACTTTTTACATGTCCAGCAAAATTAATTATAGGTAGGACACTAGAAATGTAACAATTAGATGTTTTAGTAAGAAAATTATCTACATTAAATATCTCCAATCAGTCCGATGACGTTGCCATTGATTGATTTTATCAGGTTACAAGAAAAGGTAGTATATAGGTTTATGTGCATGGTTGTGCAGATATATTGCATTCTGCAAAAATGGGAGACTCAAGTTTTTTTTGCGTTTTGGAAAAAAAGGGAGAACACATGACCTAACTCTGTGAATATTGCATTTTGTGTAAATTTAAAAATTTAGTTTTTTTTTTTATTTTTATGGCGTTTATCGCATTTTGGAACCAAACTCTTCATATATATACACACTGGAGGCTGGAGATTTAATGCATAGTACACTTTTACTATTTTTTTTTTTTTAATGTCTTTTATGACAGTTGATTTTAGTAAGGAACATTTTAGTAACTTATAGTTTTTCTAGTCAGATGACGTAAGTAGTATTTTATTATTATTATTAAATTATATAAAAAATATAAAGTATCAAGTATATAACATTTAAAAAATATATATATAATTTACAATTAAAATGCAGTTTGCATCACCTAATTTCTTTGGAAATAAATTTATACTTTTATTCAGCAAGGATGCTTTAAATTGATCAAAACAGCAAAGACATAATTATATAAAAAATAAAAAAATACATTTCAATTCATTAAAGAAATAAGTGTATCACAGTTTCCACAAAAATATTAAGCATCTCATCTGGAGACTGGAGTAATGGCTCTTGAGCATTCATCTTTGCCATGACTGTAATAAATTACATTTTAAAACATATTAAAACAGAAAATATTTCACAGTATTGCTGTATTTTGATCAAATAAAAGCCAACTTGATGAAAATACGGGACCTCAAACTTTTTGAACCGTATATACAGTGGTATAGAACTGTGGCTGTTTAAAAGAACTGATGTACATAAATGATTCAGACTCACAGGAGTCCTAAATCCACTGCAGGAAATGTTGTGTTTGATTTGAAGGATCAAGAGAAAGTGGAACCAATGTGTATGATTGCATTTAATGTAAGGTCAAGTCTGTACAGACAGTTATTGGTTTAGTTAAGTGAAATAGAGTGTTGAGGTTTCACTGTGAACATTTGTTATATGCTGCAGACACAGTTTTGCTGTATGGAGGGCGTTTTATGAGAGTATTACATGACCCACATCTTCATCTGCTTCAGAAGCAGTTCCTCTTCATAAATGGTAATGTATGTAGAAAATGATGAAGTGCGCTCTTAATGAATGCGGATAGTGAAATGTAAACTCTTCACAGCTTTCATCAGACAGCTTCACCGCCTGTGAACTCAGTTGTTGTGGGTGTGTTGGTTTGAAGCACAGTTAACTGAGTGAGGACACCTGCAGGTAAATGTAATCAGTTAAACCCAATACAGTAGAAGCAGATGCTTGTCAATGAGGTCTGAAATTGCAGCAATACAGCAGCGTTTACATGATCCGTAGTCTATCTGTGGTGATAAACTCCCGTCAATCATCATAAATCTGCATCAGTCAAAGTGAGCCTGCTGCCATCATCCACGTCTTCACCATGACATCCTGAGCTGTAAATGTGCTGGCTCACACTTCTAGTCTTATAAGGCATGCACTCAGACGTATACACACAAAATCCCTCCAGCTTGCTGCCTGACCTGTTTAATCATGCTGTTCAGCACTCCAAAGAGTCGTTGACATTCCCACCTCATCCTCTGCTCCATTGTGCATTCGGAGAGAGAGGAACTCAAGTCTCTTCCTCATTCTCCATGTCTTATCCCCAACCACGAATAGGATGGAGAAGACACTGCTGTACAATACAGCAACACAGTCAGACCAAAATACATTTATGACCTTCCTCAGCAATCTTAATATTTTGTTTTGACGCTGCTTTAAAACGTGCTAAAATACAATCTGTTTTATCAATGGATAAATAAGTAAATAAAAAGTCTACTTACAATCCAGAGGTGGTTTTGGAACAGTGGGACAAGGGATCAGCCCAGACAACTGTAAATGAGAATTAGGTCATACAATGATATACAGTATCAGCATGGATTTTTTTTTTTTTTTTTTTTTTTTTTTTTTATGGAATAGCTTCAATATTACTGCAGATAAATCTAAAAAGCAAACACTACCCTTTAAGTGGTTCTCAGCCGTTGGCCAACAACCATGTTCCTTGAGGCATACCAGCACAACACATTTTCAAACTGTTCCTAATTAAACACAGCTGATTCAACTCATCAGCTTGTTAGAGATTCCAAGACCCAAAATTAATGGGTCAGATAAGGGAGAAATATGTTTTGTTGGTGTGCTTTCAGGAGCAAGATAATGAAATACTGAACTAGGGTCCCTCAGCAATCTTCAAAGGGGTCTACATAAAATGACTTAAATTAATATATTTCAACAAATTGTGGACAACTAGTTAATATGTGGCATATGTGAATGGAGTGTATATGCTGAGATTATCGCCAGTGTCTAATAGAAAAGAGCTTTAATCGTCTTGATTGAGGAAACGCTGCCCCAAAGATAGATGAAGTGAGATCAGCTGCCTGATTACTGACAAAGATGGAAATCTTGGCATGAATCTTAATGAAAACAAGCTACTTTAGCTCTCTGTCAGTGGCAGATAATAATAGCTTAATTAACACTGAGCAGAGGCTGCAGTGGTTAGTCTCTGTCTGAAGGGAAGGTTACTACTTTCTTCTCAACACTTCTTGCTGCATGTTTTCAGAGCTCATTGTTTCATTTGTCACATGCTCGTTTTGAATTGCATTAAAATATTTTGGTAACACTTTACATTAACCCTCTGAGGTCTAAGGGTATTTTTGTGGCCTGGAGAAGTTTTGCCATGCCCTGACATTTGTACTTTTTTCAGTTGCTCATAAACATCTAAATGGCTAAAGTCTAATATCACTGTAATCAGCACAAACTGGGCTATAATAATATGTGAGCAGCATGTATGTACATGATTGTGTTTTTGAAAAAAAAAAAAAAATATATATATATATATATATATATATATATATATATATATATATATATATATATATATATATATGCATGGTTAGTGAAAAAATTTTTTTTTTAAATCACTTGAGTAAGGCGATAAAACACATACAGAACAATGGTTCCCCAGGACTTTTAAGGATTGGAGCTTATAGCCTATAATTTTTCCTTTCTAAATTATATGAAAATCATCTTGTTTACTCACTCACAGAAAACAATATTTTGATTTAAATTTTCTAATACACTTTTTGTTTGTAAAAGTCATATGGGAGTAGGCTTCAACTATCTTGAATAGATTCTGCGACTGGAGTGGGCTCCGGGAAATCTGTAGTTGACCTTGCTGACCTCCTCATTCTCAACCTTCGCTTGTGAAACTGAGACAGTAAAGATTTGCTATCTACTGGAGCAGGCTCTGGTATCTCAAGGGGCACTGCAATGGACTCTGACCAACATGACATTAGTCAATTGTGGTAACAAAGATAATCATGGGGTTGTCTAAGCAATCATTAAAAATCTTGCTGAGCTCCGACTCACAGAGCTCCTGTCCTACTGCAAAGCCCAGAAGGTCTGAGCCAAACCTTCTACTTCCATCCCATGTTGGTGAAGATCCGCCAACATAGAGAGCCTGGCCTTCCGCTTCTTCTTTGAAGCAGGAGGAAGAATACAAATACCCATGTCCACAATCCGATTAGCCCAGCCTTCTGTCATGAAATGCTCCAAAACAAAAACATACAAATGCAGCATTTATTGAGGAATCCACATCAGGGCAAAAACAGAGCAACAGAAAACAAGTAACAGTAAACAATAAACCAGCAACCTAAGAAAAAGAAAACTGGGCTTGAGTTGACATGACTTAGATTAGTCAACAAGTTAACTGAGACACAGCTAAATGTAATGAGACTTGATAGCAAAGGGTGATGGGAACTGAGATCCAGAGAAACAAACAAAACTAAGAAGTGTGCCCTCTAGTGGCTATATATGGGCACACCAACTATACACTGTGACAGTGAAGCATGTCAGATTATGTTAGTCTTCCACATCCTGCAAAACCTAATGCTCAAAACTGACCAGTAAAATGGAGAATTTGTATGTTTGTTGGCTTACTTGGTTTGCATTATCCAACGCAATAATTGTGTGTAAATTCACAAAGTTAACTGCAGTTTATTCTGAATTTCCATACCTTCACAAAGCATTTTGTCTTTTTGACAAGCACATAATAACAGTAACTTCATTGTGAGCAGATTCTTAGCTGTATTTAATGTATGAAGGAAAACAGTGTCAAATGTAACTGTATAGGACATACAGTGCTGTTCGGTGTGTGTGTGTGTTAATATGAATGTGAGTTTTATAACCATGCTTTTTCCTGGAAAATATTCAGACAGCCATGACGTGCATTAATTATCTCGCTCTGTTGCTCACAAACTCAGAAAACACTCCCATGAACTCCCCCTTTCTCTCTCTAACTGAATATGTATGGGCACTATTCGGAGCAAAAGGTTATTTACACGGAGCACTGTGTCAGCAGGGAAGGATGCAAGGATGCCTTTCATCTCTGGGCATCTCTCTGGCTAATGGATCACTTTATGTGGAGATTTCACAGCATTTCATGTTTCTGTTTGATCAGTGGGCATCAATGGACTTGTTAGACACATGAAAGTCTTGGGAATATCTTAAAAAGGGAAAACCTCTTTTATTTTATCATTTTTTTATATTTAGTTTACTGTTGCACATTTAATATGGGTCAAGCTTGTGAAGACGCTAATCAAACGTTTTTTCTTGCTAAACAGAAAATAAGCATCACAGTTTGATGTTTAATCACAGTGCAGTGATGTCTTAAGTAAAGGTCCAATGCAGAATTCTGGGTTGCTTTTTTAATCCAGTATTTGTGTACTGCATCTGTGGCCTTAAATATCAAAGACGGTTTTGATCTGTCCTTCACTGTATAAAAAAAGCTTATGTTTACAGTCTTACCGTTGAAGCTTATAGGAATACTTGACTCAAAAGTAAAACTTATTTGCTCATCCAAACTTGACCTATGTCATTCTTTTTTATTTAAAATGTTTATTTTAGATAAATAGAAAAAGATATGTTTCAAATACATCGGCCTCAAAATTATGTAAATATTAATGGAGTTGTTTTAAGGGCAGTAAAGTTGCAAGGAGTGTGGTTATGATTAACTAAAGATAAACTATTAATAATTAGAATAATAACATCTTGAAATATTGCTGAAATAAAATTGTATTTAATGTTAGTTTCCAAGGCAACATTTGAAGAGTACAGATGCAAAAGCCCCTAAGTGAAATCTGAAATGTTCTTCTAAAATTAGTATTTTTCTCAGGCTTCTATGTGTATGTTCAGTTAATTTATGTTGATATCATTGAAAAGAACCTATTCATTGCCATGAAAGTGAAATTATCGAACCTACACATGATATAAATCATGTGCTTAATAAAAATGCTCATTTTAGAATAAAATTTCAAATGGCACTTAGAGGCTTTTGTGTAACAACATCAAGACCATCCATTCTTTAATGTAGACATCTCACAAAACATCTTTTTTCGGAGAAAGACAGCATTCCATGGGTCTTTGGTGTGTTTCTGAGATGATACTCCCAGCTTCTCTGAACTATTGTTGGAGCTGTGCTCTGAAATCGATTAAATGCTATTGACAGTGAGATGCACCCTGTGCTCCACTGCTCTGACCCGGGGATGAAGCATGTGGACTGCGGGCGGTCCGCAGCTCACTGCTTTTCTCAGAAAGCACTGGAGGGGAAACATGAATGCTGTGGTTCTACTATCCTCAATAAAAGCTACATGCTGAGAGAGAGGAGAATCTATTTTAGAGTTTAGAGGAAACCAAATACCAAACAACTATAATGTGTTACTACTGACTAATTAATGTACACAGTATGCATATTAGTCATTTAAAAATATTGTTGAGGAACAACTAAATGTAATTATTTTTTGTCTGCAAATGAGGGCACTTGTGACTTTTACAAAATAAACATTTAAATTATTTCACATTCTCGCTAGTTTAACACTAAAATAAAACAAAAGAATCTTTAAGAAACACATATGAATTGTATAAATGCATGAATCAGATTCATTTACCAAGGTGTTTCATATAATTTGTTAATAAAAGATAACTTATTTGTATGCTGTATATTACAAATGTGACTGAAATGCTACAGAGCTATGGAATTACATTTGGTTCAGTAATAATGAACGTAACTTTATAAAACTGAATGTAACTTTTTCAGAAACTATCAAACATAAGCCATTACAAAAGAAAAAAAAACACAATGAAAATGAAAAAAAAAAATAATAATAATAATTGAACAGTCTATTCAAATATGCTTCATTCTTTGTTAATGTTTTTTAAAGATTTGTTTTCACTAATCGTGGATTCTGAATGAATTGCCACAGATTTATCTTTTGCTTCTGAGTTTTTTGTTTGGTGTTTTGACACAAACCTTTCGTGGGGCGGGCTTAACAGTGATCTACTCTGATTGGATAGTGGGCTTTTGGCACTCAGTGGCGTGCATATTGGAACCGCAAAAATTATTTTTCACAGACAAAATGAAAGAAATTAATTTTAAGCTCATACACAGGTTCTACTCTGTAAAGAAGTTTATACAAAGATTTAAATCTGACATTGATCTTACATGCTCTTTTTGTTCGAGTTCTGAAGAAACTGTACACTTATTTTGGTCATGTCACTACACTCAGAAACTTTGGGATGAAATTGGTGTTTTTGTCAAGTGTAAGATTTTGCAAATTCTCCAACTGTAAACCTGTCTTCTCTGTTCTTCTAAAAGAAATGGAAAACTATTTGAATGTAATCTCAGTATCTACTAATAAGAAAGCTATAAGGAATATTAGAATTTGCCCTGCTTTTGATCTTGTGTAATTTTTTTTAGATTTTGGCCCTCTTTTCTTTAATTCTATTTTATTCTTTTTTTTTTTTTGTGGTTGATATTATGTGATGTATGTTTATTCTTTTGTATGTTTTTGTTCTCTGCATTAATAAAAAAAGAAAGGGGAAATAAAAGCTCTCGCGGTGATTTGTATGAAGTTATGTCAAAACACCAAACAAAAAACTGCAAAGCATAAGCGAAATCTGTGGCAATGAATTCAGAATCCACAATTAACTAAAACGAATGTTTCAAAAACATTAACAAAGAATGAAGCATATTTGAAGAGCCTGTTAAATTTGTGCAACTGAGTTTTTCTTCTTTTGTAATGGCATATTTTTGATAGTTTCTGTAAAAGTTACATTCAGTTTTATAAAGTTTCGTTCATTTTTACTGAAGCAAATGTAATTCCATACAGAGCCCTTGTTTACAGAAATATGAAACTCAAAAATAAGATTTAAAGGAATGTAAATATCGAAAAGATCTGGTGTTTCAGTATTTTCTTGTTTATATTTTAATAATTAAGAACACATTTAAACATTGAAATATGGTAATATTGAAACGTGGTAACTTTGACATGATTACATATTTCTATTTTTTTTTTTTTTTTCATGAATATGCAATGATTATGTAAATTGGAATCCACCTCCACTCAGAACACCAGCTCGGTCTACCTGTTTTTACTATAACACGTATTTGGTAACTGAAGAAAATAACACTAAACAATGGTAGTGACTATGGATGATGAATGATATATATTTTTTATTTGTCTGAAGGGTGATGCATTTTATGTATTGCTACCTACAACATCATATATGGTAATTTATATAATTTGCCTTTGGCTTGACTGTTATCAACGTTACACGTTACAGCTAATAATGTGTTGTTAATGTTACACAAACCTGGTCTTCTGCTTCTGTTCATCATCTTAGATTGCTTCCTTTTAAAAATCAACAACATATGTAAAACACTTTATGTGAAAGCAAACTGACTGAATTGGTTATGCATTTGTGACTGTCTTGAACCATGTCTGTATTTGGTACACTGCAGTTTTAAAGGGAAAATGCAATTGTGATGAATTTGTGCATGGTTTGTCTTTAAAGCATATTAAAAATGTCAGACACGTAAACAACGTGGTTTTCACATCTGGTTGTCTTTAATTTTTTCAAGTGTTGCAACTATCTCTGTGTGATTGAATAAAATTCAATAAAGCACACATATATTCTCTTACAGCAACAAATTGCATTAGTCTGCAAAAATGTAATTGCCCCACCTATGTTAGACAAGCATTAAGCTGCTGTTTTTATAAAGCAAAATGGCATGGCAGGGCATTCACTTCAATTAAAGTTAAGTCCAACACATTGTGCTTCTGAGCCAACATGTATTTAAAGGCATTGGCAGGCTTGAAAGACATAATGTTTATGGAAGAACTAATAGTGCTAATGAAACTCTCCCCTGTGCAGCCCATAGATCCTCTGGGTGCACTCCAGTTTTCTGTTTTACTCCGCATACTGATTTACAGACATGACGGTGTGAAGAAAGACCGTGAGGAGTAAGGGAGATTGAGAGGGAGAAAATAAAACAGTATCTAACCGGGCTGTTTGCCCCCTGTGCAACGCCCAACCATTTGTTTGTTGTGTGATAACGTGGACTAATAACCCCTCTCTTGATGTCTTTCTTTTGCCATCTCCCCTGTGCACGTGCCCGTTTAGCCATTCCACATCGATCCCAACCCTGAGAGACCTGGGCTCTCAGTGCCTGCATTACTAAGAAATGAATGGTTGAAGAGCTTTAATTTGGCGTATTAAGAGGGGAGCTATATTAAGGCCTAGAGTTCACAGAGGCGGGCTACATGAACAGTGTGCTGTTTCCAGTAGATAAAACACAGCAGAGAATTGTCAATGGGGATGGGAGGTTGACATGTCTAGGCTGTCATACACATATAAAAGGAAGTTAACTATAAATAATTATATTGACATTCAGATGGTGCACTGGTAAAAAACATTGCATAAATGTTTCTCACACTTAAGTACTCTGTGTAGCACCTACAACTCTGCATAGCCTCCAGTGAATACCCGACAACAAAGTCCCTGATCATTTCAATTGTATCATTACATACATGTTTTTGTTTTGTTTCTGCATGGAGTGTTTTGTGCAGTTTTTCTCTACATAAAGTAAGTTTATTTAAGGATGGAGCATTTAATTTCACAGTATATTAGACTCAACAACAAACCCACAGCCTATATCAGTGCTGCAACATGCTGTTACTCATTTTACATGTAAAGATAACATTTATGAGGTGGTAGTTTGTCCAAAAATGAACAATTATGGTTAATGGGATAGTTCACCCAGAAATGAAAATGTGTTTATCTGCTTACCCCCAGGGCATCCAATATGTAGGTGACTTTGTTTCTTCAGTAGAACAAAAACAGAGATTTTTTTTATCAAACTGTTGCAGTCTATCAGTCTAATAATGTAAATGAATGGGAATCATGGTTTAAAGAGTCATAAAACATACACAAACAAAACCAAATTAAACCCTGCAGCTCATGACGATACTTAAAGACACAAAATGATTGGTCTGTGCAAGAAACTGAACAGTATTTATATAGGTTTTTTTTACCTCTGATTTTCACCGTAATGTCTAAACTATCTTGAGCACTTTTGCTTCTTCTTCTTCATGCTTTATGGTGGATCGCAGACTTATAAGTGCATTACCGCCACCTATCTCAAATGGACCATTGCCACTTTATCTACAGTCTTAATTAGGATAATCATATGTCCATTTGAGAGACAGGTGACAGTAATGCACTTGTAAGTCGGCGATCTGCAAGCAAGAAGACTAACGCCCGTTTCACACATACTCCGTCTGCGGTGCGTATGCGTTCCGTATTTTTTTACGCACCCATGTTAACGGATTCCAGCCTTCACACTGCACGCGGTTGTGGTCCGTCAGTCCGTTCCAGGAGCAGTGCGTCTGCAGCAGTACAGCGATCATTTACGTACAGACTCTATTTTTGCTGTGCTGCACGCGCTGAATTAAAGTGACAGCGCGTTGTTCGCTGTAAAAATTAACATGGATTGACACGGAAATGCAGTCATTTCACAATAAATGTATACTAATAAAAGCCTACTGTGTTTCACACGCAACACATGGGTTTTGGCTAGATTTAAAACAAGAAAAGGAGCAACTTTAGAGAAACAAGGCAACATTACATATGCACTTTTATAGAGGCAGAAAAACAAAGTTATTTAAGACCCGTTTGATTGCGTGTAATAAAGATTTAAAATTCAAAAGGCACGAGAGTCGACTGTGTCTGTCATTGATGAGTTTTAATTTTGAATGTTTGCTATATCCTAACAAGAAAAGTAGGCTAATGTTGTGTTTAAATGTGTTGCAGCTTGTTTCAGCAACTTTTTATAAAAACCTAGCAGTCAAATGCATGAATAATACGATGTTTATATTTGAATTTAAATATGTCTATGAAAGATTGTAACTGTACTGTGATGAAAGAGTACCACAATGCTGAAAAAGCTTTTTTATTTTTTTTACATGATTTGATATCAAAATAATGGACAAAGCATGTTTTTTGTGGCTTAAACAGCCGCGGAAACGCGCCCTGTGTGAAAGCACAATGAGTCCGTGCTGCTTCAGCACATCATACGTAACGCACACGGACTGCATACGCACTGCAGACGAATTATATGTGAAACAGGCGTAAAGCAAGAAGAAGAAGATGCCTCGCACAGGCTGAAGACTTGAATGCACTCAGGACTGTTCAGACATTGCAGAGGTAATAAATTAAATAAATACTATTCAGTTTCTTGCACAGATTGATAATTTTGTGTCTTTACACATCAGTTTATTATCACAAGCTCCAGGGTTTAATTTGGTTTTGTTTGTGTATGTTTTATGATTCTCAAAGCTGTGATTCACATCAGCTTACATTATAAGACTGATAGACTGCAACCGTTTGAATGCAAAATCCCCATTTGAATTCTACTGAATAAACAAAGTCACCTACATCTTGGATGCCCTGGGGGTAAGCAGATAAACATAACATTTTCATTTAGGGTGAACTATCCTTTTAATCTACTCACCCTCTGGCCATCCAAGGTGTAAGTGACTTTATTTCTTTAGTAGAACAGTAAAGAAGATTTTTAGCTGAAACAGTGATGCTTGGTGTTTCATAAACTGCAACTCAGCAGGTACTGGCACTTGACAGTAAAAAAAAAAAAAAAAAAGTATACTCGCAGCCCCTAACAATATATTGCGGTCGTATGAAAAAAACAATCAGTATGCACAAGAAAATAAACTAAATTATTAACAATATTAGAATGTGTCATAGTGGCAGGCAAAGGTCTGGAGTTATGTCCAGTTCACATTGAATCACTCTTTTGAACAAGTATTTTAGTGAACCAGTTCATAAAATCTGAACCATCTGAAACAGTTCACAGTTCCCACAGATCTCCACATCACTCAAATACATGATCATATGATCATTAATCACTTTATATTATTTTGATATTTCAACCATCCACATTTCATAGAAATTTGACAGGGCAGTACAGTGATATTTTGTTCTCTTTTTTCTCTTTCACCCCTAAAATATTAGCTTAACACTGAGTGTTAAAAAATCTGTTCCTGTGCTTGTATTAAATGATCTCTGCTAATGATGTGGAATGACAGATGGATTAATTGAGAGAGAGGACAGCTATTGATCCCAGTCAGCTATGTCTTTCTATGCACTGCATTGATTTTGTCATATGATGGGTCACTATGCATCATAATCTGGTTATCTGCCCATCTCCCTCTATTGTAAGATATGTTTTGTATTTGGGTGAGGGAAAATGGCTATGTTGCTTGATGTGTAACACCCCACCACTCTGTAGTAATCCTTATTTTCCTCCGGCGGCCTTTTTGAGCAACCAAAGCACTTTCCTCTTCAAATGCTTGAGTTTGATTTTCAGCTGTGTTTACTTTCATCCTGCTCTCTGTAGTTACTGGACAAAAGAAAGAGGATGGGGAATTGGATCATATGATGGTTAATTCATTTGGACTGTGGGTTTTACTTTTAGTAGTTTTGGGATAAGAAACTATTAATAATTAGCTAAGTGTAAATGAGACGTCCAGACTCTTTCTTTTTGAACAACTATATGGTTATGGCCTCATTTAAAATACTTTGTTGTTAGAGTTAAAAACTTTCTAAAGATGCTTTTACTCATGACCAGAATGTTATTCTAGTACCATTTTTGTTTTCTGCTGATATTACATAATTCAATTTTCATTTATCAGCTGAAATCTAATGGGTCATGCTCTTTTCCCCTAACTCAGCTTAGTCATAGCACTCATGTTTACTCAAGTTAAATGTTAAAAATACTAATAATTGTACTAATTCTGTTCATATTTTTTGGCGAATCTCAATATTAATATTGATTTTTCATGCATTATATTATAATGTGATGTATGAATTCACTTGAAGCATTTGATTTACTTTTTTAAGTGTATATTCTATATATTTAGACACATTTTTAAAATTGCCTATATAATAAAAATAAGCATTGCCTGAAGCGTATCAGACAAAAATGAGAGGTATCAGGTGGACGGGACACACTGTGAAAGGCAGCACCTGTGATCATTTCCTCATTTGAAACTCAGCGACCTTTGCATTGACGCAAGCATTGCGTCATGTGTAGACATGCATCTGTCATGACAGTTTCATTAAGCACACATCATCAATATCCATATCTGTCATTGCCAACAGTTATGGACGTGTCAATACTAGGTCGATAAGAACTTGCAGACAGTGGAGTCCTGTGGAACAGTGTATGTTGGGTGTCATTTTGTCTTAAGGTTCTGCTTTCTTCTTATAAACTAAACCAATGGCACGCATGTCCAGGCTTCAGTGCATTTGCATAATGAAATCGAATGGAATCATTTGGGATTAGTGACTGTGCAGATCTGTGCTCCAGTTTTTCTGTTTTATACAGCATATTGTCATTGCTGGATGAAAAGAAGCCGGGAATGCAAATATTTTTGCTGGTGTCTCATCTTGTGCTTTATTTTATTAATTACTTTGTTGTTGTTGTAGTTTTTATATATATATATGAATGAGAGTAGAAACTGGTCCTTAGGTTAAACACTGTGACTACAATATGAATGACTGTTATCTAGTTATTTTTTTGTAAAAAGTATACCAGAGGTAGGTAATAGTGGAAATATATTTTTCCTGCACAACAATAATTAAATAATTAGATTAGATAATTAGATATAGACTCAATATGTGAAATATACCTTTATTCCACTGTTTGATACAAATCCTTGATCTGATGTTTCACTCGTAAATACCACAGGCATAAAGCAAATAGTAGGGATCACGATCGGCCGATAGTTAATGCGCATCTCGTCAGTAAAGCCGGTTTTCTAATCAGCGGTTAATTCCATCATGTGCCTGATTTCACATAGAGCAGCTGTAACTACACAGAGCCATTGTTAATAGAGAAGATGCGCAAATCCACTTCATTTTCAGCGTTTATTGGCGCATCTTCTCAGTTAACAACGGCTCTGTGTAGTAACAGCTGTTCTATGTGAAATCAGGCACCTGATGGAATTAACCGCTAATTAGAAAACCGGCTTTACTGACGAGATGCGCATTTAAGGCTGGTTCACACGGCAGGATAATTAGGCCGATTTTAGCCCCGATTCACCCCTTCCGACAATCTTAGGATGCTCTGATTATCGTAAAATAATCTGATCAAATATTCCTGCCGTGTGTGGTGTGTTAAAAAAAGTGAAAGTGAAGTGACATTCAGCCAAGTATGGTGACCCATACTCAGAATTTGTGCTCTGCATTTAACCCATCCGAAATGCACACACACAGAGCAGTGAACACACACACACACACACACACACACACAGCCGGAGCAGTGGGCAGCCATTTATGCTGCGGCACCCGGGGAGCAGTTGGGGGTTCGATGCCTTGCTCAAGGGCACCTAAGTCGTGGTATTAAAGGTGGAGAGAGAACTGTACATGCACTCCCCCCACCCACAATTCCATCCGGCCCGAGACTAGAACTCACAACCCTTCGATTGGGAGTCCAACCCTCTAACCATTAGGCCACGACTTCCCACAGTTAAGACTGCTCTCCTCTGCTCGGAAGAACGTCGGGACCGCTCCGATCTCAAATCGGGGATATCCAACATGTTGGATTTATTTGGCCCGATTTCTTCTCGTGTGTGGTGTCCCCCGAGGACAAACAATCACGCAGCCTGTGGACTGTGGCGTGTAGCCAATCAGAAAGCGAGGTGACGAGGCGGTGAGAAAGTACCGGAAAACTAAATCAAAACAGCCGGCGTATATAATATAACAAATACAAATAAAGTCGATGTGCATAACTACATCCACAACTGCAGTCCACCAGAGTACATGGAAACGAATATATGAACGTTTATTTGAACTGTTATTGATCTGTGTAGTACGTAACAACATTTCTATGAGATAAAACAACAACTTTCCTCCATATCATGATGTAGCAAGTATATAGTCCATGCTCGCGTTGTCTCCACCTCTTTGACCATCGCCTTTTCTTGTTTTTCTTGTGTTTTTTTCCGTTAAAAACAAAGCACAAACTATGGCCACTGCATCCTCTTCGTCCGCCATGATTGTTTACTCTGAAGTCACGTTTGATCTCGAGGGATTTTGCAAGATTTCCTGTCTTACCTGGGAATGCTCGGGAGTCAAATCGGTTCGTGTGTGATGTGTTGATATTGCCGTGTGGCTGCACACCACACACTGAACGACCAAAACTGTTAGACCCGTGATTTTTTATCGCCGTGTGTGGGGTCTCTCAGGTTTGGAAAATTGGCCGACAATTTTTAAATTGTCCCGTGTGAACCAGGCCTTAACGATCAGCCGATCGTGATCATAGCACCCCTAGCAAATAGAAGTCTTTCTTTTAAAGTTGTTATTAAAATATCAGGAGAGTTTCATGCTATTGAAGCAGTTAAAGATCTACTGTATCAATTTCAGATATAAAGACCTGAGTTGCTAAAGACCTGAATATATAATAATGATTGGTGAAACATTCGTGCATTGAAAGGTTAACCCCAGGGTTCTTCATTAAATATTCAAGGAGTCATATTGTATGTTAAGAGCTGGAAGTAAAGTTTCCTAATGGCCTTATTTTTTTGCTCCCGACTGCTGGCAGGGAGAAAGTTTTGATAATTTGTGATCAATAGAGAGTAATATTTTGCAAGGTTACATCGCCTCATAAGTTTTATCATAGATAATTGGAAATAAATTTTCATCTAGCTATGCAGTAATTTTTCTCCGTTGGCCTCATGGGTCTACACTAATGCAGACGGGCATCTTTACTAAAATACTGGTCTATCCAAACCCTCTTACTGTACTGAGTCTCAGTGCAATTATCTCAGAAGTAGAAGTCCCTGAGGCTGAAATTATAAAAGCACTTGTTTTATGCAGAGATCAGCGAAGGACATAAAAGTTCACCAGCCATCAGAAACAGCCTTTTTTCTTCTTCTTTTTTGTTATAAGTATAGGTTGCCCTGTGGTTGCCCTAAATCTGTGTCCTATAAGGGCTTTTTTAATTGTCTGGAATTAAATCCTTAAATGGCTTAAATGACCCAAACATGTCATTCCATGTTTGTCTGTGACTTTCTTCTGTGGAACATTTAGCATTATTAAAAAATATACTGGAAGTGAATGAGGCTTGCCAGATACAATATGTTAAAAATGGGAAAACAGTTTAATTAGTGGTACAGTTGTGTTACAGGATCTGATTGGGTTTGTATGTATACAGTATACAGGCTGTTTTCAATTTCCACATTACTCTAATTATACGTTCAGTGGCATGTGAGGCCATTTAGACTATTTAACCTCAGAATTAATTAAATAGTATTATAATTATATGAATATGAGGCATTTAATCTGCTAGAAGACAAACCAACATACAAATAAATGGGATATAATATATCAAGGACTGTAGGAAGCATGGCAAACTTGATTAGCATTTTCTGAAAGAAATACTTGTGCTTACAAGGCAGAAAATTGTGTTGTGTCTTACGTAAATATAGACTTCATGCTTTATTTCTCTGTAAATTAAATGCTTAAAAGCGTAATAGTGCATCTTGTTTCAGGTGCTGCACACAATAATGAACACAAGGGGCTATAAATGGTTCAATATATATACAAAGAAGACAACACCAATCATAATTTATAGTGGAAAAAAATATATTGCTAGGAATTCTGGTTAGATTCTCTATGCATGTTTGTGTGTACAGTATACGCTGTTTTCAACCTTGATAATAATACATGTTTCTTGAGCACCAGCAAATTATTACAATATTACTGAATTACTGTATGAAACAAATGCAGCCTTGGTGAGCAGAAGAGACTTCTTTCAAAAACATTACAATATTTTACTAACTCCAAATGTTTGAACGGTAGTGTTAATATACATGCATGGACTGATGGCTGGATGGATTGTGAAGAATAAAGCATTTTGCATTTCTGGGCTGGTGTAAGTGATCATCAATCATCAGGCATGCTAGCTGTAACCGCTGCCTCTCTTCTCATTGTGGATAACAGTTTGCACACAAATGTATTTATTAAGATGATGAACTGCAAAGAGAGAGTGAGAAACTTGGTGGCTCCTCAGTGGGAGAAACTGCATGCTCTCATGTGGAACAAATGAATGCAAGAGATGAATATGGAAGTGACTCCTCTGTGAGTGTGAAATTCAGATGATGTGTCCAGGGGAGGTATATTCATACTGTGAGAGTGTGTCAGAGCGCTCGCTCCACCCTCAAACTGCTTTGTGAAGTGTGTGAGTGTCACTGGGGACTCTGCTCGCCACGGGCAGTATAATAAAATGAATATACCTATGCTAATTCACCACTTCAATTTTGTTACCATACCCCTGGATAGAGAAAAAACAAATTAAGGTCTGTTAATCTGAGGTCTTTCCTCATTCCTCAACTGCAGGGTTTATGCATCCATGCTTGCCTTTATCACATCATCTTGTGGAGAAAGTGTCTGTTTTTAAATGGTAATGCCTGTGGTTTAGAATGTTCATGAACTGCAAACATTTTTTCTTCAGAATGTCATTTTTTGGGTTGTCCTTGAAAAGTTTAGGATGCTGAACTACTAGAGTAACACAAAAGGAGAAATTCTTGTAATCAGACAGCTCCGGTCTATGCAAGGTCAGTAGTACCTCTAACATGCA
This sequence comes from Carassius auratus, assembly GCF_003368295.1. Lineage (NCBI taxonomy): Eukaryota > Metazoa > Chordata > Actinopteri > Cypriniformes > Cyprinidae > Carassius > Carassius auratus. The sequence goes on from NC_039251.1 coordinate 26,658,798, forward strand.
AGCACCAAAAAGTAGTGTATTGTTGAAGAAATAATTATAATTTGAGTAATAAGGGTTGATATTTATAAAAGTAGCCCTTTTCCATCAAAGCTATGTATTGATTGGGCCTATATGTCTTTTACTGTCGCACAGATTGAAATTGATTTAAATGCTTTCAAATTAAATTAATTAATGTAAATTAAATGTTTGTTATATAAGGATATAGATTTGTGTACAGAATGTGCACTACAGTACAAAAAGTTTGGGGTCAATAAGAAATTATTACTTTTAATCAGCCATGCATTAAATTTAATTATTTATGTCAAAATAAATGAAAGAAAGTACTTCTCACCAAAATATGGTTTCACTAACAATTGTTTAAATGTTTATATTTCACAATATTACTGTTTTTTGCTGTATTTTTAATCAACCGAATCGAGAGAGAGTATGTAAAATGGTTGTCATTTTTGTTGTTGTTCCCCCCTCACAATTGGTCTATGTACTCTAAGAATAATAAAATTCTAAGTAAATTTTAAAAAATCTAATTAAAAAATCTAAACTGAAATATCAATTGTATTTGTGAAGATAAGATTCAAAAATGGCACATAACTGATGCCATCAACAACTGCAAACACCAGTGATTTTCACATAACTGATCTCTAGTTTCTCTGGGTAAATCGTCCCTGTTTTAATTGTATTGCACATGTCTTCAGATAAAAGTGTCCCCTAAATTCTTGTGCACTAATACTAGAAAAGAGACTGAGAAATGTAAAAGGGGAAATTCTGCTCATGCCTGTTCCACTAGATCAGAGCGTTTGAGAAAGGAGGGGCCGAGGGTCTTAGAGGATGCCTGTCTCCATAAGCAATGACACTTCCGCACCCTATTAAAAAGATGCATTAGCCCCAGAACACTAGGCGCTAATGGCTCCAGAGTTTGGATGACTTTTTCTATTATTAATATGCCTGTGCGGTTACAGAGTTATTCGTCTGATAATTAAAGACAGAGTGTGCATTGATTTCCACTGAGTCCGCGAGCATGTGTGGAGCCATGCGTCCCCCGTGTTGTGTGTTCACCGATAGAAGCAATCCGTCTTTTCCCAGATAGGTTCACAGGGGAGCTGGCAGATTGAAAGCATACTTTCTGTCGTAACTCTGCATGGTCACAATTAAGCTGTTAAATGCTGATTCACTGCCATATTAGGTCTGACAAACCCAGTGTGGTAGCTCTACTCAACGCATCAAAGAGCATTAGTTTAAAATAACACCAGAAACATCACCGTAGTAAAATCTCTCTGTCTGACAGATATCACTCAAATTTCAGGTGTTGATCTTAATAAAGATCCTCATCACTGCCAAATGAAAAGATGTATTTGGGGCTCATTTTCAGTGGATTTAGGTAAATGTTTGAATTTATCCAAATTTATCCTTTTTATTTTCCAAACTAGTTTGATTGATTCATTGAATAGGAAAGATGAGTGGATTATTCATCATTTGAGCTTGACAGTTCACAGATTTTAAACAAGCAACAGAAAGTCATGATCGCTGAAATACGGATATATTAAATGTTAAGTAAAACAACAAAAACGTTGTTCGAAAGGCGATAGACCTTGAATAGGGAAGAACTTAAATCTCCAGAATTGTTATTACCAGAACTGCCATGTCATATTACCTTCAAACAGCCTGTAATGCATAATACAGTGGTCTTAGTCATTTTATGCTTATCCGTGTGATCGTTCTTTTGTGCTGTTTACATTTCATCAGTACATTTGTTTTGTTCTTTCCAGAATGATTAAATTTTCCTGTTCCTTAAATCAACCTTGTCACATAAAAATATGTACATCTGTGTACATTTTGTGCAACACTGTTTTTACGTACCTTGCTGCACGTTTTGCCACAGTTTCAAAGAGAAATGTCCACTGAGTACATGCATCCTGGCACGTTTTAATTACGTTGATACACGTATGTATTGTCATGTTTTTTATTACGTTGCTTCTGGTACATATTGTTCATGACAGTTCAGAATTCAAATATCCGTGGGATGTAGCTTAAAATGAATGCTCTATCATGTTGGAAATATGCCCTACACCAGACCAACCCAAAACCCACCAGATAGTGTTAACAAATGCAAAACTGATATAAAAACACATTTGTTAATGCAACTGTGCCATTTCAATTTCCTTATATAGAGATTGTGACGAGTCAGCTGCCTCCCCCTTATTATCATCGGCACCCCATCCTAAATCGCCGCCCTTCACCAGGCTCCTGACAGGAGTGTGTTTTTTGGGAGAGGTGGAGCGCTAGATGAGCCTGGGCTGGCGGCGTGTGATGGGGCACACCTGATGTAAATGGAGCCTCATCACCGCATTTTATCCAAATCGACTTACAGTGCATTCAGGCTAACATTTTTTACCTATGTGTTCCCTGGGAATCAAACCCACAACCTTGCGCTGCTAACGCAATGCTCCACCACTTGAGCCACGGGAACACTATGGATATAGTATATGTGCGATGCTAACATTGAAAAAGCATCAGTTTTATCATGAAATGAAGTAAAACCCTATTCGGACGGGGCTAGTTAGAGAAATTTGTGTTTCACAGACGTACTTGGTGATTTTCTTACACAACCTCTGTAAAAATTCCAGAGCGATTTCAGACTGTTTTTCAGCAAACTCAGTGATCCTCTGAGAAAACAAATCCCATCCCAATGCGAATGTCTGTGATTGTCGGTGATTTGTGTGAAAAGGATTAAAAGGTGTCTCAGTTTTACAATTTTATTTTGGAAACTGTAGTGATATGTACTTATTGGTATACGTATTTCACATCTCTCTAAAAAGTGCCCTCAGGTACATTTATGCTATGCGACCAGGTAGCCATAAGTTGTCTCTAGGCAGGCCAGGCCAGCTTCTGAGCACTTCTGTTTACTGCCACTAGGGATGTAGAAATTTCCCCTTTAAAGCTTGCATGCTTTAAGAATAAATATTGCAAAATGGGCTGTCAGTCTTTGAAAAACAACATCCCATCAAACCTACAAATGGCTTGATTGATAAAATGTTTGATAATAGTGCAGCTACTGTTTCATTTACTGTTTGTGATTTTAAGACTTTATGAGGTTATACTGAGTGTGATTAGTTAAAGCACAGTGTGGGTAGAAGAACAAACCTGCTTTATAACCTTCTCTCTCTCTCTCTCTCTCTCTCTCTCACTCTCTATTTATTTGGCCATCTTGTTCCTGTCTCACTGAATATGCATGAGTCCACACCAATGCGAGTCCTGCACCATGGCTCATGTTCCTCATGAATAGTGTTCTGGCTGATCCATACATGGTATTAGCATCACGATAAACACAAATTGGAATGGAGTATGATTGCTTCCTGGTCCGCCTGTTTGAGCCAAAACTGTGCGTGTGGGATAAAGAGGCTGTGATCTTCTTCCTAAATCACGTTTTAATTAAACAGTGTGCCTGCCACACACTAAACGGCTTTGAAGAGAATTAACTTCCACCCGTTGCTTTGATTCAGCTCTGCTGTGGTGTGTTACAGACAGACTCACATCTATCTATCTATCTATCTATCTATCTATCTATCTATCTATCTATCTATCTATCTATCTATCTATCTATCTATCTATCTATCTATCGTTTGTTCCTTCACTGTATCTTTTGATCTATAGTTCTGTCTGTTTGTTTGTTTGTTCCTTCTATTGTTCATTTGTTCTTTCGTTCTGTTGTTTGTTCTATCATACTGTACATTTTATTTTTTTCTGTGCCATGATCGTTGTTTAAACGAATTCATCTCACTAGCCATTTTCTCTCTGCCGGTGTCTCTTACTCATGTGATATTATTTTCAGTATATTGCATTGAATGAAAAAACAGCACCTGTTGAGACACTTCATAAGCAGATGGTAGCTCTATGTTCCCAATGTTTCTCTGTTTGGTTAATCGTCTGGATTCCATATTTTGGCATACTTTATAGCACTGGCTATTCTGCCAAATGTCAGCTGCAGGGTGTGTATGTCTGTTTAAACAGATAGAAGTGGTGTGAATCTGTATCAACACCCATCCTTTACCAGCTCACATGACTGGGTCCATCCTGATCACACAGTCACAGTGTCCATGTTCAGTTTAAACTAGCTAAATAACAGCCAAAATGAATTTAATGTGTGCAAACACCTTACAAAGACGTGTGCGAAAGTAACCATATTTCAAACAAGTTGAATCGATCGACCTGTTCGTGGGTAACAAACTCATCTGATTACAGACTGTCTGATGTTTATGAATAAGAGTGTCTTAGTCTATGCGTTGTCATGTTATTTTGGCTCTCCACTGTACAGTGTGTGTGTGTGTGTGTGTTTATTGTAACCTTGCACCAGGGGCTGTGGTACCATTCTTGGCTCTCAGTCCATTTGTCATGTGTCTGCTGCGGCGCACACTGCAGAGAGAGAGAGAGAGAGAGAGAGAGAGAGGCAGTAGCAGAAAAGAAATAGCTCTGCAGCACTAAATCTAATAAACATAATTTCTGTATTTTTCTTTCAGTCTTCCAATACAGGAGCTCTCCCTCAACTGTGACCCAGTCCTTTATCATTTTAAAGATGTCAGAAATCACCTATTAAAATATTTCCAACGTTACAAATTGGCATTTTATGTGTCATACGGATGCACGTATATCTTTCTATATTTCTGTCATTTTAGTATTCTATCTGTATATTGTCTTTCTAAAACTAGCATGGTTTTGTCGGTTGTGGCCATGTTGCTTGTGATTGCAAAGGCACCTTGGATATAATCAATACTTTAAATTTAGAAATGCTTAAAGCAAGGTTACCTCCTTCTCGGCTTGATTTCTTTTTGGCAGTTTATTGAAAGATTGTATAAACATTGTGGGAAAGTGGGTTTGAAATGTCATCTGTAAATACCAGAAAATGAGAATACAGCAAATTGTATGGGTCCTGGACATTGACTCATCTATACTTTGTATATTTGACCTAAAGCTGGCTTTTCACTTTCAAAATCTTGCCAAACAACAGACAGGAAGTCATTCGCTCTGAATTGAGGGTAGTACAGGATTTTTTCTGATTTGAACTTTTACATATTTGAACCTTTTCAGCTAGACTGTGTGACCAGCAAAACACGTGAAGTATTTTAATGAAAACTGTGAGCGTGAGGTGAGAATTGCCTGTATTTCTGCACTAAAATGTTAACCTTTTTACAGCATTTCCGGAAAATATGCAGTTAATAATTATTGAATAGTAGCTCTAGAAAAGTGGTTTTCTTTATTGCTGGTCAGTTGTTTTCTGTGGATGTATTCATAGATACATTCATAATTAATTCCTGTTACCATACATTATTATATCATTTTCATGCTAATATGGTGAACGGGTGAGTGTAATGACAGCCACTAGGTGGCGAAATGCAAAATTGTATGCAAATGTAAGAATTTTTGTAAACAACAATTTATTGTGTTGTGAACAATCAGTGAATGCAATTCCAAGAGATGTGTTATATTATAATTTTGCATAGAAATTAGCTTCAAAATTACACATTACAGAATGAAAATAGATTGTGAATACCATTTCATGTTGACTTAGATTGTTTCCATGTATTCAAGAGAGATGCTGCAGTAGAAAAAAATCATTTTTGTTCTCTGTGCATGAATGTGCTTTTCACAAGCCTTGCTTATGCTGAACTGAATGTCATGTTTAATATTTGATCATGCCGGCTCTTCTGGCTGCTCATGTAAAGTGCTACTGCCTTGTACAACACAATGGAACAGGAACTTCTTGTAAGAAAAACAATCACAGCAAAAATTCAGTTTATAACCTCATATCATCCCTTGATATTTATTCTCCTCTCTCACTGTGTGCAGTAGTGCGAGAAACTTCATCACCTTAAGCTGCCTGTTGCATGACACTTTTTGTATTGTAGTTGATGCCTCCCTAGGCCACAAATCCAACAACTCTGCAAAAACACAGATTATCTCCTCTTTTTTGCAAGTGTATGGGCTCCTGTCCAAAGTTCATGCCCCTGTCCTACATCCTGTCCCCTGTAGCATGCTTCTGTGGGTAGTTTTTTTTTTTTTTGTAATGTTGTTGTCTTTCTATCTCTGTCATTGTCTTTCTTATCCACTCTGTCTTTTTAGTAGGCAGTAGCCTATTCATTCTGGTCCACACTTTCTCTCTGTGTTTTTCTCTTATCTTATCACTCTGAAGGCTCTCAAGCTATTGATTCTCATTGTAAGGCAAGCCAAGGGGCTGACTGTAATCTTGACATAAAGTATTATAGCTTTATTGAGTTATTTTGGGCCGAGGTGACACCCATCTGTGTTCAGCACGGCCAGTCCTGCGTCTAAATAAAAATGGCAGCAACATGTCAAAGCAGAAAAAAAATGACAACAAGAACAGTGCTGGTTTATTTGTCAAATACAATGACACAAATCAGATACATAGAACAATAATACCTAAAGCACACACTGAAAAATAAAGTAATGCGTAATATTTTGTTCATCTACGGCTGTTAACGGGATAATTCACACAATTATGAACGATGTATCATTATATACTAACCCTCTTGTTGTTCCAAACCTGGACTAACGAAGATAATACATTCTTTAGAATATCTTCATGTTCTCCAGAAGAAAGTAATACAGGTTTGGAACAGCGTGAAAAGGAGTAAATGATGACAGAATGTTCATTTTTGGTTGAACTGTCACTTTAAAGCAAATACAAATTGTGCATCTCTGCAAACTGAATAAATCATAAAAGAAAAGAAAATATACATTTGTATGCACAAGTTTGGGCACCCCTCTGAGGCTGCATAATAATTTGATCTGTCTTTTTAAGAAAAAATTGTAGTGATATGCCATTCAGTTTTAAGAGAAAAAATAAATTCCATTCAATTCAAGATTATTTGTATAGTGCTTTTTCTGATGCAAATAGTTGCAAAGCAACAGAAAATTATACAGAAAATTAAAGTTTCTACATTATATTTAGTAATAGCTTAACAGTAGTGAAAAATGATGTCCATATGGCAAAAATGTACAGTAAAAATCAAGTGTAATTGTAATCATGTACTCAAACAGACAGTTAAAACTATTAAAAGCAATGATTATATGTTTGCGATCAAACTTATAACAATATTTTAGAGTTTTGGCATCATCTGATATCTTCGGAGGGTTTGGCATCATCTCTTCTCCGGTGTTCGGTCATCTCAGGTCTTTGTTAGAGCTGGATCTAAATAGAAGTTTGCGTAATTCCTAACCACGGGATGCCAGAAACAGAAAAGGTAATAGAGAAAAATCAGTGTACCAAATTTTGGACAGTAGAGTAAGTAACAGTACACCCATAGATGCAAACTGTAATCTACAAGATTACATGTACTATTTTATTAGTTTGATTATATGCACTATTTTTTGGTCCAATAAGTAATATATCGGTTTTATCCGAATTTAATAGGAGAAAATTATTGGTAATCCAGTCTTTTACATTTTAACACACTCTGTTAGATTTGATAATTTAGAAGTTTCATCTGGTCTTGTTGAGATATATAGTTGAGTATCATCAGCATAACAATGGTAACTAATAACATATTTTCTGATAATATTACCAAGGGGCAAAATGTATAGTGAACATAGCAGAGGGCCTAGGACAGGTCCTTGTGGAACTCCATACTTTACTGGATTTAATTGAGATGATTCCCCGTTTAAGTAGACAAAGTGATAGTGATCGGAAGGGTAGGATCTAAACCATCTTAAAGCCTGTCCTTGAATAACTCAATATTTTTGCAATCAATCTATGAGTATGTCATGATCCATGGTGTCGAACACAGTACTAAGATCAAGTAAAACTAGCAATGAGATGGAGTCTTGGTCTGATGCAAGAAGCAAGTCATTTGTAAATTTAACAAGTGCAGTTTCTGTGCAATGAAGGGGCCAAAACCCCAAATTCTTCATAGCTATACATATATTTTGCAGGAAGAAACACAATTGAGCAGACACAAATTTTACAAAAATTTTAGACATAAACGGAAGATTTGAAATGGGTCTGTAATTTGCCAGTTTACTAGGATCTAGTTGTGGTTTCTTAATAAGACAAATAACTGCACGCTTTTATGGTTTTGGGATTTGACCTTGAGATAACGATGAGTTAATAATATTGAGAAGCACTTTTTTTTAGCTACAGTTAACAACTCTCAGTAATTTAGTGGGCACATGATTAGCTCAGTGTATGTTAAAATAAAAGTGCAACATATCATGAAAAAGGATATTCAAGATAGTAACTTGCTAGTTGTTCTTCTCTTTGAATTTTTGCTGGAAAGTAGCAACATGAAAAGCTCTAAAGAACTCTATAAAGACTTAAAAATGAGGATAATTTATCAGTATCAATTAGGTCCAAAATACATGCAGCCTGAATTCAGGGACTTACCAGTGGATATAAGAAGCATCTACAGACTGTTATTTCAGGCTCTAGTAAAAATTGATGTAATTATTCCACTGGGGTGCCCGAATTTTTGCGCCTGTCTGTTTTTGTTGACTCACATTGTATTGTTTCTGTTGATTCAATAAGTGTTTTTTCAGAACTGAAATTTTACTGTTTCCATATGGCATAAATTATATCCAAATAAAGTTGCTGCTTCAAAAGCCCAGCAGATTATAAATTTAAATTATGATAATTATCAGGGTGCACAAACTTGTGCTTAAAAATGTATATTTTTAAGATAAAAATGTTAAAAATGTGTCCTATTCTATTTCCAATCCAACCCAACCTTGATAGATAAAAGTGTAGTGACAAATTTTGAAATTGATATTATATTGCTGTAAAAACACATAGATTGTTCCCAGAAACTGATGAACATAAATGTGGCAACATTTTTTTGTATTGGTTGTTATATGCATTGCACCAGTTTATAAATTACGTGTCAGATAAATGCCTCTAAAAGGTTAATGCTCATTAAAAGGTTAAATTGCCTTTTATGCATAACATACAACCTACACAAAACCTAACTGCTGAATTAACCATTACATTTTAGCTTGCTTCTACAAATATTTGAGCTCTTTTATTACGATTTGTGTTTTGCGGGACTGGTACCCCTTTGCTTCGCATCACAAGTGTAGCACTGTACCAGGTGAGCTACCGAGCAAGTTTACTGTGTCAGAAAAGCCATATATATATGAAACTGGTTATTTGATGCAAATATCAAAATGTATTAGTTTACAAATCATGCACTATGGTAAAAGTGTTTTGCAGTCTTAACATAGTATTGTGATCAATAGTCTGCCCCTAACCAATTTGTGGGAAAAGAAAGAAAAGTTGTGGGTGTTTTACTTCCATTTTACTGATATTTTATGCTGGAAACTGTAGTGAATTATAAATATAGGTTTTTGGACTTTTTTCAAAAAATGCAAGTAGGGGTGCGTTTTTCAATGAGCTTGTGTGCCTATTGCTTTGCACTGTCTATGTCCTACAAGTCTATGTCCTGTATGACAGTTAGTAACCCCCTCTGTGCACTGGTGTGGAAGAAATCCACTCAATACAGCCCAAAACACCAACGGTCTGCTATTTTAGGGATGTGCCGTATAATATACAGCATGTTGGTTATTTTCAGAACATTTATGATTGCTAGTAAAGTCATCATACATATGCACAAATGGAAAAATGCACTTTTCTGAATGCCTAAATTATGCATATGGTGTCGATTTTATACTAAATTCACATTTAAATCATTTAGCAGACACTTTTACCTGGAGTGACTTTAAAAAGTGCTTTAGCCATGCATATGAGACCAGCAGAGATCAACAGATGGCGAGCATGTTATCTGGAACGAAGTGCTTCCTGTATGAACACAAACAAGTGCTACCAGTACAATAAACCTAATACAGATAACCTAGAGCAAACAAGCCGAGCAACCAGGAATGAATTGCAATTGAATATAGTTTTGTTAACCTAATCACAGCCTAGCTGCAATGAAAATATTCACACTCCATTTGAATGACTGAGTGTTGTAATATGTAATAATATGATTTAAGATCCACCATAAACCACAGCAATATGAGCATATTTTAAATCACTTGTTATAGGAGCGATTGGCTTTTCCATAGTTCTTTTTTCCCCTCTCCTCTGATTCCCATAATGTTTTTAGAGCATTTTTCATATTTTCCACTTGCTCTGATCTCATGCTCTACTGTCAATCCCACAATATATGGTGTTAAAAGTGATTCATTTATTCAATTCATAACAGTGTTGCCATATCCTCTAATTTTAATTTAAAAAAAATTTGCATAAAAGCAAGAGAAGCCATAGGTTGCATTTTATTTATCTACATCAGATACATATATTTCTATAAAAACAATTGAATCACTTTCTTTTATTAAACCAAGATGCTGGCTGTTCTTTTGAGATCTGGCAACGCAAGGATGTATGAATGAGTGTGTGAAATAAACGCTTATTTGTACGCCTGATTTGACTTTAAAGTGAAACTATCTCTCTTTCATTTGCTCTATCCCGTTCTCCCTTTTAGTAGTGTTAGCATACAGAGAGGTGCCCACTTCACTTAGCTCTGGCTGAATATGATTTGGTCTGAGTCGTGTTTTTAATATTTAATAAGCTGTGCAGCATGTAATAAGGCCTGCCTGTTGATAATGATATTTACATGGCATGGGCATGCAATATCAAAATGCTTTATTTATTATCAGACAGACTGCAGGAAGCAGAAAGTGCTCGGTCATCTCGTGTCGTGTATTGCAGGTGAATCACTGGCTTTGAGCGATTTCAGTCACAAGTCAAATCTTCACAACCCCCTCCCAGTTTCCAGCTGACTATTATTGCTGTGCACTTGGAGGCCAACATGAAGCTAATCTTTCTCCTCTCACCTACTACCGTGTGCAGTTTGTTTAGGGCAGGGTGTTATCTGGGGCTGTAATGAGGAGCGAGGGTTGCCTAGCCAACCCCTGCGTCCACCCGCTTTGTTTAGTCTAAAATTACTGTTGCTTAGCACGCTGGTTCTGCTGGCTGAATAACAGCCATTATTAGCCTGTACATCTGTATCTGTTTTCACTCAACACACGTAGCACACTTCAGTTAGCGAAGACTTCAACAGAAGCTAATTTTTATGAGTACTAGAACTTTGTTAGTTTTGTTGGAATTGTATGTTCAAAAACATTGCGCTTGTGTTTTATTTCAGATTTCAGTTTGACGTTTTGGAAATGTACTTTGTGCTGTGAGCCCAAGTCGGATCCTAATTAGCTTGTGTTGTTTTGTGCATCTCCTGCGAAACTAGGCTTTGTTTATTTGGGCTGACATTGGTGATTTGTAATCTTATAACAGAACTAGGAGGATGAATGCGTGTTTAAACTGTAACAACTGTAGTGGTTGAATTGCTACATGCTTCATATTTCACAAATCGCAGGGGTTCCGTCTGCACAAGTTATAGCTCTGATGTCGCTTGAGTGTCATTTACTTACACTCACATTGTTTCAAACCTGTATGTCTTAGGGTACAGACCAAAAGTTTGGACACACCTTCTCATTCAAGGAGTTTTCTTTATTTTCATGATTATGAAAATTGTAGATTTACACTGAAAGCATCAAAACTATGAATTAACACACATGGAATTATATATGGAATTATATACATATCAAAAAAGTGTGAAACAACTGAAAATATGTCATATTCTAGGTTCTTCAAAGTAGCCATCTTTTGCTTTGATTACTGCTTTGCACACTCTTGGCATTCTCTTGATGAGCTTCAAGAGGTAGTCACCTGAAATGGTCTTCCAACAGTCTTGAAGGAGTTCCCCGAGAGATGCTTAGCACTTGTTTCCCCTTTTGCCTTCTGTCTGCGGTCCAGCTCACCCCTAAACCATCTCGAATGGGTTCAGGTCCGGTGACTGTGGAGGCCAGAACCCCATCACTCACCTTCTTGGTCAAATAGCCCTTGATGCCTTCAGTGTGACTCATAGTCATGAAAAAAAAAAAAAAGAAAACGCTTTGAATTTGAAGGTGTGTCCAAACTTTTGGTCTGTACTGTACTTTCTTCTGTGGAACACACACAAAAAAGGATGTGGCAAAAACCTTCTTTCTCTGCGTTTGTTGACTTTGTATGGAAAAAGCCGTTGAACAGAAGCAAAAAGTCATACAGATTTGGGAAAGAAATGAGTGAGTAAATGATGACAGAACATTAATTTTTGGGTGAACTATCCCTTTAGACTAGAGCAATTACAGATTGTATAGAAGCTTGTGTAGAAGGCATAATCATTACTTATTTATCTCATAAATCAGAACTGTGAGATGCAAACTCATAATTTTTAATTATAAACTCAAAATTTGTAAAAAAAAATATATACAAGTATTAAGAATTAGTAGTTAAGATTTAGCAATTTTGAGTTTATATTTCACAATTCCACTTTTTGTATATATATATATATATATATATATATATATATATATATATATATATATATATATACATATATCTCTGAGTGCTAGCAATGCAAGGTCATGGGTTCGATTGTCAGGGAATAGATTAACTTTAGTTTATATGCAATGTATGTCACTTTAAAGGCACAACTTGCACAAATGATAGTACTTCAGTTACACAGGTAAACATTTAAAAAAAAGCTTTAGAAATGGATTTTGATTTCTGAATCATGATTCATATGAAGCAAACTTCTCATTTTCATATGTTGAAATTGTTTATTTGCACCAGTCCCTCTCAGATTTGTCTCTCCTCCAACTCCTACTGATTAAACTGGCTCTGGTTTTGTGTGTGGTTGAATGCAGGACTGAAGATTGCGGAGTGACCCGTGACCTGGGCCGTGTTGTAATGCACTCCTGCTGCAGTAAATGTGCAGACTGCTCTTTGACCTGCCTTGAATTTGTTTACCCCCTCAGTCACCGGGGATGACGGTAGCCTCTGACCTTCGACCTCCTCATATCCTCTGGAGGGTTTAGTCACTGTAGTCTCAGGATGGATCTTCACAGATGGTGTTAAATAGACCGGTGATTCCCAAACAGCAACACTTAAGCGGCTTTCAGGCTGGTAATTGGATAGACTTCAGTTTTTCTTTGTTGAAGGGATAGTTCAGCCAAGAATGGATATTTTCCATTGCATAATCATTGCATAGAAATGTATAATTATAAATCTTTATATGAGGTAGAAACTCTCAATGAATTGGTTAATTTGGTTAAAAAAGCAACCTGAATTAATAATTCAGTAAATAACCGTTGCATGTTGAAAAAGCCAGTAGTTTTTTTGACATAACGTTTTGCTTTAACTGCAATGGTTTTTAACAGAGGTTGTCAGTAGAGGAAGTGTGTGAGAGTTTAACTCGAGGTTTGAGCAGTGTCTTCTGGTCGGGGCTTCAGAAGAAGAGGCAAAGAAAACATCAAAGGAAAGCCACTGACAGGGCAATGGAGGCTTTTAAAAACCCATACTGAGGCTGCAGAAATAAAAGGCCTTTCGTCAATTACAATGTTATTATCCTACTCATAATGGAATAATGCAGTCCTACAGGATAGTTTGGCTAGTGCCCCAGAATGGAAAGTTAAACACACATTGTCAGATTGAAAGTGACAAGAGAAAAGGAAGAGTGATTAGGGAGAGGCAAAAAATAAAGAGAGAGGGCAAAAGAAAGAAATAAAAATGTTTTTTACAGCAGTATAATTACTTGAATTCTATTTTAGTTTGGATTGTGGTTTTAATGGTATGATTATATAATTAAGTATTTTGAATTATTTATATATATATATATATATATATATATATATATATATATATATATATATATATATATATTACACATTAAGCTTTTTTCACTTTTTTTTTCATAATTTTGGTTTGATTTAGTAATTGTATTATGTGCTTTTGTCATTTTCATTATTTGATTATTTGACTGCAACATTTCTATTTAGATCTAATTAAACTTAAACTTAAATTCAGTTAGTTGCCATGGCATTATTTCTTATTTTATTTTTTATTTTAGATTTATTTTTAGTAATTGCATTATGTGCTTTTGCTTTAATATACTTTACAACTTCAACTTATTTATTTAGTTTTCATGTTTTTTATATTATTTAAATTAAGATATTGTAATATTTCTATTAAGCTTACGTCACTAAACTTTTCTTATTTCTTTTAAGTGTCAAGGCAACAATTCTTTATACAGTATATTTATATTTATTTATAAATGAATAAAGTCTCAGACTTTTGTTCCCTTCTGTAGCGCAAGGTAAATATACTGCAGGGAAAGGAAGGGCAAAGTCTGCTTATGTAAGATGGAAATGTTCCTCTCTCAAGCTTCCTCACATGCTGTTGCGTCTGAGGCATGGTGGTCATTTATCATGTGAGCAGAAGCAGTGTTGGATGCAGTAGGTTTGGGGAGGTCCCTGTGCAGGCAGCTGAGGGTTTAGGTAAGTAGGGCAGAGACAGTATAGCAGCCGAATGATTCTCAGAGCTCCTCTGCCAACACTCCCTCCGCTCTTCATACTAATGAGATCACACCATCCTCTGTCTACTGCAGCCTCAGAGCGAAAAAGTGATGAAGCCTGCATCAGAAACCTTGATTTCGTCTGCGTGCCTGCCCTGTTTTGCCCCCATCATGCCTAGATTTAGAAGTGAGGTTTGCGCTTGCATTTTTAGTCTTGGTACCTAACAAATCCTTCGGTTTTGCTTTGATACACTGATCATTTTTTTCCTTTAAGAAGCTAATGATTGCATAACATGAATTGGATCTCGTGAATGAAGAATAAACCATATTGTTTAGAAATAGACGCCTCATTAGTTTGTGAACAAACTATTATATCAATTATAATGACGCATACGCATACACTGACAAAAGGACATTATCGTCCTTTTAAATTTCAAGCTTAGCAGCTGACAAAACTGAGGGAACATAATATATATGTGTATCATTGCCAATAATTTAGAAAAAAAAAACTTTTGGTTTCTATCTATATCCAAACTCTCTCTGTAAAAAACATTAATATGTCAACAAAAATAAAACCTTTTTGAATGTAGCTTTATCCAGTGTTCATAGGTCTGTTCTGGAAATGTATGCAAATTAGTGTGTATTTAAATTGAAAATTACATTTGCATATTCACATATATAGCATTTCAGGAAACGTGGTTTGTCTTGTCTTAATGCACTGATTAATCAGCAAGGGGAAGTACAGTATGGTAATATTTATTATTATTTTATATATATATATATATATATATATATATATATATATATATATATAAATATATATAAATATAAATATATATATATTTTTATTTTTATTTATTTTTTTACTCTAGTCACCTGCAGTATTTTAAACATAATTTCTCAAGATCTGTATACATTTTATAAAAAAGGAAGCTAAGACTCTTTTTTCTAGTCACGACCAACATTTTTCAAAAAATAAGGTGACTAAATAATTCAATAACTATTTCATAACACAGAAAAGGCATGTACTCGCTGTTTTCCACCTACTGTTATAATGATTTAACCTGCAAAAAGTCACCAAATGAATACGTTAACAAATCTTTTTGGAGATCAGAGCTTTTGCAGCTCAAGGCTACAGTACACCATAAAGATTTTAGCTGCTACTACATCATTTTATCAATATTAGATGTCCTTAAGGCTTAGATGCTTTGCTCAAAACAACCTGGCTGAAGACCTGAGTGCCAACAGACGGTGTATTTCAAATGCCCTACTTCTGGGTGGTTCTGAGTCTTTGTGACATTAAAATGAACGGGATTGCTAACAGATACTCTATCTTAAAGTGAATGAGAGACTGCTGAGTGAGGGAATCAATCCGCAATGGTTCACCGACCTAGCATGCTAGCTCCATCTGCTGGCTACGTCCTCCCACATTTGCAGTATATATGAATGAAAAAAATGGATGGATAGACAGAAACCTGAAGAAAATGATTACATATTATGCTGTCCAATAAATGATGTCTGTGACATCAGATTAATTGACTGATTACATTTTAAAAATACAGAATGCATTAATGTTAAAAGCAATTCAGATAGCAGAAAATTGAGGCAGGTTTTCAGGTCACAACTTTGCAAGTTTATAGAAGCCAGCAGTGTAGATTTAACCAGCTATTAGAGGCATAAATGGCTCTTTAAATGGAATGTCCTTCAGCGGGATGCAGCAGAGACTGTACATCACTTTGTCGCTCAGGTTGTGTTTACAGCGATAATGCATTTATACTCATCTGAAAGGACTCACCCCTCATCACATCTCTAATGGAGCGCTGGACAGCAGCAACTCACGCTGCATTAAAAAATATTCACCAGCCGTGAGAGGTTCTGCCATTGTTCTACACAACAATAGTTAGGGTATGAAAGGTGTTGTCCCACAGAAAAAAGTATATATATTTTTAATGACATTTATTTGGTGCATTAATTCGGTCTCCCCATAGAAAAAGGAGGGTTTAGAGTTAAAAAACGAATTGAGCTTTTGACTTTAATTTCATTTTGTTTCTCTCATCTTTTTACTCATAGATTTATAAAATACTAAGAATCAAAGTCTTTAGATAGGAACATCGACATCAAATTATTATCAAATTTGAAAGAATCCATCCAAAATGAGAGAAATGTTAAATTATAAATATATTCCTTTCAGTAATGTATATAGATAATTTTTTATATAGATTTAAGTGCTATGTATAGTATATTTATGCTAATTACTGTATTGCATAAGCTGCAATATACCAAATATGGGCTGTCATCTTAATGAAAAATGTTAATTTATTTATTTTTATCGAAATTAATAATTTTATTCAGCAACAATGCATTACATTGAAAAGTATCAGGAATTAAATTTATAATATTGCAAAGGATTTATATAGCAGGAATAAAATTACATTTGAAAATCTAATAATATAGAAAATGCTCATTTTGAAATGTAATAATAATAAATAAAAAAATACCATATACCATAGTTCATGTCCAAATATGAGTGGTAGGTTGTTTTGGATGGATTGATCCACCTTTAAAATTAAATATTAATGTTGATTGGACAAATTAAGAGTCCAGATAAAGGATTTGACATTCACACATTGAAGGCTCAGTGTGTTTAAAACGCCCAGGAAGCTCCTCTCTCTCTCTCTCTCTCTCTCTCTCTCTGTCAGTCTGAGCAGGCCTGCCACAATGTAGCACTGCAAATGAGCTCTGGATTAATGTCATCATGTGCCAACTCCAAATGCCACCAGCACGTCGCCACGCTCAGTCTCCAGGGCCCTGCTCATGTGTGCCACGTGCATGTGGGAATGTGTGTGTGCCCATCTTAAGTGAGGTGTATGTGTTAAGCTATCATCGTACTGCACTGCTCCACTTTTTCTTAAACTGTCTGTCACTGTCACAGCACTTCACCCATCATTCAGCACTAAGGTTGTCAGGTTTGTCACCAATGCTGATACCACAGCAAAAACTAATATTCAACTGAAAACTCTCCTTCATTCATCAAATGAATTTCAATGTTAATATCAATATTAACAAATTAAATTAAAACGATGGCATTCCTCAAATAATTAAACAGCTTTATTTCCCAGTAATTATTTAAATACGGTATACAGTAATAATAAAAAAGTAATGTAGTGAATTAAGATTGTATTGTATTATCTGCTACATTATAGCAATGCATCGTGGAGTATGCATACTAATACAGATTGGAGCAGACATTGTGCAGGATGTGAATTGAGTAGGCAATTGTACACGATACTGCAGAAATTCTAGTGTCATTGTAGGAAGCTTCTGGCTTTTGCATTTCATGCAAGTTCGCAATTAACTTGGAAAAATGCATTGATAAAAAATTACAGCATTTGATGGTAAAACTGTGATTATAAAAATTACCAAATGACGAGAAGTGGTGAATATAAAAATTACCCTCAATGATAACTAAATAACAATAAGTATAGGGTGCGACAGGTCTAGGAGCACCGGGGTAAAAGGCACATTTGACTTTATTTTCACTAGATGTGCAAATAAAACATCCTAAGCACGTAAAGGTGACTTTACCGAGTTTTAAGTGCTGTTATCAGGTCCCTGATGCATTTACCAACCAAGGAAAGGGAAAAAGATTAACCCAGTAACTTTGTTTGGTCCCTTGGTGACGTGGCAAAGGGATCTCATTATAATATTACCACCCCTAAATCACCCGATAAACCATCATTTTGATTTCACCAGCGACAACGGTGTACCAGCTCTTAATGCCATTGTTAAAGTTTGAGCAAAACATGCTAAGTGTTCTGTCTTTGGCTGCACAGACGAGAACAGAGCTCTATTTAGAGTCCCAGGCTCAGAGGAGACAAACAGAGCAGTGGGATTATTGATTTATTTACTGTATATTGCTGCCGCCACACAGATCTTAAACCTTCACAGACATAACTGACTGTTTTTAACATAAACTTGTGTGTTTTTAATGTAAACTTATGTGTGAATAAGAATTTAGTTTAGTACCCACATGCTGTGACAACCGCTTTCTGTCCATGTGCTTCAGATGTGTGGGCTCAGAGCTTAAACTAATGTATTTGAAAATGCAAAATTTCAGCCCGAGAAATATGATAATCAGACCCAAAACAGATGATAGAGCTGTAATGATTTGGCTCTATTCTGGAAAAGGGGTGGGGAACAGCAGCTCATTTGCATTTAAAGAGACAGGGATGAAAAATCATGAAAAAACGTGTTTCTGCTTCCACTCAAAATAGGCTTTTCAAAATAATATTATAAATGATCTGTGTGGTATTTTGAGCTGAAACTTTTCAGACACATTATGGGGACACCGGAGACTTATTTTACATAATGTCAAAAGGGGCATAATATGTCACATTTAAAGGGGTCATTAACTGCCTTTTTTATTACGTATTTTGTACTGTTCTCTGAGGTCCACTTATAATGTAATCAAGATTGTAACATAAATAAAAGTAAGTTATATTTTCTGTCCTGTTTTAACCCTCAATCAGAGCGGTCTGAATTTTTTTTTTTTTTTTTTTTTTTTGACTCTTAAGATTTCAAATACAATTTACAAGAGGGTCAAGATAAGCAGCACATTTAGTTACACATAAAACAAAATAAATTTGTTTACATACACAAATCACTCAAAACATTTACAATCAGGTGACTCTACAAATAGATCCTTTAAAATGCATTTAAGATCATTTTATAATCATCTTTTAAGCATAACTTATGTTGTAGTTGATTCCAATCAAATGGAGCAGCATAACTAAAAGCCCCTTGTCCCATATTAGTACCGACTTTAGGGACGCTTAAAAGATAATAGTCATCTAAGCAAAGCCCTTAATTCTTGCAAATTAAACCTAAACCAAAAGTAAACCTAAAATAATTTTATATATAAATAAGTACCAATTCTTAAGTCTACGGGATGCCAACGCTGGTGAAATGTCTTTCTAGCCATTCTAAACACTGTATGTCTATCCCTCATAGCCTTGTTTTCATCCACATTAAAATTCTACATGGCGTCTAACCTGACTGTGGTTTACTATTTGTCAAATCTAATGCTGATTGGAGATCATCACAATGTCCTCAGATAACTCCTACAAAAGCTTATTTCACTTCAGAAAAGCTTTTTTCTTTGCATGTCAATCAGGCCTGCGTGAAATGTCCCAGGGAGGAGACAGGAGGCTGCAGTCGTACCCCTCTGTGTTCAGTCATCCTCCACGAACGTCTGCTTTAACTCTGTCTCAGGAGGGCTTCATTATGTGAACAGGCATTAGCAAATGCCCGCTGAGAGGTTTGCTCTCTGCACATCTAATAAGCACCTACAGGCGAACCAAAGTGGTGGAGGATCAAGGCTGAGGAAGGAAATGTGCTTTTTAAGAGTTTACGCGAGTGACGCTACATAAATATTTCATTGGGATGGCGGTGTGACATGATGTACAGCTGTGTGAAGGCAAGGCGCTGTGCTTAAGGCAAAGACAGTGATTCATTGCACTCATAATTGCCTGAGCTGTTGTTGTAGATGGAGTCGAGGACTTGCCTGCGCTCTTCTCTCTGCTGACAGCGACGAATTGCAGCTACAGGTCCATTGCGTGTTTGGACAACAGTTTTAATATGCGATGTGGGAGAGAAGGTGTTTATGTTTGTTTTAACTTGTTTCGCTGTGTTTTTGTCATTCTCTCTCTGAATAAAATTAATACAAATTTGTTCCATTAGGCTCCTGATGGGAAAGAGGGTATGTCATGTGCTGGCTCAACGGTAAATAATAGCTTCTGGAAAACTTGCCAGAGATTTTCCTCAGTTTTTCTATAGAAGCACAATTAATGCATTACGGTCCATTCATTTAGTCTTTTAACAGTGTTAGGATATTATGTTGTACATTAAGGAAACTGTCAAAGCCAATGGTTTTGGATTGATGTCTTTCTTCCTCTTGTTTGACTGTGCACATTTATGTTAGCTAGTGAGAAAAAAGGAGGTTTTGGTGTTAAAAACAACACAAATGCTTGTTCACATGGTTATTTATCCAATTGAATGCCTGCTGTGCTGATACAAATGCATAATGGGCCATTAACAGAGCCCTGTTGCACACCGTCTACAAAAGAGTTCTACATCATCCCATCAGAATATTTTATTGTTTTCCTCTCAGTAATGTTCAATATAAAGCTGAAATTTATGTGCTAATGTCACTGAACATATTCATAAAAATAATGTTTTCAAACATTGAAGTCTTCCATTGGTCAAGAAGCAAATAGTCCTGCCCCAAATTTACAATATTGGTTAAGCCAGTATTGCCTGTGTCAGGAATTTCCCAAAAGCATTGTTAGTCAACTATGGAATGCAGGTTTCATTCTTAGCAACATATTTAAGCAATTCTGGTCTTCCCTTGAAAAATTTTTTTTAATTAACACTCACAAACAAAATCACAAATTATGTGTAATTACTAACCACAAACTATGCTTCTAACTTCTATGTAAACTTAAAACTTTGAAATTAAAAGATAACAGAAGCAGTAGCATTTACAAATAACAGTGTATCTAAAAGTATGAGACAACAACAAACAATAAAAATACCATTAAGAGCCGTGGTTGCACAGGTTCTGTGTGATCTTCTTCACTAATATCCCCCCGTCTTAATCGGGCTCAAATTGATAAGCAATATAGACGACGCCATTGTTTATAATACAACCAGAGCACATGCCGCTGAGGTGAGGGGTTAGACATTTAGACGCACACAAGAGGTGGTTTAGCCAATCACAACACACTGGACTAGCTAACCAATCAGAGCCCATTACATATTTCTGAGGGGGGGGGGGGGGCTCATAAAAGCAGGAAGTTATCAACACGTTTATAGAAGAAGGGACAGAGTGGTTTTGAATAATGGTAAATTATGTGAAAAAAATAATGTAAAAAGAAAAAAAAATAGATTTTTTAAAACATGATTCCTTAGATTGAACCCCATAAAAACAATCCACAAACAAGTTAACCATTAAACAAACACTCAATTATCCCTATATTCTGGCATTAATTTGATCTTGAACTGATAAATTATCTATCCATCCATCCATCCATCCATCCGTCTGTCTGTCTGTCTGTCTGTTTGTACACACAGTGCATACAGCACAAACAGTACATACATAGAATCAAGAATCAAGTAGAATCAAGAGGCACCCACATAGCAAACGGACTTAGCCCACATGTGGCCTGAAGGTGGCACTGCTGGCCTCCTGTCGGCAATGGCATGTACCCTTTAAGCCAGAGCTGGGCCATGTGTGGCAATGACGGCACGGCGGGGATCCAGCAAACAACTTGAGGGCCGATTGTTGATGGGAGGAGTCTGGCCCAGATCAGTCCAGTGATATGTGGCCCAAATCAGGCTAAGATCTGGCAGCATATTATGTGACCCATGATAAACAAGATAAATACAATATTGCATGATAATGGTTAAATGGACACATACATTTTGATGAAGTGTAGTATTTTTAAAATGTAGTCTTTGAAATGGCAAGTCGAAACAGAATGAAACATATCATTTAAAAATTAAGCAAATCACTCAAGTGCTTTAAACTGCACTTAATTATAATTTTGTATATTGTTATTCTTGGTACAAATAAGCTTAGAATCCTTATGAAAAGAAAGAGTAAGAGAGAGAGTATTTAACCATTATCATGTAATATTTATTTGGTTTACTATTGGACACATACTGATCTATAATAGAGTGTGGGGGCACATCATTTTTATTAGTATTCTATCAAGCACAAGCATTAAATAAAATGATTATGAAAGTATTTTATTTTTATTTAAATCCTATATCCATTTATACTTGGTGTGAGGAACAGATCCAAATTCAAACCACATTCATTCGCGATATGCATCTCCTTCCTCTGTAGCTATAGTAACTATTTAAAAATGTGCCGTTAAGAAGTTGGTTTCGTCCAGGGGGCAAGGAACTCGACCGGAAGTTGAAGTCGGGTGGGGGCTGCCATCTTTTAGCAGAACTCCACTTGCGTTAGCATTCCCATTGACTCCCATTCATTTTGGCGTCACTTTGACAGCGAATAACTTTACATCTGAGGTGTTTAAAGACTCCGTTTGTCCATTATTTATTTCTAAAGATACACGACAATGTATAAAGGGCTCCATTACCTTCTATGTTACATTATGGCCCCGTATAAACAGTTTTTGTAAAAAATAGGCTAACGATTGCGTCATAACCACTCGTCTCTCTGTCGCATAACCGTACAGACAGGAGGAGAAGCTCGCAGGCAATTAACTTAATATGGCATACTGGCGTTACATTTTAAAATACTATACAAAATAATTAATCAGAATACTTACTCCTGCTCACTCACAACAAAGAACTCCCCGCTCGAGCTCGCCGTCTCTGCAAGATTAACGATGACAGTTTGCACGCACAGCTACTAGAAGATTTACATCTGGCAGACAGGTTGCTGATGTCGTCAAGCCTCGTTTGAGTCTAAAACGCTAAAAATGGGCTTCACTTGTCTCAATTGAGTTCCAATGGGGTCGCTGTGTCCATTTCTTTTACTGTCTATGGTTTCGTCAGAGATTGCGACTTAGGTTTCCGGTGATTCGTGTTTTGAATAAGAAATGCGCGCCTTGAGGGAGTGGATCGGGATAGTATTTTTAGCATTTAACAAATTATATTATGCACTGCTTCTCACACTACTATTATTTTCTGCCAGAGTGGACTGCAACTGCAATGCATCTTCATTTGGACTACTGTGGTACTGCTTTTTGTCACATCTGCAATAAATTATTAGGATTAAGTTACATGTGTCTATCTGTTACGTTTCTCTTATAGACTGTATACTTTATACGCTCACTCTTTATTGGTTGATTTGTTCTTTAAAAAAATAATTAGAAAAACCAATGCAATATGTTACGATGTGTGGATTTTAAGTCTGACTTTCTATTCAGTTTAATGTACTTTATTGGCATAGTTTGTTGTCTACATTAAGGCATGTCACAAAATGAATAATTGCGATCATAGTAATATACAAGGTTATAATATGAAATATTAAAATTCCCAGACAGCAATATAGTGTTGGCCCAGATCCGGCCCACATCTGGCCCGCTTGAAATTCATTCGGACCGGATCTGGGGTTGGGTCGGGGCTATATAAGGCTCAGATGTGGCTCAGATTTGTGGATTCTGGATTCTGGAAGGCTGAGAATTGGCACCACTAATAAAACCTGTTATGGCCCATGTATGGCCCGAGTCCTTAATACACTTCTGGTCCGTCATTCTTTGCGGTACTTGGGCTGAGGGAAAAGTCATTGTGTTGCCCTGGTATATGCCAGAAGACATTTGCTATGTGGGCAGTTGTTGACATATAGTCTAGTACAGTAAGAGTATAGATATTAAAAAAGCATTGTGGATAGCATTGGGCAATTTGTTTCTTTTTTTTCCGACCTATTATTACTGATAGACAATGGTATTGGCTACTTGATGTTGGTGTGTTTGCTAAATATAAAACATAAAACAAACGTTTGACTGTGAGTGACAGAAAAAAATGATGAAGAGGAAGAAGGCTGCAGCGTTGCCAAGATACATAGGTGGGAGAGCTTAAGCGATGACTGTTACCGCAGTACTGATGATGTAATCAATTGCAATGGACACCCAGACTGAAACACTAACAGCTCTCCTTCTGTACTTTTCTCTCTGCACAGACTGTCTACAAACACTGGCTTTGTGCCCAGTTCTTCCACACCACACAGATGCACTGCAGCAACAGGATCCCCTGCAGGAAGTACTGCCTGGAGGTCCAGAAGAGGTGTCCCTTCATATTGCCTGACAATGATGAGCTCATCTATGGAGGAAGCCCCAGTTTTATATGCACAGGTGGGCACTTTGACCTTTAGCCAAGCAAACTAATCACCAGTGGTTCCTCTTCTTGAGAGGACTGAATCATTAGCTGTGACCGAAACCAATGGCAACTGCTCCACTGCCTAGCCAGTTAATAAATTAAACAGATTTTTTTTTTTTTTTTATGTTATGAATTATTTATAAAAGGTTTTACTTTACTTTATAGATCATTTTCAAAACCAAGTCCAAGTTTTTTTTTTTTTTTTTTTTTTTTATGCATATAGTATATTTTATATTTTTATATACTGCAAACCAGTGTTGTTTAATATCACTGATATATCATTATAATTTTTGTTAATTTAAGTTTTAGTTGTTTGAATACTTCAACTTAAACTAAACAAAAAGGAGAAATGTTGCCTTGGCTTTTTTTTTTTTTTTTTTTATGGTTTATTTATCCATTAAGTCATTCATTAAATTCTATTATATTAAATACTAACAATATATATATTTTATATAAACTAAGATTATTTTTCAGTAACAACTGAGTAATAAATTTAAGGGGGAAGACAATATTACTAAAAAAGATAATATTACATTTTTAAACTTCTACAGAGTTGTGGGATGTGATAGACAGAGAATGATGTAACAAAATGAAGGCATCACAGTAGACAGGATGTTATGTAAACATTGGATTTGGACCATTTATTTCCAGAGCAGGCAGCATTTTCTGTTATTATTGATGATTTGTTTCTTTTTTTTTTTCACACTTGGTCTCTGTTGCCTCCTTATGGCTGAAAGAGGAAGTACAATCCCTCCCCTCTTCTTTCTGCTTTTGAACTTTCATTGGATGAATGAGCATGATCATATCCTATTTGCACAAAATTTGAGTTGACTCATTGAATTAATAAATACTTTATAGTTAAATTATCTTCCATTTGAATAATTATGCCAATCATGAATATGAATACAAAGAGCATGAAATAGGCTTTCTCTGATCTGCATGTTAAGAATAGGGCTGGTGTACTCAAATGCCCTGAACAGTGTTTGTCAGGATATGCTCCTCTCCTAATCTCAGAGGGTGCATGCTGAGTGGTGCATGTGAATGAGTGCTTTGGCCTCCCAATGGCCTGCAGGCTTGTGCTATAATGAGACAGACTGATGATAAATGGGGAATTGAGAGCATAAGAGCACAGACCGGCTGAGTGGTCACACAGTAATTACCTGCCCTTTAATTGCTTTAAGTATCCCCACTTAACACAGACTGGTCTCGCAGCACTAAACTTTACATGACCATATGCCTCCATCATCATCACGACATGACCATAAACACCTGTCATCAATGATTTATGTGTGGTAAGGTCAAGTGGAAAAGTAACTTATATATTTGACCATATCCGTCCATCCATCTTTATCTTTTACCAAAAATACTGAACTACTAATTGAAGGGATGGTTCACCACTTGTCATTATTAACTCATCCTCAAGTCTTTTCAAACCTGTATGAGTTTCTTTATCTTTTGAACATAAAAAAATGAATTCGATTGGAAGTCAATGGAAGCTGAAGATGTTTGGTTACAAACATTCAGAATCTTGCTTTATGTTACACAGAAGGATGAAAGTCAAATGGGTTTTGAACGACATGATGGCTGAATTTTAAATTTGAGTTCCCTTAATATCAGTCGACAAAGTTAGCACTAACATGCAGAATCATGAGAGAGTAATCAAAAAACATAAGCAATAATATCATAGAGGGGACCCCTGCATGATTGTGTCAAGATCAATAAGTCTCTTAAAATATCAGATAATTTGACCTTTCTATGACAAAACAAGTTATGTTCAGGCTGTAAAATGTCATGTGGTGCAACTAACGTGATATTATATTTAAGAGAAGCCCCGCAGACCCTCACGACTGTGTCTCATAAAATATCAGACAACTTGACCTTTTTTATGACAAGATAAGGTTAGATCAGAATATAAAACGCCATGTCGTGAGACCTCTCAAACGCTTAATAATATGTGTACATTCATAATTCATGAAAACACTTTTTAACTTGAAAATTTGATTATTATTTTTTTTTTGCAAAAACACACACTAATATGTGAACACCCAAAATTAGTAATTCATGATTTGAGAAAATGTGTAAAAAGAAAAAGAAAGAAAGAACAGGAACAAAATGTATTGTTCAAAAAATATGTGTGTGTATATATATATATATATATATATATATATATATATATATATATATATATATATATATATATATATATATATATATATAAAATAGCGATTTGTGAAAAATACATTTAAGAATAATTAAAAAAATATATTTCTTAACTCAATCGTTAATATGTTTACACTCACAATTAAGAATTCATGACTTCTGAAAATCATTTATTATATATTATTATAAAAAATATATTTTTTAAGATGTGTCCACTCACAATTGATAATTCAAGATTGTAATTTTTTCCTAAAAATAATCATTAAGATGTGAACTCACAATTACTACAACACAGCAATTCATGATATGGAATTTTTTTTAAAATAAAATGCTAAAATAGATTTAAACCCTCGATGGTCACACCACTTCACATTATTCATCAATCAAATTAACAAATAAAGAAATAATCCAAACCATAAACAAAGCAACATGAACAAAAATACATTTTTCAAGTATTCGATTTTGAAACGTTTTTTTTTTTTTTTTACTAAATGGTCAACATATGTTAACCTTGTGTCTTTTGCCGGCCCAGGGCTCCAAGAGGACAATCCCTCAGACGCAGAGACAGAGTGCTGCGATGTCCGATGGGACAGCAAGGCAGACAACAGCTCCAAAGGCACTCTCAAAAGAACTCACCCGTCGTGTCAGCACGGGACATCCCTGACCTCGTCAGCAGCCTCTAGACTGTGCAACAGCAGACTCAAACTCTGCCTGCTGGTCCTCGTCCTCCTTCATACTGTTGCCACTCTCACAGCATCCCACAATCCCACCGGGTTCAACCTCACCTCCAGCTCCTCCAACGAGGAATGACGGATTAGCCACTCGGTTACAGTGACGTGACGGAGCGTGGGTAACTTGCTGGGACCTCTGGTACAGAGACTGTGGACATGCAATCAAATCCAACCAAGCAAACCGACAAAGCTAAACAAACACTGGACGAATCCAATCAAGCAACAAGAACAAGGGACAACACCGTAGCCTTTGTTGAAAGAGGCTTCTAGGGGGCGGAGCTCTCTCGCACCATGTTTTTTACACTGTGTCTATGGTTTGGATTTCTGTTGCACTAGATGACTACAGGATCTAATTCCGTTTCGTTTTTGTTTCATTTGAGTCTTTGTGCAGGAAGGATTGGAAGAGACGGATGAGTTAAATGTACAGTATCCAAGTGAATATTCAAGACTGAGCGCGTGTCTATGTGAGCGAATGGACGGGTGCGTGTGCATGTGTGCCTGTGCTTGCATCCGTGTGTCCACTTAGATGTTCTTCTCGTTTCTCTTCGTAATCACAAACTCTCTGAATGCTGCTCTGTTCATTACGAGGGTTTCTATTGCAGTTTATCCACTTTCAAATCTGCCTAGACAAATACCAAGACACCCAACTCAGATTCTCCCGTTAAGATCCTGTAACCTCTTTAAAGTAGCCTGATATTTCTGTTGTTGGTATGAGGTCAGGTCAGTACCTTTGGGGTCTGGCTACATTCATGTCGCTTATTTGCTTAAGCGCTCGACTGAAAGGTCTAGGTATCCAGACTTCTGTTTGTTCCCTCAATCTGCAAAAAGATGTCCACAAAACAGTTTTTAACACTATTAGTGTTTTATATATTATGGTATTATAAGGTATTATATTCTCTACCCTATATTCTGTAATTGCATGTTAGAGCCAGAGTCTCGCTAAAGTTTTAAAGAAATAAACCCAAACGATCTGAAAACAAGAGGACCTTGTACTCCGAGTACCATCCAAAGTGCTATTTGGCAGCATGAACCCAGCCAATCAGAGCTCTCGAGACAAATTACCCCAAACGCAGAGAGGATCCATCATTCTTTATTATAGTAAAGGGCTTACCCATCATCCACACGCATTCAAACACTCCTGCATGTAGAGATTCACATGGCATGAATAACTCAGTGAATAATGTTCATTTGTTGCAAACCTTGAGATAGTCATGCCAACAGGAAGCTGAGGAGCTCAATCTCGAGGCTCCGGATAGAAGAACGGAGGCCCGTCTCAGGTGGCTGGGCTGAGGAATCTGGTTCTTTGTGTGGAGGAGAGGCTAAGTTAAGGGCTGATATATTACTTTGTTTTGTTTTTTTTCTTTCTTCTTTTCTACAGGTATGCTCTAATGAGGATGTGTCACTGTGACACAAACACAAAACGAAGCCTTGAGTTTATCGAAGTTCTCTAGACAGCCTCAGTGTGAACCTGTTGAAATAGCAGGCCTCACCCCTGTGTTTCCATCTCATTGGATGACTAACAGTCGTTAATGTTAGATACACATTCATATGTCATATATCAGTCACAGCTAGCTTTAAGGCTAAGTATGCTAACTAAAATGAAACACAAAGTGTTTTGCAGCCATATTTCAATTGTTTAAAGCAGGCTGACATAATGCATGCCATAGGAATAAAATGGTGCAATCTCATTTCATACCATTTTATTCCCTCCCTGTACATTTCTGTAGATTGTCTGCCATTGATGTGTAGTCACATTTGTACGGTGACATTCTGTGTAGTCAGTTAGCCCAATCTGGAATTCCGCATGAAGGGAAACTTTTTTTTTTTTTTTTCATGCAAAATTTGCATCTGAATCAGGTTTGGTCAAATTTGAGTGTAAATCTGTAGTGAATTTTGCATCGTGTTCAGATTACTTAAACTTTGAATGTTCAAACTAATTGCGAATTTCACATCGGATTCAACTTTGAACATGCAAATTCATCGCATGTACCAACATTAAGCTGCTTGGTTTGGAAATGTTTTGCTAATGTTACCACGCCTTTAGTCTACACTTAAAAAAGCTGATTTTCTCTTATGTATTACCATCACATGCAGTACCATTAAACACTGAATACTGACTCTGAGGCAAATTTAATAACTTGGATTTTAAGAGAACAAATCAATCCTTTTGCCCTTTTGCTGTTTAAACTACCATTAGCGGTGACTTTTTTATGCGTCAGAAGCACAAAGTGATTTTTTTTTCTGAAATAGACTGCTAATGCAGTTCAGTTCAGCTGATAAAAAAAAGCATTTAACATGAACGTTCAAATGCTGGGAGAGAAGCTCCTTTTATTCCACTGTTTTTAAATTTCAGGATTTTCCACTAAATGTACTCAAACCACTAATTATTGGCTGTTTGTGGAATTGGGCAAGCTGAGTTTTATCAAACATATCTGATTATAATGACTTTTAATATCCTTACCCATACAGTTCTGACTCTAGGCCCATCTTTTCATTCTTCCTATCTCCTATTAATACATTACTCTGTTTCATATCAAACCAGAAATACCATAATTAGTAATATATGTACACAGTGCTATGCCACGCTTATGATGACAGCTTGACCAGGAAATCCTGACCATAATGACAAGGCACAACTGACCTATTTGATATGTGTAAGGGCAGTCCGGCTTGCTCTGCTGAGAACTTCGCTAATGAATAATTAGAGAAAAGCACTGATAGATACAGTATACCCTCTCGAGAGCTTATTAGTTAGTTTATAACCCTGGACATTCAGCTCGGACCACCTGCTCTGGAACAGAAATGATTCCCTCGGTTCATCTCCAAACAAAACTAATTCTGCCTCTCCAGCTGGGCCTGACGGTGAAGGAAGAGATAGTCAGAGAGAGGTGGGCTAATGACAGTGGCGTAGCACTATTATTCATTTGCTTTGAAGTTCTGGATGTTTGTTATAGCAAGACAAGCATGCACACACACCTTAATACACACACATACATGCTTGTTCACTCTGGAGTCCTTTGTATATACAGTATACTTGGCCGATGCTCTACAAGTCAGGAAGGATTCGAGTTCCGTCAGTTGCGACACTTATGTCAATATAATAATTTGGTTTGCCTCGTAAATATTTGGTCTAATGCAACATGTTGAATCGGTCACCAAACGTATTTCAGACAACACCATTCACAGCAAAGTGTTGACTAAAACATATTCTTAAACAGAGAGCGGCGTCGTTGTTGCTCAGATTTGTCAGGTTTCGAACATGTTTCTCTGTGTTTGTTGGGATTCAATCACCATACAGTTTGTCTGAGTGACCAACGAGATTGAATGTAACAGATGCCTGCTAATATCACTAAACACCACCAAACCTACTATAAGATGTATTTTATGCTTGCACATGTTTTATGGTCATTTCCAAATTGTGTAAGTAGTATTCCACACTGCGTAATCACTTAGCAAGCAGAAATACTTTCTATTCTGAATCCTGTGGACCTATGCAGCCCTCGACCTCAGTTGTTTTTCTGTTGTAAATACGTTAGGAGAATGCTAAACAATGTGTGTCTCTGTTTGATTTGGAGGTTTCCTTGTGTTCTGAGTTGGTGTCCTTTTTTAAATCCTCTTTTGTAAGTGTCAGAGATCATTGGGTGGTTTGTGCTGAGATGGATACTGAGAGCGGAGTGGTTTCATCACATGAACTGTCCTCTTGGTCACAACCTCGGCGCCTGCAGGCTGTGATGCTGTGTGTGATGGTATGTGCAGAGCAATGACTTTAAGAAAAAAGATAAAGGTTTAAAGGCATATAGAGATAATATTATGACTATGACTATACTGAAAAAAAAAATTATATACTACCGGTATATTGTAATATTATAGATGATTTAGTTCAGTAACCTATTTAATTTTTTTACAAGCAACTTTGATGAAATAATTTATAAAACAATCTCACAAGTTACGATCTTTTCGAAGGTATGATTATACTGCTAAAATGATTAAAGTTGTGTTCTGATGAAATAACAAATATCGTCTGTTCATTTGTGTCTGGATGTTCCTTTATTTGGGGTGTGTTGTCAATCAGATAAATTGTCTTTTAAGGTCAAAAGAGGTTACAAACCATTGTTTTGTGTGAGATTTTGGTTTTGGGCATCATACGTAGCTGTATGTAAAATAATAACTATTTAAAACAACTGTATTTTAACATAATATAATGGAAGAATTTATATATAACACATCACTGAGTTCAAAATATAAAAAATTTTACACCACATACACATTTTTCTTCCGCAAAATAAGAATGAATATATATATATTTTATTATTATGTTTTAGTTTAATGACAAAAAGAAGAATTAAACATTTACAATTTAGTCTACAATCTGTAAAAAGATTAAATTAAGATAAGACATACAACAGTGTTTTCAGAATCGTTAATACATGTGAAAATTGGCTGAGAATTGAGCAAATAGTGACTCAGAGGAAAATATGAATCATGTGTTCATGGCAGTTTTCTTGTGTAGAAGAGATAATACAATAATTCTTCAGTGAGGTACAGTATGCATGTTTATCTGTCTGAAGTGACCTATTAGTTAAACAGGTTTACAGGTTAAACCTGATCAACCGGACTGACGCACCTGAGCGTTAACAGAAGTAACAAAGAGGAGTCATGATGAAGGGACAAAAGTAAAGCCAACAGTTCTACAAGCTGAAACAGAAGTGGACCTCACAGGTTACACCTTTTTGAATGTAGATTTGCCCTAAAATTATTAATACAAATATCCAAGACTGGGCAGTTTTGAAAAGACACAATAAATGATTTTCTTCAATGCAGTAGCAATTAAGTGAATCAGTGTCTTGGTTTATCTTTAAATGAACTGAGCATTCATGAAAAGCTTATGTTAAACTTTCCCGCTATATCAGAGTTCACGGACTTGTGTTATTTGTGTATTCAAATTATCACTTTGACTACTATTTCATTGTGATTGTGCATGAGGAAAAATAAACATGCAAATTTTGAAAGATCAAATGAAAAATCATTGAATGCAAATGCATTAAAAAAATATATATATTCTGTATATTTTATAGGCTATCTATTATTATAGTTTAAAATAAAAATAAAAATTAAAGTGAGTAACCAGCTGAAATACATATAAGGAAATGAATTTTATTTTCCTTTTTGAACATGCATAAATATAATAGATCTTTTATATTTATGGGGTGGGGAGGGCAATAGCACAGTAACAGATTTCAGGTAAGATTCCAGTTACTTTGATGTCACAGATGATAGACACTGCACTGAAGATTCTCTATGACACATACTGCTTTTCCACTGTGGCTGGTGCCAGAACCCAATCAGGAACCAGGCTGTGTGTTTCACTCAAAAAAATAAAAAATAATAATAATACTAATAATAACTCATAATAATTCCTAGGCCAGTGCCCAGATCCTGGTTCCAAACCACCATAAAACCTTGCTGGTCTTGATCAAGGGAACATCAGCTAGAAGAACTTCTAATTCATGCCGCAGTTTAAAATCCACCATTTTTAAAAGCCATTGGAGTTTATATAAATTAACAACATTAGAAACTACAATTAAACGTGAGTTCAGCAGAAGAGACCACCGCTTTACATCTGCAAGAGATAACAAGCGATTCTGGTCATATGTTGGTGACATGGAGGTTTCTCCATAGACAAAGCTATGATTCCCAAAACAGGGCCCTCAGATGACCTTTGTTTGCCATATTACAAGAGGAGGTTAAAATGGAAGAAAATGAAAAAAAATAATAATAATTAGTTTGAGTTTTATTATTACAGTGAAATGTACAAAAAAGCATTAGAAAAAAAAAAAAAAAAACCTAAACACATTTAAATTGTTGTTTATTTTTTAATTTAATATTTTTAAGATAATATGTGACTCTGGACTTCCTATAAGTCATAAGTAGCATGGGTATATCGGTTGTAATAGCCAACAGTACATTGTATGGGTAAAAATTATTGATTTTTTTTTTTCAATGCCAAAAATCATTAGCATGCTAAGTAAAGATATTATTAAATATATTTTCTAAATTTCCTACCGTAAATACAGTATATCAAAACTTAATTTTTGATTAGTAATATGCATGGCAAAGGAGTTTTTTTTTATTTTATTTTATTTTATTTATTTTTTTTTTGTACAACTTGAAATGCTATTTTCTGAATATTAATATATTGTATTATTGCATTCTCATTCCAGATTTTCAAATAGGTTGTATCTCAGCCACATATTGTCACATCATAAAAAAAACATACATCAATGTAAAGCTTAATTATTCAGTTTTCAGGTAATCTCTATTTCAAAAAAATGTATCCTTATGACTGGTTTTGTGATCTAGGGTCACACATTGTTGTGTGTAACACATTTTAAATCATCACCTCAGTTCTCGCTTAAATTACATATTTATTGATTTTTATTTTTGTTCCCAAAAATAACAGAACATCTAATATCATCATGCTTTTTGCTTTTTAATAAGTAAACACAACATACTAACAAGCATTCACAGACGAGAGTCACCTACTGAAAGCCTACTGAAAGGCTCTTCATAAATACTTTTCATAAATGTATTTTTCATAAATACGGGGGCAAGTTGCAAGATTTTAATTTTCACGAGTTGTCGCATGTGTTTTAAATTTATAAATGTATACGATTTGTAAATAGCAAGGTTATTGGATACACATTTGTAACAATTATGAGAATAAACATTTATAAGCACGGACGTCGAACTTGTAGCAACATGTCATGACGTGTTGACTGTTAGCAGAAGGTTCCGCTGTTTCCGCCCGGAACTTCCTTGGAGCGACACCAGTGTACAGCAGCAGTCTGGCTAGATTTGCTGCTAGCCACAGTGGATCAGCTGATATTTCAGGGGCTGTTCGTATAGATGACCGCTTCACCTGCTCGTCAACTCAGCTCTCTGAAGATGCACCGCTGAATAATGCGATAGATGTGAGTAGTTTTGTATCAGACTGTGAGCAGATGTGTTGTAGACATAGCTAGCAGCAGTGTTAGCTGTGCAGTACATGCACTCCAGAGGGAAAGAGCCGCTGTCAACATCAATCTGTCATCAGTGCGTTTGTGATTCGTGTCAGCTGGGTTTGGACTTCAGGGTATTTTCTCTCTCCCTATGTCAACAGCTGAATGAAAAAAAAAAATGTGCGGGGTTTAGTGCGGATCTGTTCATAATTTGATATTGGGGTCAGATCGTGGTAACGTTACTTCGTCTGTTTTATTGCACTCCATGGTAAAAGTAATGGTAATCTGGAGAAAAAAAGCTCAATGTGTGAACTCTAAATGTTTCTGTCTGCAGTATACAGTAGGTGAATGAGTGAATACGGATCCTCATCTGCATTCCAGTGTAATTGATTGGTCAAGACTGGACTTGGTCCTTAAAACACCCAGAGGGCTTCAGACAGCACTGTGTTGTGTCATCGCATAATACCTTAAATAATTTATGTCTGTGTGTTTAGATGACTCACAGTGTATATGTGCACCTATGCTCTGCTTCTGAAAAAAAAAAAAAAAACCTGTTGTGCAATGATGGAGGGTAATACCATGGTATTTCAGTAAAGGTCATTGTAGGGCTAGGTGGTATGACAAATGTCCTATATCACAATTGATTTTATGTCAAGGCAACTGTGTAAATTACAATATTGCAAAAAATATATATTTTTTGGATAATCCAGTGAATTAAATTTTTATCTAATTTTATAATTTTCTCTTTCTGTTTGGAAATTTCCATGAAGAAAATAAGGAAAATTTAAAGAGAGAGAAAAATTATTAAGATTAATGTTATAAAACAAATAATAATATATATATATTTTTTTTTCTGATTGGATGTGCCTGAATGGATGTGCCATAATTACAAGAAGTTGTTGTAAAATAGTCAACTTATCCATGTTTTCTTTCTAAGAACTATATAATTATATTATAGTTGATATACTATAATTGAAAGCATGTACAAACAAGAAACTTTTTTTTTTCAATGCAAAAAATATATATATAAATTTTTAAACATTACAATTCCCCGTATCTGGACTAAGTTACAGATGTTCTCTCATGTCATTTCCCAGTATGTTAAAAAACGGTATGTTTGTTTCCACTGAGTGGTACAGGTGAGTACAGTACAGTACGGTACAATTCAGAACCGAAAAACCTGATCCAACTTGCGTTTCCACTGCCAACGTTACCTTTACTAAATAGGCGTGGTGTATGCCGGAAAGTAGTGATCAATGATAAAGCACGACAATAAGCACAACTCTGCCTCGTTTTGTTAAATGTCAGTTTTAATGAACAATAATAGCCATTATTAAAGTATAAATAGAAAGTATAAGAGGCTTATATAACAGTAAAACGAAAAAGGTCAACAATTCAGTCAAACGAATGCTACATAGTTAAAAAAAAATTGTGCTCCGCTAAAATGATATGATCAAGAACAGGAATAGATTCACAAGATCATGAATGCCTGTTAAATATACCCAAAACAAATTGTATCTCATGTTTAATCACTACAGAGACATCAGAGCTAACAGCAAATGTTGGAAGGACTAGCTGAGCTAAGGCTGCTCCTGGCCGATACATGAGCACTGAGTGCTCTGTGATCGCCTTGAGCTCTGAAATCAGCATGGCAAATTTTAGAAATATTTAGAAAATGATGCAGGTTTTTGGGTAAAGACATTTTACAAGTCCACAATAACAGAAAATAACACATATTGAGAAACGGCTATTATAAAATGATACCAGTACTTGTACCAGGCAAAAGTGACAATTCTAATCAACCAACCAATGTTCTGCAGTGAGTTAAGCTCCACCCTTTTGGTACCCTTTTCTATGCTCGGTACCCCAACGGAAGGGTAACAAAAAAGTGATATGGTACGTTTCCCTATTTTGGTACCATTCACAACTTCTGACAATTGACATAATTGTGTACCATGCCATACTGTACTGAACTGTACCACTCAGTGGAAATGAGCCATTAAGGCCCGGATATACTTCAAACGAAATCAAAGAATGAAGTGATATGATGGCATTTCGAATAAAATCAGGCCTAAACAAAGTTTGTTTTGAGTTTGTTTCGGCAGTTCGAAACAGCAGACCAATGCAAACTTTCTGGGGGAGTTCGTTTTGGTTGCTAAACATCTTTGAGCTTCCATTGGTCCATGGAACACAATCGGTGGGTGTGTCCTGAAACTCCACCTTCTTTGACACACAATTTTTTTTTCTACCGGTTCGTTTCTCATTCTGCAGAAGACCTACAGGAGACATCTCCTGAATACACTGGAGTGTTGAATAGCTGAGCTGGCACAATTAAATATATCCACACTTGTACAATCGCTTGCAGAGAGATTTCAGAGAAAGCATTTAATTCCTAGAGAGAAATTGCAACAAAGCTTGGTGTCGATGACCCAGAGTTATGCAAAAAGCGACACAGAGAAGCATCCGAGCCCATGAAAAGATTGAAAGGAAAGAGTAAAGATATTAAGTAGCAAGTACAAAATACATGCGTTTCAATATTACACCATGTTGCTGCTGTTGTTGTTCTTTCAATAAGCAAATCTAAAGGGTATACAACAAATGAAATGCCAAACAAATATACAATAATAAACCCGCATGAAGAATGATAAAGAAGTTTTTTTTTACTTGTATTGTTATCCTTACAGGCAATTGGGTAATGTTATCCAACAGCCAAATAGCTGTTTAAGTTACGTTTTAGTGGAGTTGCCTAAGTCATACTCAGTCTTGCTCAACTTTGGTGATGCCCACATTTCATTATCCAATCAATTCCCAATGGATAAATTCAATTCTACTCTACATTTCCTCTTGCTGAAGGAAGTGAAATACATTGTGATTGACTTCACAAATTCTTCCTCATTCTGAGGTCAAAATTGGCCTGTTATGACCATTGATTTGGCCCACCATTCCCAGTGTTGGGGTAGTTACCCAAAAAAAGTAATTAGTTACTAGTTTCTAGTAACTTCTGTAAATTGTAATGAGATTACTTTACTTTACTAGTTACTGCTTTTGAAAAGTAACTTCACTACTTATTACATTACTTTTTTTATTTTTTAGGGAATTTTTTCCAAATTCCGTTTTCCATTTTAATTTTTCTGGATTCCATTTTTTTTTTTCTGTTGAATTTCTTTCTCAACTCCTTTTTAATGGTTAAATTTAATTGTATTAATCAAAAAGCATGTCTTATTTATTTAAATCATAACACATACATTTTCACAACAATTTATTAAAATGTTTTTTTAAAATTACATGTTTAGGGCCCTATGAAATGTTTAATTTTTTCTTCATCATATGTTTGTTTTTGTTTTTGCATGTGTAAATCTATAAAAGCATAAAAATGACTTAAATTATTAAATTTTTCTTAAAATAGCCTTATGATTCCCCCCCCCCCCCCCCCCTCAGAAATTCTGTTGTGTATTTACATTTTTCTGGTTATCAAATGAAGGCATAAAACATTCATTTTGATTTTCTTTTAAATATTGAAATAAAGCAAACTGTATTTTTTTGTAAACAAAGGGGATTTACTATTAAAAATAAAATGGAAGGAATGTTAAGCAGGAGATGCTTTAAAGCGCGAGAAATAGAAGTTTCCCCAGTAACAGCTGTAAACAAAGCAGCGCTGGGTTCACAAACTGCTTTATCAGGCATGTAACATGCAAGTCTTCCTTTAGAAATACAGTGATATAAAAAACCTGTGTCTCGTTTTGATATTTAAACATATAAATGTAAGGAATTATTATTATTAAACGTGCAGTACGTGCTCATGTTTATTTAACAAAGCCTTTTGGAAAATCGTTTAGTTTTAAAATCATGGCGAGTCTCCAAAAATAAATAAATGTATGGGAAACACATCCCACATCACAACCACCTGAGCCCAACTTCAGTCTACTCATCACCTTAACTTTAACTGCATTTTTAGATGGCACCGCAGCCAGACCGATATACACAACACGGACCGGAAGTTAACTTAGGGCCAGGAGCATGCGCCAGATGAAACCGTCTATAAGATGACATTTCAGCACTTGACAAATGGAGAGCTACTCCTACGTAGCACTTGAAGCACAGCTGTATGATTGCTTTACGTAAAATGTTGGGAAACACACGTCAAACAATAACGAACGATCGTAAAATTACTCGTAGAAAACACTCTTAAGCACTATGATCAATCGTTATCGGGAAACCCGGCCCAGAACTTTACACACAGGCAAACACGGCATGTGTAACGCAGGAAAGCGCGTTCCTATAGTCTAGTAAAGTAGTGTAGTTACCAATATTATTAGTTTAATGCATTACTTTACATCGTTACCCAAAAAAAGTAATATAGTTACTGTATTCCGTTACTTTGTAATTCGTTACCCCCAACACTGACCATGCCATACTACAAGTAGCGGGACAATAGGAAGAAACCCATGCCATTGAAGCATATCTTAATTGTAATATAGTTTAAAAAATGCAAAAAAATATGTGCTATAGTTAAATATAATAATATCGCCCAGCCTTACAAACCTACCTTCTGTGTTTCCTCAGATTACGTCTGCAGTGAGTTTGGAGACTCTTGTCATCCCAGTTGTCATGGAGAAGCCATGGAGGTTATGGGGGGCATTGGAGGCGTGTTTGCTGACCATGTGCGCCTGGTCCTGGGCAGTCTGCCGTGTGTCCCTACTGGCCCTCATTCTGACCTTCCACTTGTATGGAGGCTTCATCTTGCTGGGACTCATCCTGGCCTCTGTGGCCGGCATCCTGTACAAGTTCCAGGACATTCTGCTCTACTTTCCCGACCAGCCTTCATCCTCGCGTCTTTACGTTCCAATGCCAACAGGAATCCCCCATGAGAACGTGTACATCCGCACCAAAGATGGTGTGCGGCTGAACCTCATTCTGCTCCGTTACACCGGCGAAAACCCCATCTCTGCTCCCACCATTTTATATTTCCACGGCAATGCGGGGAACATTGGCCATCGCGTCCCGAACGCGCTGCTGATGTTGGTCAATCTGAAGGCCAATGTGGTGCTGGTGGACTACAGAGGCTATGGAAAGAGCGAAGGAGAACCTAGTGAAGAGGGACTGTACCAGGACGCCGAGGCCACCTTGGATTATGTCATGACCCGGCCGGACATCGACAAGACCAAGGTGGTACTATTCGGCCGCTCATTGGGTGGCGCGGTGGCCATCCGTCTGGCATCATGTAACCCACATCGAGTGGCTGCCATCATGGTGGAGAACACTTTCCTGAGTATCCCACACATGGCGGCCACACTGTTCTCTTTCTTCCCCATGCGTTACCTACCGCTCTGGTGCTACAAGAACAAGTTTCTCTCCTATAGACACGTGGCACTGTGCCATATGCCATCTCTCTTCATTTCAGGCTTATCAGACCAACTCATCCCTCCGGTGATGATGAAACAGCTGTACGAACTGTCGCCGTCTCGGACTAAACGCCTCGGCATCTTTCCCGAGGGTACACACAATGACACCTGGCAGTGCCAGGGTTATTTTGCCACCCTAGAGCAGTTTATGAAGGAGCTTCTTAAAAGCCATGCCCGAGAAGAGACGGCCCAGGGGACGACCAACGTCACCATAATCTAGAACATTAACTACTATTGACTGCTTTAAATCTGGAGCCTCTCAGATAGAATGTACAATTTATTCTCTCTTGCTATTATTATTTCTCTTTTCCCAAACTTCAGAAGCTCTTTCTTTCCATTGCTCACACACCAATACCATCATTAGTTAGATTTTCATTTATTTAATAGAGAAGGCTGAATTTTTTAAGACTTCAGAATATTTTATATTAAGTATGAATGCATCTGCCTCAAGAATTCAATGCCCTCTCAGTCCTTTTCTTTATTTGCTGACAATGTTTGCCCTCAAAAGTATACTTAAATCCCTACTACCTGCAAATTCAATTGGAAATAGTTATTTGCCTAAACACAATGGTTAGAACTACTTTCTGAGCTTGAACAGTTAAATTTAGGCATCAGTTTTTGGTTTAAAATTCACAAGTAACATCATAATGTCTGGGATTAACATTAATTGAGATGGTCACATTTGTTCTACCACTTAGCCTATATTTCATACATAAAGTTGGTAACGGCAAGCTTGAAGTTGCTAATAAAATTTGACATTCTCACATTTAAAATTTTGTTTTACTCATGAATGACAAACTACTACTCCAAAAACTCCTAAGACTACTGAAATAAACAATTCTAACAAACTAAATAAGCTGAGAAGCTATATTCTTATTTATTTTGTTTATATTTAATATATATTCACACTTTTTTTTATTAAATGGAACAGAGGGCTCATTAAAATATTTTTGGCCTTTAAAATTCTAGTGAAAACGGGGGCAATTGATCCTAGTTCACTCATCTTTGTCTATGGCATTTCATGCATACAATCTTCTGTACCCGGCTGTAATGTGTTGGAGCTTTATCTTATCACACTGCCTTCTTTTTTTACGGAAGGTTTAAAATCCACTCAGGAAATCGGCTCATTGTGGTTTGGTCCCATTTTATGAATTTGCATATGGAGCTGTGTGTGAGAAGTATAGATTTCTATACTGATTTTCATGTGGGCTACAGTTCACTGTGAGCACTGTATGAAAATACCAACAAACGCAACAAGCCTAAAGTATGTTTACTCTATCTCAGGCTTAGTGATCTTCTGAAAGTTAGAGTGAAATCGCACATAGCAGCTGCTTGACAGTGTTCCAAGCACAGTCCATTTGCACAACTTGTAAATAAGGTCTTTCCTTTCTTTTAATAAGGTCAAGTGCTTAACATCAGATCTTTACCAATGACCCGTATTGTTTGGATCATGTTGAAAAACCTGCCCATTGGTGACTGTTGCACTGTGTCTCATCAATTTTCTTGCATTTTCCTTTAAAAAGCAGAAACATTCACAACAATGTAAGGATTTATTGACACAAAAATGAAAATTGCTACCATTTATGCCTTT
Source organism: Carassius auratus (assembly GCF_003368295.1). Lineage (NCBI taxonomy): Eukaryota > Metazoa > Chordata > Actinopteri > Cypriniformes > Cyprinidae > Carassius > Carassius auratus. Next base: position 26,699,979 of record NC_039251.1, read on the forward strand.
CCAAACCTGTATGACTTTTTCCAGTTTTTCCAGTAGAACAAAAAGGAGGAATTTTGAAGAGTACATTAGTCACCCTTTTCCATGCAGTTGTAGGTAGAAGACTCAAAAGGACTCTTAAAAGTTGGTCATATGACTTGAAATCACACAATGATAGACAGCTGAGAAGTTTTGCTGTTTACTAAAAACTCTTTTCCAGTGAGTTGACTCTGTCAGAATTATGAGATCTTTGTTGCATTCAGACGGTTCTCTCATGAACTCATGATGATTCAGTGAAGAACAAATACAATGTCAGTATTTTCCTTATAGAAGCTATAATATTGTCTATGGGAGATTTGGAATGTAGACCGGAAGTCATCTTGAAAGATTCTGTCCTCATTCATTGTAGTTGAAGAGCAGCCAGCACCTTCTTTGAAATGTCTCCTTTCGTGTTCCACAGAAGACAGAAAATCATACCTGTTTGGAAGAGTAAATGCTGGCAAAATTATTATTATTTTTTTTTACAATTTAATGTATCGAATCAAGGGCATGAGGTTTGTGTTTCTATAGTCTCACATTGATGGTTGACTGTCAAGCACCCATTAAAAGAGAACGGTGGACTTTGCAAACCTGGCCCATTAAGTAGTGTATTGCATGCTTTAGATGCTCAGCACATTTCGTTTAGCTCTGATGCACTTTTACGCTCACGTCTGTTGTAATGCGTGAAAACTGCCTGTGAATTTTAAGATGACAGATTTCAAGGCAGAGTGATCCTATGTCAGTTTGCATGCAGATATTGCTATCTTCAAACCAGAGTTTATGTCAGGCTTCCAAAGTCCACCTTTTGGGATTTTACAGGCTCTTTTGGGCCCCGTCGTTCTCAAGAGATTGTATAGTATAGCACAGCACAGCTGAGCTCTAGATGTCTTCAGTTACGGCTAGTATTATTTATGGTTACTAGTTATGTAGTAAAACAGGACAGTTGTAATTGAGTAAGAAGTGGAACCAGCCAATGCAAGAGAAAAAGTTCCCAAGACGTCAGTTTTTGGATGGTTTCAATACATTAGATACTTTTGTACATCTGTTTATTGACCATTTGATTTGAAAAGAAATATTCCTAATGGTCATTATTGATCATATAGGCCTAATTCATAACTGCCTCTAAACCCTATAGGAAATAATTTCAAATGAAAATGTTTTGCAATGTGACATTTAGTTGAACTCAAAAGTGATGTGCCATGATACCTTATTGAATGTCTGTGTGATTGAGTGTAAACCTAAAATACTACTTAAAGAGTTTACTAACACACCATTGGCATGTTCTGGCCATTCTCTGGGGCTAGTTTGTATGTTGAAATCTCATTTCATCTTGTTCATAAACTGAATATATGAAATAATCTAAAGTGCTGCTCATGTTTTATATTTGCTCTTTACAGTAAATAGCAGAGCAGAAAGATTCAGTTCTGAATGTGCAAGGAGGGTTTTCTTATACTTTCAACATTTGTGTTTTGAGCTCTGGGTTTTCTATTTAAATCATTTGTTCATGTACATACAGTTGAATCACACTTTCTATTTTCTGTGTGGTGACATGCAATAAAGAAATCAAACCCTTCTGATAACTTGGCTGCATGAGTGTATTTGTACTTTGAAGTCGCTGGTTCCTGTTCTGGTTTTCACGGTGGAAACTCCACTTTAAAAAGAACGAAACTGCTGGTTTTTTTTAATGTTTGATTTTATACCAAGAATAGCTTTCCTTTTGCTTGTCACTGTTATTTATATACTTTCTTATGTGCTATTCATTAAATGATCAACAAGTCCATGTCTGACATTTTCATTTATCTGCTATTTAGCTCTGCACATTTGACGCAGTTTGTTGGAACAGCCACAAAGTAAGTGGTGACAAAGCAACTTTCGGTTGCAGTGCAGTGTTAAATACGGTGGGTGTGGACAGCTCGGCAGGAAAGGGACACAAAAACCAGACTGTTAGCTGGAGCACTGTTGAAGACGGGACATTTTTATTGAGTACAGTTGCTTTTGTCTTAGGAGTCTTAGTCTTAGGAGTTTTCATCTATACCACATCAACAAATACCATCTTGAAGAAGAAGGGTAGTTATGTGTACGAGTCTGATCCAGGATTTTTCTTAAAGAAATGTATGCTAAGAGCTCCAGAGGAATATTCATGCCATTTGAGGGTGAATTGGATTCAGCAGGCATAACAAAAAACTCCAGTCAAGCTTCTTTCTGAGTAGAAACCTCTCACTGTAAGGAGGATGTTTTGAGGTGGGTTGAGATCTTTAAAGAAATAGAGCTTCTTCAGAATCTATATTTGCTGTTCAGGCTGCACTTGTTCACTAATGACCATACTTTCTAGAAGTTTGTTTCCACCATGCCTGTTGAAGATGTTGGTCCAGGTCGGGGTGAAAGGAGAAGGTTGTCCTGGATGTTTCTAGTTCTGGTGATTGCTACCATCACCTCCTCTTCCCTGTCTGTGATCTCCATGTACCATATGCTGGCCCTGCGGGCCGAGGTGGAGGGTTTGAGAGCTGAGGTGGTCCGCAGGAGAGAGGAGCAAAGCGGGACACTAGAAGAAGTGGCAGGAAAACAAACCCATCAGCAGGAAGATGAAGAGAGCAAAGAGACAATCGAGGTTTGGACCACAATACAAGTACATCAAATGTCCTATGGCTTGTTAGAGAACCCATGTCCTCTAAACCGGAAACTATTATAAAACATGTCATTATTCAGTCAGTTCAATAACAATGTTGTAAAGTTCATTACAGTTAAATTACAGTTAATTCATTGAATTTATTAAGCCCAGTTTGGGAAACCCTGGTTTAATGTAATCCATTTTATGATGTTGAAAAAATAAAAGGAATATAGTTTTTCTCTCACTGCTTTTTTTAATATCACAATGGTACATTCAATGGTATGTTTAAAAAACGATAATCTAAAAATAGTCAGAATAGATTACCTACCCTAGGTTACATTAGTAACTACATTTTTCATCATGTAAAATAATGTGTTATACTGATCATCAGCTCTGATCATCAGTTATGAAACAAGTTCAGTTCTACTATAAGCAGCTCAAAAGAAGGCAATATTGTCATTGCTCAGCTCAATTAAGTGCACTTTTCTGCTCTTTAATGAATTGTGATGGAATTATCTGGTGTCACAGTCACTTTTTGGGTTTTGCTGAAAAGATGTTTAATAGCCTGTTTATAAGCAGGTCCCCATTTTGAATAAGTGAAAAGACATTAAGGTATGTCCCTATACAGAAATTCACTTTTCAGAAAGATTTCTGAAATAAAAGATATTCACTAGAGTAAAATGTATGACAACTAGCTAGCTCCAGTCCCATCAACAGGTTTCAAACTAATTGTGAAAAAACTAAAAAATGGCTGAACTGGTTTAGCTAATGACCTGCCTAAATGCAGATATATTTTGAGCACTTTCATGCTGGTCAAATTGTCCGTTATAATCTACAACACACAGTGACCAACTTTATGAGTTCTGTGCCAGTAACAGACCATTTTGAAATCTTGTAGAAGATATCTGAGCTGTTCATAATTCAGCAGGTTTTCTGGTTGTCTGTGTACAGTATCTGAAGCAGACTGAGATGGGTGATGCCGTAACAGACCATACTGTCCTGTCAAAAAGGAGCCTGGGTCATACATCAAGCAAAGCAGGCAAGCGCACACTTCTGCTTATTCCATGATGCTTGTCTCGGCTTTTCTTTTTTGAGTGTTAACTGAGAAGAGCTGTGGTTTTTTGGTGTGTGTATACTGACAGGAATTGTGAGAAGCACAGATGGTGTAAGATTAAAACCACTTAATAAATTAAAACTAAAAAAAAAACATGCACATAGTGCAAAAGTGCATCATTATACATTTGCATATCCTGTTGCTTTATGAGTCACTGAATGCAAAACCCTTATAATATCATTATTGAAGTTGCACCGCCATAATCATTCTTTCCCTAAAGACAATACTTTAAGACATATTTAATAACAATGCATTTACGTTAAGTCATTTTTTTCCCCTATGAAAACATCTTTCCACAGAATCCCAGCCCTGTTTACAAATGATGGCAAACAACAGGAGAAAAACCTTCCAGAAAGGTACTAAAGGAGTTGGTAAAATTGTAGCATGTAAATGTACTGCTATATCACAAAATTTGCCTCAGACTTATAAGTTAAATTACATTCAAGTGATCCTTTATATTAGTCATGACCTTGCTTTTTGCTAGAGTCAGGAAAGAGTTAATTGGACTATGAAAATACACTTTAATTTTCAGAACTCAAAACTTCACTTCCAGTCCAAAAAGAGCATTTGTTATAACTGGTCTTCAATTACATGTTCTGAACTTCTGCAACTTTGTGGCGCTACACTGACAAATTAATCAACACATCATCCATAACATCAGTGATGTCTGTCTAGAAACGCGGTGAGGTAATACAAGGAAAGCTGCAGAGGTGTAGCACCTACGACTCTGCATATCAATATAAGAAATGCCGGTGTTAAAATAAGGCACAGCATTTAATTCGGACAAAGTCCCTGATTATAAAGTAAAAAAAATGAGCATAAAGGCCTACTCCTTACTCAACCTCTCTAAAAATTACTGTCACTGGAGTGTGTGAGCAGATCATACAAAAACATGTAATTCACTAAAACGTAAAATACCCATGAACTACCATGATAATGTGTTGGATCTTAACATTTTGTGCGGCACATGCCAGCTCAGATTTTTTAAATGTTCCTATCATAATATTTAGACTATTATGGAAGGAAGAGGCATTTAAATTCTTTATCTGACCCAACAGCAAAAATGACTTTTTATTTATTGATTTATTTTGTCAGAGTTTGCTTTGGAAATATGCACAGCCATCCCATGGCAAGTCGGACTGAAGCGTGGCACGGCTCTGGAGGAAGAGCAGGGCACCATTTTAATCAAAGAGGAAGGCTTCTTCTTCATATATAGTCAGGTATATACATTCTCAGTCTATGACACATTCTTGAGTTTTTTGGCCTCTTTGAGACATCCCAACACCGTGCTCAGTGTGTGCTCAGCTCTCCTTTTCCCAGGTTTACTACACAGACTCTACGTTCGCTATGGGCCACATCGTGATTCGTATAAAGAAGAACGTCGTAGGAGACGAGAGTCAGCACGTTGTTCTGTTCCGCTGTATTCAGAGCATGAATCGAGTCAATCACTTCAACACATGCTACACTGGAGGTGAGCTGCTTATCAGTGTAAAAAAGAGTGCAAGTCTCATTAACGTAATGCATTGGGACACTTTACTTGTAAATACTATTTATTTTCAAATTGTGTATTTTAAATGTAATGTACTGCTGTGAATACTATTAATGTGCTGTAAATGTCTTATAGAGAGGTATTATGCATATATGAATAAATATATAATGTACCTGTTATTACAAATGAATGTCACTGAGCATGTGATTTGCAGGCCTAGTGAAGTTGGACTCTGGGGACAGACTGGAGCTTCTGATACCTCGTACCAATGCAAATATCTCTCTGGATGGGGATTCCACCTTCTTAGGAGCAATACAACTGGCCTGACAATGGAGAACGACTTTGGATCAGACACTGAATGAGACTGAATATGCTTTATTATAATTATTCATAAGGATAATTATTGACATTCCCTGGACTCCACGAATACCATACTTGCTTTATGTTGTGGAGCATTCCTAAAAATGTCTTCATCGAATTACTTTGTATCCAGCTACTTTGGTTGACACTTCAGTGGCATTTCATCACCCATGCACAAAATGAACATTATTGCCCATATTGAAGTTCCTCTATGTCATGATTCATCAGTCTTCATAATGTTTTATCAAAATATAGTTCCATGTACGCTTCCGAAATCACTTCCCTCTTTGTTTTTCACATCTCTAACAACTCGTTTCAGGTGTGTAACAACCACTTTTTCACAATCCAGTCAGTTCCCGATGGATAAAATCATATCCCGCTCAACATTTTTTATATGACAAATTTTAAATAAACACTTTGTGCATAACACATTTTACTCTAAGATAGTTATAAATGCCATTTCTTGATGGGTTGTGAACATGCACCTACACACATACATTTAACGTTTTATTATTCAGAACATCTGTTGCAGAAGAACACCTCAGCATGTGCTTTGGTTTTAACTAAATATTTTGACCTTTATAACACGAAAGTGCGCTTTCATACATCAGTACCTTTGAAGTTAGCACTGAACATGAAGCCTCCATGATTCTACCAGCAGATGGAGACTGTATCACACTGTGGAAGAGCATTGGAAAGCACTTGCTTTCTGTTGAGTGCTTCACACAGCTTTCATAAAGACAGTTCTTTCTGTTCATTGACAGAGGTTATATAATATGCTTCTGGTGTGTGAATTTGTCAGCCGCATCTCATATAGAAACAGTCAACATAGTGTCACAGGCCTTGAGATACTGGAATTATGCTTGTACTGTAAACCCATTGGGCCTCATTTAAAAAATGTGTGTACACACAGATTTGATTTTAGAGTGTGCGTACGCTAAAATCCATGGCAATGTTCATATTTTTTAAAAATTGTCTTTTATGTGGAAAAGTATCCGCAGACATTTGAACATTAAGCTGCAATAATAAAAGCGGTGTACGTGCAAGCACCACTTTCATCTTAAACTAAAAGAGATTATTTGTACAGTGTAGGTTTTTTTAGGGGTTGTGAGATTAAACTGACCTTTTTAGTAACCTAATGTTGAGAGTTATTTACTCACTTTCTGTACACATTCAATGTTGTTTTAATTATTTTATTTTTACAAGAGAACCTGCAAAGTCTTGATTTACCAATAATGCGATAATAAAATTTAAAAAATGCATAAATCGGACTGTTTTGTCTCTGTAGAATAGGCTTTTGTCATGCAATAACGGTTTATTCTATTCTATTCAATAACATTGTTAACTGTTTTTATTTAGAACATCTGCTGCTTTGCTTCTGGGAAAATGAAGAGGCATAAGCCTTTTAAACATTGCTTTTGTCATTTGCAAGAATACTGTGATAGATAGATAGACAGACAGACCACTACTGCTATTTTATTTTCGAGTAATGAAATGAAATACAGTTCCTATGTGTCTTTCAAAAAATGATGTATAATGAATCACCTGGTAAATCTCTGAGGGACTTTTCTCACTATTTAATCTCTAACGGCCTTCATACAACTGTGCTTGCTTTGCTATTTCCAAGGCAGATCACTCCACTGTGGCGAAGCTGATAAAAAAGGTAGCAAGCCTAAGGAAGATAGAGAGAGAGAGATGGTATATGGTCTGTTGAGAGACATGCATATAGTGTGGCGAAGTCTTGGTGTAATATGACCCAATCCTTGAAAAGTTCACCCACAGAGAGCATCTACCTTTAAGCATGTCGCTTGGGGAGGCTGAGTAAGTGATGGGTACTTTAAGATTGTCTCTCAAGCTGAGGTATTGACTCCTCTGCAGGGAAGGGACGACCCGAGATTCAGAGATCAGATCAGTCAAACACACTTGGACTCTATTGGGAGGCTGAATGAAGATCAATGAGCAGTGTTCAGCAATGCTTTTTGCTCCTTTTCTTTTGATTATTTTTCAAAAAGGAGATTGCTCAGCTGAGACTCTGGGTTTTTAAAAGCATGCTCTATTGATTTTGCTCTCAAAATTATGACTTTTCTTTTTAAAACAGACTGTCATTGCTGCAAACCTCACAGGCAGTCGTACTGATCATTTTGATGTTCACCTCTCCTGCTATTCAGCTGATCCCTGTGCATCGTAGGACTCCAAACCAAGTCTCTTCACTCCCTCTCCCTATTTCTATACATGCAGATATATATATTAGGGCTATCAAATTGGCCGAAAAAATTAATTCGAATTTTGAACTAAAACATTTTCTAAATTCTAATTATCTTTTAAATTTAAAATGCATAATTAATGCTAGTTCAACTTTGAAAAAACAGCTCAAGACTTATGGTGGGGGTTTTTCCCCATCTCACTGCAACTCGTGTTTTTTAATGAAAAATTTATTATATGTGGTTGGCTTTGTATTAAACTATGCATACACACATGATGCTGTTTCGTTTATAGTTATAGCAACTTAATTATAACTGGTTTATAAACATTGTTTTAAACATTATGCCCTTTTTGCACATATAGTCATGTTTTATTATGCTTTGAATAAACGTGCATTAATAATATTTTGCTCTATGCGCCCTCTTGTGTCCTCAGTTGAAAAGCCAAAAGATTTTCTTCACCCTAAGTGAAATTCTACATGGCTTTCTAAAAATGGCACTCTTTTGTGCGAGACACGAGTGCAATGGTGATAGATGTCCCACTAGTAAATTTGCGAAATGTGCATTCTGTGTGAAAGGCTTGGTTTCAGTTTTGATGTAAACAAGATGATCTCCGCTTTGATGTGCTCTTTTCCCGCAATATCTGTCATTAACAGCACAGCAACAGTATATCTAGTGGATTCATGCAACTGGATAGGCTAACATAAAAATGTAAATGCAACGACACTTACATCGTCATCGCATCTCATGCGCCACTGATAAGGCTGCCTCCTTAACGCACACCTAAAATTCAAATGCAGTGTCTTGTAGGTGTGTATTGTAGGACAGTATGTGGAATATGTATCCATAGGGAATCACTGTCAATAGCCTCGTTCACACTGAGATTACGGGTAATGTGTCCTGGCAAGTGTTCCCGCATTGTTAGATTTTGGTCCATTCACACTGCCAGTGATTTCCCGGAAACTGTGTGTGCATTCACACACAACCCATAAAGGTACTGTAATGACACATCACATCAGGATGTGACGTCTAATGTATGAGACGAAAACGCTAGGAACGTTAACTTTCACTTATAGGTACAATTTGTAAAATTAACAAAACCACTAGGCTAGTGTTATATATTTTGTCCAGCTGATTACTAACAATATCTCTAATGTTTTCAACTATTTGTAAATCATGAGAAAATTCCCATTTTAAACAGTGACACGGGGCAGTGAGTCGCCTGTCAATGACGTTAGTTACCCTTTGTTACCGCCTTTACTGACGTAGAAAACCACGACAACAGTGTCATGGACAAATGCGGAAGTAGCTTCGCGACAAACTTCAACTAGAAAGAGATGCCGATCTCGCTTGTGTTTTACTCGACAGGTGGGTTGTTTTGATTCATATCTTTACAGAAAACGTATGCTATTATAATGATCAATAAGATTAGTAGCATGGAGCATACACGGCAAACGCAGGGCATCGCGTCTCTAGACCCGCGCCAGGAAGCCTCTGATCCATAGTCTGATCACGTCTTTGCATTGACTTTGTATGCAATCTACTCACGCATATTGTTGAACTCGCATTAAATCCGTTATTTATCTTTCCATCTGAATAATGGCCATCAGCGCTTGGGTAGAAGACGACAAATCCCATCATTCCCCTCTCCTTCTTAGCATCATCAAACCATGTGATTGTTATTGTTTTGATAGTGTGCCCTCTCGTGGCAGGTCCTACAACCTGTACCTTTAAGCTGCGGATTCAGCACGGATAGTGAGGAATTACCTGATCAAACTGCTTCTTTACAGTTTTCACATATATATATATATATATATATTTTTTTTTGTCACGAACGTTCATCCAGGTGGATGCTGTACACTGCTGGTGGATGAGGTGATACCCCCAACAATGTAAAGCACACTGACTGCTTAGAAAAGCGCCATATACATGTAAGTAATTATTATTATTAATAATAATATTATGAAAGCAGCACTCTTTTCTTTTTCTTTTTTTCCTTTATATTTTTTTACCAAATTGAATTAGTTTTTCCTACTGTGATAAACAGAAAGCAAGATAAGCAGAAGAAACATGTGAAGAGTGTGTTGAGCGTGAAGAAATCATGAGGAGAGGAAGGAAAAACGTGCAGCTTGCAAGGAATACTCCCCGTGACTGGCATATCTGCCACTTTCAAACCCTTTTGCACATTCCCTGGTGTTTTTATTATTATTATTATTATTATTATTATTATAGTTTTACCTTACCCAGCACCATTCCAGAAAATCCTAGGTAGGAAAGTCAGACAGGGTGAGGGAAGGAGGGGATGACGGTGAAAGAATTGAGAAATCAGCATTTCCACACTTGCGTTATTCACATTTTATCCACCTTAACACATGTACAAGTTTACTTGAGGCAGTTTTGCAGTGAGTTTTTATTTTTATGCATATGTAGTCAAAGTATTTTATCCTTCAAGTCTGCCTATGAATTTATCATAAGGCATGTGTTATGACAGGTCCTCTGCACAGTTAAATCCTCATAGATTTTAAATATTTACATTTGTTTAAACATTCAGTATAAACATGAAATATGAACTTTATGAGAGGTTGTGGAGAGTTTTGAGGATAAACTATTTTTTTTTAACTAACTCAGTATTACTCAAAATGTATCAATGTATCCAGTGTTTCTAAGGCACAAGTAGCTTACATCTTGTATGCATTCTTACATACAATATTTTGTGATATATGCAGATAAACAAAATATTATTAAATGGAATATATTTAAATGTCCATAAAAAGCCATATATCTAACATATACACAAGTTATGTTCCAAATTTGAAGTTGATATCATAAAAAAATTAGCTTCGAGTTAGGTTTTATTTAAAATAGCCACCAGGTGGCATCTAAACTTTTATTTAATTCCAGTCACAAATTATAAAAATATAAATTTATTTTACTATATTACTTCTATTACCTTCTGTCCACCTTTCCAACAATACATGTTTACTCAAGATTAGAACATTTTGATTATAAAATTGTAGATCAATTTGTGATATGATACTTGACACTGCCCACTAAGGGTATTTAAACTAAATGTTTAAAGCACAAATTCAATGGTTAAGCAATGTCCAATTTCAAACCAGTTTTTACAAGATGAAATGTGGGCATTTAAGCTTTTGAATGATATCTAATTTAGTGTGATTGCTAAAATATTTGATAAGTTGAAGAGAAAAAAAAAACTACAAAAATAATTCATAGCACAGTTAACAGGTTACATTATACAAGCTGGAAATAAAGGGGCCTTAAAGGGATTGTTTCCGGTCCCATTTGACTTGCATTTTTTTTTTTTTTTTTTAACTATGGAAATCAATAGGGATCAGCAAGTGAAGGTGAACTTTCCCTTTAAAAAATAAGGTTATGCATTAGAGTCTTAAATACACAAAGCTCTACAATTAGAAATAAGACAATGAAAAAAAAAAAAAAAACATTTGTGCTTTATTTTAGTATTGTACATTTCCGGAGTCACTGCACAGTCTGAGAAGCACAGTGAGAAAAACAATAGAAAGGGCCAGAGTGCACTGGGGATGGCTGTAGTTCAAACTATAATGGACAGCAGAGAAAAGGCCGGGCCAACTGAAAGGCCAAACATGCAATCAGCCAATGTCTTCAAAGGCTTTACAAACAGAGCATCTGGCGGTGCAAATGTCTATTGAGCATGGGGTGAGGGGATTGGTCGGCCTCATGTCTGAATGTGTCAGCCAGGCAACGCCCCCCCCCCCCCCCTCCCAAAAATGTCTTTGTGTGCTGCCATGGCAACTGCTGGTGTGTTGGCGGAAGCTGATGTCATTGTGAATGTGCTTCTGAGGAGAAGGGAGGCGAATGGGGTGATGGAGAGAAAGCAGGAACGGCGGAGACATTTTTGTCCCACAGGAAATGAAACAAGCTGTGCACACACTGCGGCTGGCCAAACACTGATGAACTCATTCACACACTCACTTACATACACACTCTCTCACAAAAATCTGGCCTGCTTTCCATTTGTTTCCTCAAATCAGCATCCAAGTTGTTGTTGTTGTTTACTTTATCTGCCCTCACATCTCCTCTATTTATTTTATACTTTATTCTGTCTCTTCCTCTATAATAACTGGAACAATAGGGGGATAATATCACTTTACGTTGGGAACAATTCCAGAACAGAAACTGGAAAAAAATATTGTTTTATATTTTTGACATATTTCATTAAAGGGTTTTTTCATTCAAAGGATTGTGGATATCTCTTTTTATCACTCCTCACACTTTAAAAAAAAAATGTTTTAATAAAATAAATAAAATGCAAAATGTTTTAGGGGAAAATGTCGTATAAAACAGACAAATTGTATATGAACAAACCCCTCTGTAAAACCGTAAAAATCTTCAGAATATAGATGAATAAAAAAGTTTATAAGAGCTTCTGAAGTTGAGATTTACAGCTTCTGTTTTTAAAGATATGTTATATCTATCTATCTATCTATCTATCTATCTATCTATCTATCTATCTATCTATCTATCTATCTATCTATCTATCTTTAGCAAATTAAATTGTGTACACAATTTAGCATATTGAGGGAACGAATTAGTAAATCGTGTGAATGATTTAGCCTACTTTTTTCCTGCATGTTCATATTTTTAAGATAACACAATCTTTCTTGTTGAATCTGGCTCCTGTTTCTGTTGATTGCAAAATGCCCACTGGTCACACACTTCAGAATCTCAGCACATGCAGTTTGTCATCCAGGATGTATCATGGCTAATGAGTATTCAGGCATGCTGTTTATTTGACATTAAATACTGTGTAGCAGTGTATGCTGAAGCAAGTTATTTCTACATTATATGTTGGAAGTCAATGTAATATATCACAGATTGGGCAATATACATATATATCATATATATCATACCTCTTGTTCTCATCCCCGTGAGTCTATCTTTGCACCTTTTCTATTGTTTAGTTCTTGTATTCTCTTGACTATGAGGCGGTCCTTAAGCTGGTTTGTCCTTCATTCTTCTCCCACCAAAGTCCCCTGACACCAACCCTAATTTCTGTTCTACATAGCTCCACATCCTGTGCTGCATGCATTTACACCAACATCTGTGCCACCTTAAATCTGTCAGTTGCCTCATGTGTTTGTATGAGCTTTCTTAAAATAAATGTCATTTCTATATTGTTGTAGACATCCAGATTTTGGTCTTGCCAGCCAAACACAGTTTGGCTAGCTATGAATCCCACAATTCTTTACTCAATCTCCCATAAGTCTTTTCCTGCCAAGTTTGTGTTAGTTTGTGTTTGTGTTTATCTCAAATGACCAAGGGGTCAGTGTTACATAAAGTAGTCTAGTACAATTCATCCATTAATAATCCATTAAAAAATCGTTTAGACCAGAATATGCTTAAAATAATGTGAAGCATAAATTCAGTGAAGCGAATCCAAATTCATAACTGCAGCCTTTTGGAGACGTATGCTTGTAATGACTGGATAATAACATGCTGGCGAATGTAATGAAACGTTCATGTATGGTCCGTGTCTTTAAACTTTAAGATTTTGTTTGTATCTCTGCTGGTTGTTTATTCATGTGCTGTTTGTGGTTTTACATTTTCACCGCCGCCGCCAGAGCCGCTGAAATTGGATTTAATAATTCATGCGTCTGTGAGGAGGGGAAGTTAAAGCCTATTTATCAAACTCTCTGTCACAGGACAGAGCAATGAAAAAAATCACTCTCTCGCCACACTTCCATTCAAGGCCTTTAGCTTGAAGGAAAGGATAGAGAGCAGCAACACTGGGGAATGAATATAAAACAACAAAAATGGCTGCTTTGACATTTTTCTCCAGTTTCTCTTTCATAGCTGCTTGTAGATACTCTTGTCCAGGTCTGGCACTTTTTACTGACGCCCACGTATACTCTCCAAATCTAATTTCAAACAGACAAACAAATTATTAAATGAATTAATAAATAAATTAGTAAGCAAGCAGTTAAGCACCTTCTCATAAAACAATTAAAATGTGCATATTTATACCATGTAATACCACTCCATAACATAAAAAAATGTTTTAGCAGCATAATGAAATGCAATCAAATTCTCATAATTTGATGTCTTCCTGCCTCAGAGAGATTGTTGCTGCACACTTGAGAAACCTCCCTTACACCACTAAGGGAATGAAAGTCGTAAAAATAGATTTGTGTGAAGTGTTGGGGGAGAGGGGAATAGCATAGATCAAAGGATTTTTTTTTTTTTTTTTTTTTAGAAACTGAAATAACATGCTTTTAATCTTTGGTTTTTAATATTTGGTTTATTGTCCTTGTTTTTAAATGAGTTTATTTTTGCGCAATAAGCTTTAATACATTTGTATATCATATTATGTATTTCATTATTATTATTTTTATCGTCTTATAATATCTTGTGCCCTGTATGCTGGATGTGCTCAACAAATCTGTTTCTTAAAGAGATTGATAATATAAGAAAACAAATAATTATGTATTTCAAATAGTCAGAAAAGCAAAAGCAAACTCACTTGTAACGATTGTCTAGGAAACCCACAGCTATAATAATGAGAATGAGTGGGTGATGAAAGAGAGCAAAGGTTATTTCACATAATGAATGCTCTAATAAAGTGGGTGTAGATGTACTCTTAGCTAAAAGCACAGCATGTAGTTACTCAGGTCATTATTGACCATGACCTGCTGAAATAATGAAGGTTATTCAGCAAACACAGAACACAATTGAGCATTTTAGAAATTAAGTTTATTATATATATATATATATATATATATATATATATATATATATATATATATATATATATATATATATATATATATATATATATATATAGCTCAGATGCCAAATCTGTCACATGTTGATTTCTGTTCAGTTTCTGTCTGTCTTCAGTTGGTTAATTTCCTTTTCTCATTTGAGTTAATCTTCATTCATTTAGATCAATTGTTCCTGGTTTTTAGCTATTTTCATCACTTGTTTGTCCCTTGTTATCCCCCCTTTTTGAGTTTGATGAGCCTGTTATGTTCTCCCTTGTCCTTGATTGATGTTATTTTTGAATGGTCAAAGTGTGTTTATTAAAAACTTCTTTTTTCCTACTCCTTCTTTGTGTGCCTTTTACTGAAATCACGACTGCCTGACAGAATCAAGGACCCAAAAGAAAACAGACAATGATGATGGCTGAGAACAAGCTGTGGGTTTGGGGGTTGGAGCGGTATGTGGAGGCTTTCCTTGAGCTTGCTAAAGAGCTGAGCTGGCACATAACGCCACCCTTGTGGCGTGCTTTCAGCTGGGACTGGACAACGAGACGATCCACTGTGATCTTCAAGTAATTATCTCCTGAGTTTCTTTTGCCTCCGCTGGTCTCGTCCAGCCCTCCTTCGTCTCCTGAGTGCCCCCCCAGAGCCGACTCCTCAAAAGCACCTGACCAGGGTGCCCTCCAGCGCCAGCTCCTCCTGAGAGACCCCCAGATTTCATAGATCTCACCAAGAAAATTGGGGTGGGGGCAGATACCTGTGGCCAAGTCAGCTAAGGCCACGGAGGACCTGCAATGGACTCCCCAAGTCTCCTGATCTGCCATGACAAAATGAACTGCCTGAAGGCTCTCCTCGTCTCCACCTGGTTCCTGTCCTGCACCAATCTCTAGGGTGCCCGCCCCCCTCATCGATGTTACGCCTTCCAGGAGAGGTATGATTATCTGTCACGTTGATTTTTTAATTCCGTTTAGTTCCTGTTTCTCCTCATTTGGTTGATTTCCTGTTCTCAATCTTCGTTGATTTAGATCACCTGTTCCTTGTTTTTAGTTATCCTCATCACCTGTCTGCACCTCGTTATCTGCCCTATTTGAGTTCCAGCTCGTTATGTTCTCCCTTGTCCTTGATTTTATTTTTGCATGGTCAAAAAGTGTTTATTAAAAACTTCTTTATTTCTGATCCTTCTTCATGTGCCTTTTACTAAAACCATGACCACCTTACAACAGTCTTTATAAGTGCTGTCTGAAACTATTAAAATGTATGACATACTGTACACCCTTAAAATACAATATTAAAGCTGCAGTCGGTAACTTTTGACGCTCTAGCGGTTAATAAACAGAACTGCTTGCGTCTTACGGAAGAACATTGTAGCCGGAACTACTTCTCTCTGTTTATGTCTATGAAGAATCACAAAGGTACTGGGTTACTCCGCCGCGGTACCCCCGACGCAATCTAAATTAGTCAGAATATAAACACTTATTATATATGTGCACCTTAGTGATTCAGGACAAGCTAAAAACATGGTTTAGAAAATGTATTCATGGTGTACTCGCTTATTATATACATTTTTCTACATTTTGAACACAAATAAAGTTACGGACCGCTGATTGGTTGATTTCTTACCGGGAGCGATGGACTTTCTGCAAATGGCAATAGGACCACTGGGAGGAGCCAGAGGAGCTTGATTTTTTCACAGATTATCTGTATCATATTCTACTGTCAGGACATAATGACAGGTTGAAAAGCACTTTTAACATTTTTGATGAAATTATTATAATTTTTGGAGAAATTACACAGAGAGGTTTAATACCATTGATGCTGTGTATTGACTGATATCTGTCAGTACAACCATTTATTTTGAGGCTTATTATATGCACAGATGACATTATTTTTGCTGAGTGCCAAAGAGACTGACACATTTTATAGTCCATCATTTAGGAATTTAGTGTCGTATCTTCAGCCAAGTTGAACCAGGCAAAAAGCAAAGCTGTAGCAGCTGGAGATCTCTGGGAATGAGAAGGTAGCATCTGTGCTGCTTAAGCTTATCTTGGAATTTATTCAGAAAGAATTTTTGAAAAGTGCAGTCAGCTAGAGAAGTGGAAATGGTGCATGTACTTTTATCCTGTATTCCTTTTTATAATTGTTTATGATTATACTGTCAGCCGCCAATTATTATCCACACAACACAATATTTTGTCACAAATTAGTTTTTGTTGCAAGTGATTACAGATTTTGATATACTCTTGCTCTATTTATTTGTTTGTTTGTGTGGTTTGTTGGCCATACTTTTCTGTTTTTAATTACATTTATTTATTTGTATGTATGTATATTTGTTGTTTCTTTCTTTTTTTGTGAACTCATTTATTTATGTACTGCATATGTATTTTATATACTTTTTGTTTGTTTGTTTATTTGATTGGTTGGTTGTTCATAGTTTTCTCTATGTAAATATATATTTTTATTGATAATAGTTTTCTTACTGTACATTTATTTTGTTGTTTTTGTTGTTCATATTTGTTTTGTGAACGTATTTGTATATTTTTCATACTTTTTGTTATTTAATATTTTTATTTATTCAATTATTTGTTTGTTTATTGTTCATAGTTTTATTTTGTATTTGTATTTATTTATAGCCTGGTCTTATTTAACTAGTTCAGAGGGTAGAAATTGGTGAGGTTCTTTCTTAGGAAATACTTGTTAAAAATGGGGTCCCTCAGGGAAGTGTTTTAAAGGGGGGGTGAAATGCTCGTTTTCACTCAATATCCAGTTAATCTTGAGTACCTATAGAGTAGTACTGCATCCTTCATAACTCCAAAAAGTCTTTAGTTTTATTATATTTATAAGAGAAAGATAGTCTGTACCGTTTTTTCCCGGAAAAACACGAGCGGCTGGAGGCGTGGCATGTGGGCGGAGCTAAAGAATCACGAGCGCCAGTAGGCTTTTGCGTTTAGAGCATGTGGAAGCTGTGACATTACCGTGAGGAAAAAAACATCATCCAAAACAAACCATGGCTAACAGTCAGATTCAGCTGTTTATTTATGATCCAGAATCAGATCCAGAGGCTGAAACTGAACGAAAGCAGCAGCAGCAACAACTCGCTCCGAGCGGGGCTCGAACCCGGGTCTCTGGCATGGGAGGGGACGCACTAACAAGGAGGCAGAGATATTTGAAGCAGTTTTACTCACCGCCTGCGGTTCCAACACACGATCGTGACCCTTTTTCCTTGGGATTGCATCATCCTTAAGAAATAAACGATACGCAAATCCGTCGTCAAACTGGTCCTTGTGAACAAGCATCTTCGAAATGCAGGGAACAAACAAAAACACTTGCACAACTCCGTTGATGCTCTGTAAAAATAAACTCCATCCACTGGTCCCTTAATGCTGTTTTTTCTTTGGTAATCTGTGCAGGGTTGTCTTGCCCTGGCAACCAAAAACACACTTCTTTTGTGCTTTTCGCGATGCTCTCGCTCTGATCAGTGAAAGTCTGTGCTGCTCAGCCTCGCTATACGGGAGCGCGCGCTCTTCCGGCAGAAGTGCCCTCAGGACCCATATAAGGAAATTCCGCTCCATCTAACGTCACACAGAGCCATACTCGAAAAAAACTTTCCGAAACTTGTGACAAACCGGAAGGAGTATTTTGGGAACAAAAATACTCCTTCAAATGTACAACTTAATTTTTGAAACTTTGTCCATGTTTAGCATGGGAATCCAACTCTTTAACAGTGTAAAAAAACTCAGTATGTATGAAATAGCATTTCACCCCCCTTTAAGGCCTGGTTCACACGGGACGATTTTAAAATTGTCGGCCGATTTTCCAAATATGAGAGACCCCACACACAGCGATAAAAAATCACGGATCTAACAGTTTTGGTCGTTCCGTGTGTGGTGTGCAGCCACACGGCAAAATCAACACATCACACACGAACCGATTTGACTCCCGAGCATTCCCAGGTCAGACTGGAAATCTCGCAAAATCCCTCGAGATCAAACGTGACTTTAGAGTAAACAATCATGGCGGACGAAGAGGATGCAGTGGTCATAGTTTGTGCTTTGTTTTTAACGGGAAAAATATCATAATATGGAGATAAGTTGTTGTTTTATCTCATAGAAATGTTGTTACGTACTACACAGATTAATAACCGTTGAAATAAACGTTCATATATTCGTTTGTACTCTGGTGGACTGCAGTTGTGGATGTAGTTATGCCCATCGACTTTATTTGTATTTGTTATATTATATACGCCGGCTGTTTTGATTTTGTTTCCCGGTACTATCACTGCCTCGTCACCTCGCTTTCTGATTGGCTACACCCACAGTCCACAGGCTGCGTGATTGTTTGTCCTCGGGGGACACCACAAACGAGAAGAAATCGGGCCAAATAAATCCAACATGTTGGATATCCCCGATTTGAGATCGGAGCGGTCCCGACATTCTTCCGAGCAGAGGAGAGCAGTCTTAACACACCACACACGGCAGGAATATTTGATCAGATTATTTTACGATAATCGGAGCATCCTAAAATTGTCGGAAGGGGTGAATCGGGGCTAAAATCGGTCTAATTATCCTGCCGTGTGAACCAGCCTTAAGTCCTCTTTTGTTTCTTATGTACATAACTGACATGCAAGCAGTTTGTGATTGCAGTTTGTTTTATATGCTGATAATTCTTCTTTATTAATTTCAGACAAGGATGTTGGTTGTTGGGATACAAGTGAATTTAGGTAAGGAGCTTTGTAAGGGTAGAGACTGGCATTCTAAAAACAAACAGACGTTCCATTTAGGAAAAATGGAATCCATACTATTTGGGTCTAAAAAGAATTTGGATACGGTTGCTAAGATGTCTATTAAGGTAGGGGATTGTTTAATATCCGACAGAACTATAGTTAATTATCTCAGATATGTGCTTGATTTAAGTGGTGTAACTGTGGTTAAGAAAATTCTTGGTAAGGGTAATGCGAGAGCAACATTTCTTGCCAGACATGTTTTCTCGATAAACAGAATATATATTTTTTTTAGTGTTATGTCATTTTAAATATGCATGCATCAATTCTTTTTATTTTATTATTTTAGAGGGCAGATAGATGTAGAGATTGAGAATAAGAACATCCTAACTACTGTATGGACAACTTATGTGGTTTTATTAACAAAGTTCGGGAGAAGCACGATCAGATAATCATCCAATTTGGCACAGGTGCATCACGTTTAGCTAATCATCTTCAATAGCACACAAGCGTATATATATATATGTATCCAGTCTTCCTACCTCCTGTCCCACGAAAGTTTTTTCAGCATGGACCTTTTTGTCAGCATTCGGTTCGCTCTGTCAGCATTCGGTTGGCTCTGTCAGCCATCTTATCACAGGCCCAGTCTTCCTTCCGACGAAGATATCTATCCGATGAACACCATCAATAGTAATCGCGTCAGCTGCTCTTCTTGCCAAGCCACACGTTGTGGCCAAAAGATCGTGCAAATCCCCGAGCCCGCCTCACTCACACGATTGTTCCGCCAGGACCGGGCTCTCTTATAATGCTGGATCGCAGCCGTGCTCCAGTTTTCACCGCAGCAAGCCTCTCTCGCTTTTTTCAGCCGTGGCGCCACTCGATGCTGCCTCCACTAGCGGCGAAGACCGTGCGTTGTAGTGATATGTCGTTCGTGAAAGAATCGTTTTCTGAATTAATCTTTTAGACGAGCGAATCGTTCTCAGTTTACACTCATTCATGAAGAATCTTTCAGAGTTGTCATCCATAATGAGCGAGGTTCATATGAGTCTCAGAGATCAAGGGCTCTCATTCGTGGACGAAAGGACTAAACCAGTATATATATGAAGACGCCAAAGTTTTTTAAACGACGTTATGACTTAACTCTGTCCAATGACGATGCCACTTTTTAACCACGAAGCAAAGGCATTTATCCAGAGTTGTCATCCACATCGAAATGTCTAAAGACATTAAATACATTAATTTAATGTGCATGTTTATACCTCACTGAGATGATACAGACATAAGTTTTATGCAATTATTCCGGCAGGATCAATTATTTAGGGACATATTTCACCATTTACTGGCATGATTATTCAGAATTTTTCAAAAAAACGCAACTGCCTCGTGTTTGGCTGCAGAACAGCAAGTGTGAGTAAATTTTCTATTGTCTTTTTAGGACTGTAATATGAAAAGCATGCAAAGTAAATATCTTTAGAAACTACTTGAATTTGAATATCACATTACTGCAATTAATGTTACTGCTATAGACATTTCTATTGGTACAATGGTTTATAAAACGAATGCTACATTGTTTCAAAAGGGCCTGAAAGCCAAAACGAGAGGAAAAGATGCTTTTCCAACAGGATTGTATTAATTTAGACAAGGTTTGAGCAATTGTCAAATCAGCCAACAACTACAGCAGCCTAAGCAAGCACGAAGCTACTTCTACTTGCAACACGGGCCTGCACATCCAAGTATTTCCATCCTGTTACTTCTGCTAGCAGTGCAGGCTACACAGGTTCTTCAAGACATCACACACCCCAGCCCTTTGCCACGACCCACAGCTACAGCAGCTGAAGCAAACGTGAGGCCGCCTCCATTTGTAAACGTGCCCTCAACTCTTCCGCTCCCTCATGCTACAAACCATTTTTCTGTTCAGTGGCCTCCAGCTCCAGATTTGCCGATTATTTATTTATTTATATGTATGTATGTATGTATTTTTATGTATCAAACCCTCTTCAGCCAACCCCTCTAACGCCAGCCCATCCCCTTTCACTAAAACTCCTTATCTACCATAGCTAACTTTCCTAACATGCCCTGTCTATCTATAACGGTCAATCCTCACTTCACTATTTTTCACCACTGCCGCAGCAGTGTCTGCTCCCGCAGGAGCCTTTACCTATATTTTCACCACTGCCGCAGCAGTGTCTGCTCCCGCAGGAGCCTCTACCTATATTTCACCACTGCCATAGCAGTGTCTGCTCCCGCAGGAGCCTTTTCCATCCTTCCCTACTTTGGATTCTCCAATTCAACCTCATCAGGCTCGCTTTTATGTCCAACTCTGGAACGCTCAATCTAAATTCGCGCTGGACCCTGCCTTCATCAACGACTCTGGATTAAAAAATATTAGTAATCGAGTATTCTAAAAAAAAAAAAAAAAAAAAATCCATTGAGTAATAAGAGAAAATGTGTTTTAGCTTAATTATACTGATGTGTGCATGCACAGTAAATCTGATGGGTAGGATAAAATGTCAGGACACCCGACTTTTATTTCGATGGGTTGACGTACCTTTTCAGTTCTGTGTATGTGATGTGACGCTAGTTTTACTTAAATCAAATGGTCAAATGCTCATGAACTGACTGTCAGAGCAGTTATGGAGATGTTGTTCATGTGTTCAAGTCCTTATTTAGTGAGTCCGCAGACGCAGATATTACTGCGAGCGTAACGCGCGCTTCAGTGTGCGTGATAAAGGAAGTCACACTTCTGCTCCATTCATTAACAGAGAGATGACGCAGAACATGCAGGATTTACAAAAAAAAAATAATAATCATTGCGAAAGAACCTGACGTGGGATTTAGAATAAATTAAAAGAGGCTTCCAGGCAGAGGAATTTGCCTACATCATTTTTTTGTAATCGTATTACTTGAGGAATCGTTTCAGCCCTAAACTTAAGCAACTCAAAAGGGGCCTCTCACATAATCCGATAGATGCCCTCGGTTGTTGTTCATCAGAAAAAATAAAATAAAATAAAATAAATAAATAAATAATAATAAATAAATAAATATTCCTCCTTAAGTCATGTTGTGTACTTGAATAACAGAAGCCTCTCAGTCATTGTTTCTTCGGCCAAAGTAAGGGCCCTCCAGCCATCGTTACAATCTCCTTGCCTATTTCAGCATCGGACAAGAGGGACTCTCCCTTCCGGTGAAGCATAGCTGCAGCTTCCTTCGGACGCAGCGAGAGTCCCTCCATCAGTCGCGTTTTTCTTGCCTACTCCGCATCGGACGGGGTTACCCTACCGGTGCAGCAGACCCACGGCTCCCTTCGGTCGGAGGGTGAACCCCCCCGTCTGAGTTATGTTGCATGCTCAATGGCGGACAGGGATCTCCCTCCCGGGGGAACACAGCCGCTGGCTCCCTTCGGTCGCAGCAGGAGCCCTCCATCCGATGCATCAAACCGTGCCTCGAATCTTCTTGCCTATTCTGCCTCTGATGGGGCTCTCCCTTCCGGTGCAGCAGACCCACGGCTCCCTTCGGTCGCAGGGTGAACCCCCCCGTCTGAGTTATGTTGCATGCTCAAGGGCAGACAGGGTTTTCCCTCCCGGTGGAAACGAGCTGCTGGCTCACTTCGGTCGCAGTGAGAGCCCTCCATCAGACGCATCAAGCCATGCCTCGCATCACAAGGGGGACTCGCCTTTCCGGTGCAGCAGAGCCGCAGCTCCCTTCTGACGCAGCAAGAGTCCCTCCAAAAGTCATATTCCAGTTAGCGTCAATCAGGGCTCTCCCCTCTGGGGCAGCACTCCCGCTGCAGAGTTGCAAACCCCCTACGGAGGCTGGGAGAACCCTCCGAGCCGAAAAAAACGTGCCTCACATAAACCCGCAATGGGGGACTCCCCCCTCCGGTGCAGCAGAGCCGCAGCTCCCTTCGGAATGCAGCGGGAGTCCCTCCAACAGTCGCGTCTCTTTGCCTTCTCGGCATCGGACTAGGGCTCCTCTTCCGGTGCAGCAGACCCACAGCTCACTTCGGTCGCAGTGTGAACCCCCCATCTGAGTTATGTTGCATGCTCAACGATGGCTAGGGATCTCCCTCCCGATGGGGTACAGCCGCTGGCTACCTTCGGTTGCATTAGGAGCCTTTCATCCGACGCGCCAAACCGCAGCTCGAATCTCATTGCCTATTCAGCATCTGACGGGGCTCTCCCTTCTGGTGCAGCAGACCCACGGCTCCCTTCGGTCACAGTGTGAACCCCCCGTCCGAGTAATGTTGCATACTCGATGGCGGCCAGGGATCTCCCTCCCGATGGGGTACAGCCGCTGGCTCCCTTCAGTCACAGTGAGAACCCTCCATCAGATGCAACAAACCGCGCCTCGTACTCAGCCGCAAGAGGGACTCTCCCTTCCGGTGCAGCAGAGCCACAACTCCCTTCGGAGGCAGCAAGAGTCCCTCATTTCTTGATATCCGGCATTGTGCTCCTCTCATAATATATATATCCAGTCTTCCTACCTCCTGTCCCATGACAGTTTTTTCTACTGCTATACCAGTTTACCGCTAATCTCTCCTGTCCTGCACTGTTTGTTTGCTAACTGAATTACATATTAGTGTATACAGTATGTTTGCGCGTTAGACGTTTCAGCAGCCCTCGTCCCTCGCCCCCCTCCCTCCCCCGCTACAGTTTCATGGCCAGCAGAAGTCCTGTGTCACTGTTTTAGAGCAGCTGCTCTTCACTAAGCAGATGTAATCAGAGATTTGGAGTGCCTGTCAATCTCAGTTCGTCTGTAGTCCAGCACACAGCTCTGTTACGATCAATGTGCTCTTCTTTTTTAAATACAGACTCATTCTTATCAAATTGGATTCCATTGTGACTCCTCCCCCTCTCCTCTCTCTCTCTCTCTCTTTCTAAAACTGCTCACTCAGTGGGATGAGTTAGTTGTGGAAGACACCAGCCCATGGGAGCTGTGTGGAGTGGAAGCAGCTTAGTATAAATCACAGATCTCTCTGTGCATGTGACATACAAAGAGTTGAGGTGTCTCAAGCAGTGCAGAAGATCTCTGGATTATAAACTGCACAAGAAGAAGAGATCAGGATTAAGAGGTTAGTGTGCGTTTTACTGTATTTATGTGGCTATACTTTGGGAACAAAACGATCCACACTCACAAGGTTTAGGGAACAAAACTGCAATGTGATTCAAAATTAAAATGGTTTATGGTTATTCACCTTTAAAATTAGGTTTAGGGTTAGATCTAAGGTAAGTCTATTACTCAGGGTGATAATTATGACTAATTATGTCATTTTTATGTTAGTTAATCCTTGATAGTGAATATAAAATTGTAAAACGTTTGGGGTTGCTAAGAATTTTTTTGTTTGTTGTTTTTATTTTTAATAGAAAGTAGTGAAAGTAGCATGTTATGTTCACCAAGGAAGCATTTATGTGATCAAAAATACAGAAAAATATTACAATTTAAAATAAAATGTTAAAATGTCATGCATTTTTTTTTTTTTTTTTTTTTTTTTTATCAACCATTGCTGCATTCTTCAGTGTCAATTCTTCTTAGTATTATCAATGTAATATCTTTTGTGGAAACCATAAGTTGTTTGTTTGATTGTTTGTTCTTCAGGATTTCTTGAAATATAAATAATTTGTAATATTAATAAGGTCTTTACTGTTAAGTTTGCTCAATTTCCTTACTGAATAAAAGACTGTATATGTATGTGTATATATATATATATATATATATATATATATATATATATATATATATATATATATACACTCCTGGCTATATAAATTAAATAAATAAATGTGAATATATAAAAAGTAAATATTTTTTTTTATTATTATTGAAAAAAGTTTTATGTTAGGGTAATGATTCTTTCCCTACTATGGAAGTCAATTGGGACCAACAGCAGTTTGTTTCTTCAAAATTCTTTAAAATATCTTTTGTGTTCAACATATGAAAGAAACTCAAACAGGTTTGGAACGACATGAGGGTGAGTGAGTGAATGATGACAAAATGTTCATTTTGGGTAAACTATTCCTTAAATAAGCATGTGTATATGATAACTTTTCTTGGAGGCTGAATGGAAACTTAGCTCAACACAGGAGGAGGTCCCTCTATCAGCACTGCTGTGTTTCTGCTCTTATTGAATTGTATGTTTGTTTGCTTGTTCAAATGAATTTTGCAGAAGAAGACTATTTTTTGTCCTGTCTGCAGGGTCCTCAAGCCCCCTGCCATATGCTCAGAGTGTCCAAATATATAATAACTGAATACTATCAGAGCTTAGCAGCCCTAAATATCCCTAGTTGGTTAGGCATGGTTATGTATGAATAGTACTTCTCATATTTAATTTTCTCTGTGCATTTTCAGTTGAATCCATATGGCTGTTGAGTAACATCATTAAGATTATTGTCCGGTCTTGACTGCTGCAGCAGATTGAAAGGGTTGACGTGGTACCTGTTATTTTTCTCAGCGCTGGTCAGGCCGCACTAATCACAGTGGATTTTGATTACTGAAGCTCACTTTATGAGTTTCTATGTTTTGAATTAATTATGAGCAGCTATGATGTGTTCATGTCTAGCAGTTGTTATTAAATTGGTGTCGACAGAGGCATAGTGTTTTGTTTATGCTCATTAAGGTGTCGACAGAGGCATAGTGTTTTGTTTATGCACATTAAGGTGCTGCGTTTTAACCGTGTTCTCTCTCTGGAGTGTAATGTTGCAGCACTGATGGGAGACACAATATGCTGGAGAAACACAGTATCAAAATTTGCAAATGAGTCAAGACATTCCTCTGCTTTTATGACTGTCTAGCACCTTATGACTTACGAAAAGTCAGTATGTAATTGAAACTGCTATCACTGCATTAACAAGTAGTAGTTCAATTTATGACTGTCATTTTTGGGTATCAAATTGTGTTCTTGTAACCTAATTTCTGAATATAATAAACAGAACTGGGTTTGAGGACTGATAAGCACATTCAGCAGCAGTGTGTACCTGGTTTAAGAGTGTGTCACTAAATATTCAGCCTTAACACAGAAGAAATGTTCTCAGAATGCAGCATTTTGGTGTACTAAAGTAGGTCAGGAGTAATTGTGCGTGTGCTATCATGGGTGGTGGTGGTGGTGGAAAGGCAATATCAGTGAGTGATGGTTTCTACAGATGCCTTCAAACTCAAAATCTGGAGGGCCTGGAACAAATCCACCACATTAACCTGATTTAGAGGGTCGCTTGCAACTAATGCAAACCCTTTTTTCAGGTTTCACACTCCCTCACTTGCTTTCCTCATTGTCACATAAACAGCGTGTGTGCTGTCAAACAGTTCATCATCATGATCCTGAAACACTATCTTACTTTGAGTGGAACATCTCAATAGGCTCAGTGGATATTCACTATTGCATACTACAACCAAAAGTGTACACGGCTTACAAGGAAGATGAAACCGTATAAGCAGTTTACTGAAAGACAAGGCACATGTTCACTGTTTTCCTTGCCACATATTTATTTATTTTTTTATTTTTTTATTTTTTTTTATTTATTAAATTGTGTCATTTAGTATATTGATCATTTAGTATATTTAGATTTAGTATATTGGTGTTTTAGTATATTGATTTACATGTTGTGTTTTTTTTTTTTTTCTTTATCACTTTATATTTTGATTTGGTGTAATTTAATATGTTGATTAACTGATTTCTATTCTTATATCTTTATATTTTGTAATTTAGTATATTGATCAATTATATGGTGTGTGTTTTTTGGAACAGTGCTTGTTCTGATTGATCATGTGATTTCTTAAATCAAGATGCTTCTTGTTCCAACTTTGTTAGCTTGGCATTGAAAGTGGTGAACATATAAATAGCTTACATCTCTCTTGTGACTTTTAGATTTTAGATTTTTGAGTATGCAGAATATGACTTTTTTTTCTATTATTTTACATCACATCACAGATACAATCATGTTATTAATATTTCCCCCCTCTTTCACACTACTTTTTGTCCTCCATCTCATTCTGTATCAGCTCAGGCATCTGAGACGCCATGACAGTCTAATCAAATTCTCTCCCTCTTCCCTCCGATTGCCTGTGAGGAATATGTTTCTCTGAAGTTACCAGAAGACTGATATCTTCCTTTCTTTCTTCAAGCCATATTCTTCACATCCCTCCTCAGTTATCCATAAACAGCGGCTGTTTGGAGACCTGTTGTTAGTTTAGACTTTAACTCATTGTTTACAGTGTATGCTGTTTTTCTCCAGTCAGCTGTTGACCTTTTTTTTTTTTGATAACGGTATTATTTGTAATGATAAATTCGAGCAGAGAGCTCAAAATAGGTCTCAGCCTTCTCTCTTTCTTTCTGAAATGGACAGAAAGTAGAGAGTGGGTGATGGATGGCTACTTGAGAGAAATGTGGGAATTTTCTGACGGATTATGCTAGTGCTGAAGGAGGGAAATGTGCGGCTTAATTGCTCTGAATTAGAGTTTTGTAGCTGAGAACTTTGTATAAACTGATAGTGTGATCAGAAATATGTTTGCAATCCTGAGAACGCTTCAGGAGTTTGGCCATTTGTTACATTCCTGACATGGCACACACAGACACTTTTTTGGGCTTGGGCTGCTTTCTATTATTGGTCTTCTGGGTTGAGTGGATCAGCTTACTGTGTTTCCTGCTGGGCTTCCTACATACTGTTAATACTGTAAAATATGATTTGGTCAAGATCAGGCACTTCAGATTATTTACACTTGCACAGAATAGAAATAAAGCGATAAAGATAGAAACTGTTTTTTAATATAATTCTGTTCTCTTATAATTGTTCTGTTGTGTTTCAAACAAATATTATTCTACTTCCTGGAAAATGTTTTCATTAAAGGGATAGTGCATAACTTATTTTCAATGGTCATGAAAACTGTTTGGTTGCCAATATTCCTCTGAATATCTTATTTTGTGTTCCACATAAGAAGGAAAGTAATACACATTTGGAATAACATGAGGAATCATGACATTTTGCTACAAACTGTGAGTTTCAAATGTATCCATTATTTTTATTATCTATATGGAGATACATAAATGTACTGCATAACAGGAATGGCACTAATATTGGTTTTACAGACTATGCCTTTAGGCATTAATCTTCCTTGCCCATTCAATCAAGGCCAACTTTTATTTTTAAAGGTATCCTATTATGCTTTTTTACTTTTTGAATTTTAGTCAGTGTGTAGTGTGCATGTTTGGGCATGAAAAAGATCTACAATGTTACAAATCCCAAAGTCCACTCCAAAGGGAGTTAAAGAATAAAAAACAAAACCCCTTTTCAAGAACTAAAACAAACGGCTTGTTTGTACTACAGCATTGTTTTCCTTGACCAATAAGATATTGTCTTTGCTTGGGGTGCTGCAATGTTTCTCCACCCCTATAGATAAATCAAATGTTATCTTATCAATCACGTGGTCCGGAATTTCCCGCTCTTACAGGGCATAATTTTGGACTTGATTCCTATAACAAGAATATGATACATTTGACAAATAATTGATTGTCAGAAACGTTTCAAACAAGAAGATTCAAACACACACATACTAAACATGAATATGAATCCTTAAGCTATTCAATAGTTATTAAAAATGTATACACAATAAGTGATTAGAAACATGATAGTCAAATGTGTGGTTTGCATATAAATGAATATGGATTAAGCAATGGATTTATATTCCTTAAGAAGTTTTTTGAGTTCATTTTGGTGCATCTACATCTGTAAAAGACACTTTTCTGTGCCATTCTTTGACATAAGGACGTTCTAGACCAGAGGTTAAAAGGTTCACTTAGGAATTTCAGTCTGGTTCTTTTCTTCTAGTTGGGGGGGAAGTCAATCCAAAGAGCTTGTGATCATGATTACTATCATGGATTTATATGTGATGGTCATGCTGTGCATCTCTTTGACCATCAATCTTGATTACTTGCCCCAAATTTGACAATCTCCTTTCTGAATTGGAATTGTTAATGATTGTTTTGTTCTAATATTGAAATCTGTTCAAGCTGCTAGTTAGTGGACTTGCTTCCGACTTGTGGTGCTAGGAATTGATTTACAACATCCTGTTGTTTTGAGCCTTTCTGTGGAATTTGGCTCCTCATATTTCAACCATTTTCCCGATCAAATCTTTAATTTGTCTGGTTCGGGTCTGATACCCTACACAATATTGACACCATCCTTAACTATACCGGATTAGACAGAACTTTCTGCTTTGGCAGTACTGAAAAACTGTCTAAGATGTTTGTCAATCACACTGCACTGAGACAGCTAACCAATCACGAAACACTTTTTTTTTTTCGGAAGGCGAGCTTCATCAAACCAGAAACCAATTGAGCCATTTATGCCAGACTGGGGAGAAAAGTATTGAAATAATGTAAATTATGAGAAACATAATGTGTTTTTTGAACCATCAAGCATGAGGGCATGTTCTAGTACAACCCTAAAACAAAATCACTTTGTAAAAGAGCATAATAGGACCCCTTTAAAATGATACTCTACCCAAATATGGACATAGTCAATTACACTTCTTATGCATTTCATGGATATATTTTGAAATGTTTTGCCCACACAATGTCATCCATGGGCTCTAATGTTTGGTTTCCAAAATTCTTCAAAATGTCTTTTTTTTTTTTTTTTTTTTTTTGTGAAGAGATAAAAGCCTACAGTTTGAACAGATGTAAGGGTAAGTAAATGATGACCGAATTTTCATTTTTTATTTTATTATTTTTATGTGAAAAAATTTCAAGTGAATAAAATTTAGATTCTGAAAGTAAATGTTCTAAAGGAGGCAGAGATATGTGTACTAAAGCAGATTTTAGCTCCTGCAGAAGGTATGAGAGAATAGTCTCATGGTTCACCTGTTCCTGGCAAGTGATAGGTGGCCTCGCTAACTCTGTTTCCCATTCCAGGCTAAAATTGGTGACTGTCTTGGCTGGGTAACAGTGTCAGGGCTGACGTCTGGGCCCGTCTGGACATGCAGAGAGACTGAGAGAGGGTCATGTTTGTTATTGAGTGTTACATTAGGAGATACTTTTATCCACAGTGACGTACGTTACAAAGACAGTCTAATTTAGCTGAGAATCTGACTCATTTCTGAGACAGGCCTAATGGAGTAATCAGTTTTTGACTGTTGACATAAAATTCATAAATTTACTAAATTTGTTGTAATTTGGATGGAGCTATTTGAAAAGTTCTGGGTGCCAACAGGAGTGGTGTGTACAGTATGTGTGTGTGTGTGTGTGTGTGTGTGTGTGTGTGTGTGTGTGTGAAGAGGGGCTCTGGGAGCAGCTGGCAGCCTCTCGGGGCTTTGGAATGGTATGTAACTATGGGCAGGTGTGTGGAGCAGATTGGCAGAGTATCCTGCATCATTGATCATACACAGACTGTCCACAGAGCAGACGGCCCACACACACCCACATGTACACAGTTAAAGCAACCTCCTTTGTTTACACTTCTAGGATAGAAAAATCAGTAAAACAATAACTCTAATATAGACTACTATTCAAAAGTTTGGGCTCTGTAACTTAAGGATGACCATACGTCCTCCATTTTCTGGACATGCCCTGGTTGGGATTTTAAGGTCCAGTTCTCACTGTTAACGAACTACTAACTGCTTATCAGGTTAGTTAGATAGTTGTAAAGGTTTAGGTATTGGGTATGATTGAGGAATTTGTGCTTTATCAGTACTAATAAACAGCCACAATGCTATGCATGTTAATAAACAACTAAATGTTCCCTATTCTAAAGTGTTACCACTTACCAGATTTATAAATTGCCTTAAATGACCAGGTTTTGGCTTTGTTTTTCTTAATGACATGCTCATCTCTATCCTTAGGCAATACTGTATATGTACAGTATATTACAGTCTATTTATTTAGGTGTGACTGATCCCTGTAGACTGCATGCAATGATTGGAAGATTAGATCAAATGCCTGCTTGCTATTTATTAAACTATTTGAAAACAATTGAAAAAAATACTGAAAGCTTATTGGACACTTTTGAAAACCTAGTCAGAACATGTCCAGAAAAAAATAGGATTGTATGTTAACCCTAGGTAAGATTTTTAAATGTTTTAGAAAAAGAAGGCCCTGTCACAATATGCAAAACTACTACTTTCAAACAGTTTTTTTTTCTAACATCCCCATCTGCCATTGATCAGTCAAACATAGCCCTGCCCCCAAAAGCTTTCCATTGGTTAAAAAAATGTGTATGCTTTGATCTGATTGAGATGCTCAGAGAGACATATTTTTTTATGTTTTTGTAAAGAATGGCTTAATTATAAAGGTCTCTGGGATATAAGTATTTTAATAAAAATAAAAAAACATGCTTGAGCTTTAAATTAATCATAACAGAGTATGCTATTAAGTCTCATGAGTGATGCAATAGTAACCTCTGAGCATCACATCTTTTCTCTGGGTACTTGTTTCAGGCTTGAATCAGTTTCATTTTTAAGATAACAAGGTACATATTCCAGCTCTCAGCGGCGTCTCTCTTGAGTTTAGTGATGGTTGGAGGAACGATGGGGATGGACAGAAAAAAGAGAGAATGCCAGATGATGGCGGAATGAGCTGAAGATGGAATATGAAATGAGAGGAACTAAGTGAAAGAAGATGAAGAGAAAGGCTCACGTCAGCTCTCAGAACTCACAGCAATGTGGGTGACAGAGAAATATGAGGAACAAAGTCATGAGGAATATGTTTGTGTGTGTGTGTGCGTGTGCATGAAACAGATGGGTATGAGCAGAAGAGGCATAGCTGCCTGGATAAAGGAGGGATGAGGAGATTTGGGATGCATCTGTCTTCTTTACATGTTCATTGCATGTTGTGATCTGGCCACTCAAGCCCAACACACATGCAGAGCAATGAACATTCTCCTCTATGAAAGAACAGAGAGTTAAGGGGGCGTAGTCACACAAAATAAGCACAATCATATTCATATATTGTTTCTAGAGTCTTGCTCTCTCGGTGTCTTTATCTGTTTCTCCGCTCTTACACTCTCCATGTGAGTGACATGTTAAATGTTACTCAGACAATCAAACATTTAAGGAGTTGCTCACCCACGAATGAAACAAAGGTCATTATTTACTCACCCTCGGGTCATTGTAAACTTGTATGTTGTAATTTATTTTAATGTCTCACTCCCAATGCACCAAATAATGCATTTTGTGTGTTTACCTAATGTGTATTTTAATGCTTTCAGTGAGAAACCTTGAGCATCTACGTAGACTGAATTGAAGAGCATCAACATTCTTATGATCATAAACCCAGTTTCTCAACATATCTAGATCATTTTTATAGCTAAAATGTACCCTTTCAAGGTAAATAAATACATAAACAAACACATAAATAAAAATTAAGTATTAGATATTATCATTAGCATTTCTTGTGTCTGGAAATTAAACAATGCAATATGATGATATTATAAAATAGAGTAATTTTTTTTTAGAACCTAAATGACCCACCACTAAACACTAAAACACATAATAAACAATAAAACGAATGTAGTTTATATATATATATATATATATATATATATATATATATATATATATATATTTATATATATATATATATATTTATATATATATATATATATATATATATATATATATATATTTATATATATATATATATATATATATATATATATATATATATATATATATATATATATATATATATATATATATATAGTGTATAGTACTTATTTTTCATTTATTTAAAAAAAAATAGGTTTAGGGCTAAGGATCAGGTTAGGTGTTAAAAAATATCTAAATAATAGTGTAATGCGACTGTAAATATTGTGGCTGTTCAAAACGATCCATACAACATCTAGTCATAAAGTTATACCTCAGCATATGAATTCATGATAATAATATTCCCGTGTCCTTCGTGTCATAATTCCAAAGATTTTCAAATGAATAACTATTTATAATTCAGTTTGCTGCTTTATTCCTTACATAGGGCCCTATTTTAACGATCTGAAACGCAAGTGTCAAAGCGCGAAGCGCAAGTAACTTTGTGGGCGGGTCTCGGCGCTGTTGCTATTTTCCCGGCGGGATAAATGGCTCTTGCGCCCGGCGCAAATCTAAAGTGGGTTGGTCTGAAGTAGCTTCATTATTCATAGGTGTGGTTTGGGCGTAACGTGAAATAAACCAATCAGAGCGTCATCCAACATTCCCTTTAAAAGCAGGTGCGCAAGTTCCATTATGGATTGCTATTATTATGGCGTATTTACCAGGCGCACGCCAGGAGCGGTTCACAGCCGAGGAGACTGATGTTCTTGTAAGAGCAGTGAAAGACAGAGAAGTTGTGTTGTATGGGGATGGGAGAATAATTAGCCTGAATAATTTGTAAGCTAGACTTATGCCTATTTTGTTCACATCTTCGTGGCACACCACAATGATTTCCGTCATCTCATGTGTTAATATTTTTTTAGTGTAACAATTTATGATTTGCAAAAATAACTGTTGCATCTGTGTAGATTACATGAGCAAAGTGTATGCGCATTGTGCACGCTATACATTATGGTCAAGCATGCGCCCTTAAAATAGCATAATGAACAACGCGCAACGCGCCACTGACTTTAGACTAGTTTTTTTCTGGTCAGTGGCGCAATTGTTTAATGGAACAGCAAAATAGCACCAGGGATTGTTTGCGCCGGAACACGCCTCCTTTTTTGCGCTGAACCGCCCAGGGAGCGCAAGTTCATTCACTAGTTTAGCGACGTGCTTCTGTGGAGGGAAAAGCGCGCTTTGCGCAGGTGCAAAATAGGAATGACACAAGCGTCGGTGTACAAAGTCAATTGCGCTGGGTGCAAGATAGGGCCCATAGAGTTATTATATATCTTCAAAACACATATATAGAGCATAAGTTGAACTGACTACATTAATACTTTTATGTTTCTTTTTTTCTTTTTTTTGTATTTGTGTTCTATATAGAGAAGGAGCTCCATTAATAAAATATCCTATTCCTGTAGAACAGCTTTACCCTCAGAAAATGAGTTTCACTGTGACAGATCTTTTACTCTTCTCTTGTCATCTTATTCGGAGGGATTTTGAAGAAATTTTACGAAATTTTCCATGATCGCCCTCTCAGTCTTGCCGTTTCCTCTGAAGTACTCTAGCTAAGTTTCTAATCTTCTTGATGTGAAATGAAGTCCTCTCATTTAATCTCATTAGTCAGTGAACTATCTGGTGATATAAAATGCATTAGCACGCTTGGAGAAAGTCTGTCATGATATGATAGAATATCCTTTTAGATCTGATACAATAACAGGGATCTACGCTCACCTTTTCCAGCACCGTCCCATGCGCAGCCATAACAAAAACAGCAGAGAAATCAATCCTGTCACATAACAGCAGGGCAAAAGCATTCGCATGGGAGGGAGCGTGTCACTGCAACAAATCAAAACACAAACCCTTATCACACAGCAGACACTGACAAGGAACATGAGACACTTGGAATTATGGGATAAATATGCTGATTAGATTTTATTGAGCAGCATTTCACATACACTTGCATTTCATGTACAGTATGTGGCATTCACACATATTTTTATGATATCAGGGCAGCTGTATCATCCTGACATATGACTCAAGCCACTGAAAATCACAAACACTTTTTGAAATGATCGACTTTTGGTTGCTGTGTCTTTGTTTTCGCGCTGACACCAGCCGGAAATATTTTGTGTTCATTACAAACCTAGAGCTTGTCCATTCATCGTGCCTTAAAGGCTTCATCTTCTCATTAAAACGCTGACAGCAAGCCAATGTTCCCCCAGTCATATATCAGCGTTCTGGTGTTTAATGACAGAAATGGGTTTTTGATTGGTGATGCAGTGCTTTGCAGACTACTGATGCAGCAAAACAGCTTGCTGCAGAATTTCTGCTTGAAATGAATGAGTGAACTGGGAGTTTTCATCTGGCCATTTACCCACTTCAATACACATCTACAAAATAGGCTATCATAAATAATCATACATTCATCATTGATTACGGACTGTGGAGCACCTGTGTAAACAAACAAAGGTTTAGAAAATGATTTTTAAGTTTTTTTTTTTTTTTTTTGAGATATACAGCTTTCCATTGATGTATGGTTTTGTTAGAATAAGAATATTTAAATATCTGGATTCTGGGGGTGCATATAAATCAAAATATTGGCAAAATTGCCTTTAAAGTTGTCCAAATTAAGTTCTTAGTAATGCATATTATTAATCAAAAAATTTACTTTTGATATAATTAAGATTTTACAAAATATCTTCATAGAACATGATCTTTACTTAATACCCTCATGGGGATTTTTGGCATAAAAGAGAAATCGATAATTTTGACACATACAATGTATTTTTGGCTATTGCTACAAAAAGCTATACCCGTGCTTCTTATGACTGGTTTTGTGCTCCAGGGTCACATATGTTAACTGCACATATACACTAGTTTTATACAGTAAATGAGGAAATATTCCTGTTGCAAATTCACCAGTTCCTGTCTGTGGGGACTTAAGGAGTTTGCATTACAAACTGTTGCAAATCCTGGCTGCTGGGAGAGCCATTATCAATTTAACACAACTAAAACCTGAAATGTTTTTCATTTGCATTTTTGAAATTTTTCACATGCAGACAAGAATGTTGTAAAATGATCCCTGTTCACGCAGATTTGTGATAACAACTAAAAACATTGTATTATGCATGCTAGGCCAGTAATTGGTGTTGTCACCCAGTAAAAAAACACTACGCGTCTGTGCCAATACAGTACCTATACACTGAACACATAATATGCATGCCCATGTCATCACCATTTTCACGAAAGTCATATTTTTTTGTATCTCACGCACAGACAATGATGCTGTTTTTAAAAACATGCACTTTAAAACACATTTTCAAAAGTTTGGTCAAATGGTCAAAGCCCATAAAAAGTTTTCAGGTTGTGTAAGCACCCCCTTAATGAGCACCGAACTCAGATGAACCCAGTAGCGTTTCATTTTCTTTAACTCAACAAGTGCTTATGAACAAGAGTCCCAGGAATGTGAACCCTTGAGAATTTAGGATCCAGGGAATTATCTGCATAGGAGATATTCTCTCTGGTCTTGTTTAGCTGGTAGAATCTGAAGCTCAAAGCGACTGATCAGCATCAATTCATAAATCATTCACATCTCTGAGCTTTAGCTCCCGCTCTCCTACAATCCGTTGTTATTTGATGTCTTTTCACTCTGCTGTGGGTTGGTTGGGATGTGTATCTGACCTACTTTTGTTCCGTTATATCTCTTCTCACCATTTTGTAGTGTTTTCCCCCTCAAGAAGTGCTTTGTCTGTAGCTTTCATAAAATACATTGTTCCATTCCCACTGAGGTTCAGATTTATGGACATCAATTTCATAAACACTGTCCTGGGAGGACATTATCTCACTATGAAGAACACTGAATCTAATTTAGCCTGCCAATTTAGTATATAACTATTCATTCATGCGTGACTGAGAGACAGAATCTGTTGTGTTATTGGTATCAGAGGCACAGCACTGGTACGCTAGATGAGAATTGATGGACAAATGAGCTTTGTTTACATGTCATGTAAAAGGTCTAAACGACCCATCAGGCTTTGTTACTGCTTGCTGGGATCGTCTTGCAGTTCTCTTGCAAAACTGTCAAGTAACTTTCACAGTTTCGCAGTTTGCTCAGTGTGGTGGCAGAGAAAACACGAGGAGATTCTTGCTGAAGGTAATTTGTACACTAGCTTGTTTGTGACAGAAATATTTCTGACAAGCACACATGCATTACTGGCATTGAAGGTCATGAATAAATCTCTTGTCTTGAATATAAATAGTCTTTTAGTGAGTGTATACTCACTAAAGTCTGTGTTTCCTCTTATTACTATGAATATGAGAGCGTACTGAACACAGTGTTGTGGAATAAGTCCTGCCCTCTAAATAAACAAGCCAATCATCAACTGGTGAAGTCATGAGATGCCAGTTCAAAGAGAAACAATCAATGTGCTCAACGCACACTTGGGACTGCACTGTGTGTACCAACTTGAAAATGCATGCTTTGTAATGCTATTTGGGCATAAGAAACAACATTTATGGATACATTTATGAGTTTTCAGTATTTCAGACAGGAGTTGGACTTGACTGAAATAGCTTTTCAGTTTCATTGCAAATAGAGCTTAAAACTTGCTTTACTTAAAAAGGACTTTGATTACAGCGCGATTCATCTTGTAAAAAATCTTTCATTCCTTTATTATTAGGCAAAGTAAAACCCCAAAATACATCAGAGAGGTTTTTACCCTTATCACACTTCGAAGAAAGGCAAAGTTTGAGTTCTACAGTACTTTTCTCTAAAATAGAGCATGTTCATACACTTGATGTAGACTTCTGTTTCTTTATGCCAAGTTCAAACTAATAGACTAAAGCTTGTCACCCTGTGCAGAGACACTGAGTTTTTTGTTTGATGTCATGTCAGTGCACACTTTACACAACTTATCACAGGTTTAGCGTGTCAGTTACAAGATCATTTTCATCCTGGCTGTAGTTATGATGATGTAATACGTTCTCACATTAACTCCTACACAAATCAAACATGTGAATTGATTCTTGACCAAATATATGGTCAATTGTAGGCTACTAAACACACGTAAACCATTTTTTGACTGATTATGACATAAGAAAACCATTAGAGGGCCAGTGGAGTCAGAATGACCCCAACGTTGGAGAATTTATGAAAAATAAAAAGGAAACGTAATGCTTTGTTTTAAATCCTTTTGTCTGTCTGTCTCACACCATTTGTTATTGCATGCTCTGTCATCCATGCATTGCTATTTAGTTTTGGTCAATGCGTGATAAAGAGCTGTGATTGATTTCCTTTCTGCAAGTGAGACTTTCTCTTACAAAACAAAAGTATTTTGGAATTTACTGGAAAATACATTCAATAATGCATGATTATATTCTAATATAATACTTATACTATACTTACTATACATTATATTATATATAATTATATAAACAAATATGTACTATTCAATATATTATTAATATATTCTGTGGCACAGATGGGAGAGCGCCAAGCAGTTGTTTTAGTGGGTTTCCGTAGTGTAGTGGTTATCACGGTCACCTCACACGTGAAAGGTCCCCAGTTCGAAACTATATAGTGTATATTTTTTTTACTATATATATATTAATTCAATATGTTGTTAGTACTTAAGGAAATGTGGTATTCTTTGCGAAAGATTTCCTCTGTCAGACAGCTGAGGTCAAAGGTGGTTTTTGGTCAGCTTCACCAAGATAGTATTGTTGCTAGGTAGCAAGAAAGCAGAAGGTATAAATAGTTTCACAGTGAAAATGACATCTTTGTAAGCTTAAAGGTCCTGGTTTGATTCTTATTCTTCTTCAAAAAAGGAGTGATTCAGATGACAGCTTGCCAAGGGATGAGACCGTATTAAAAATGAATAAAACAATAAAGGAAATGGGGTAGTAAAGCATCTCATTGGTAATATTAGGACATCCAGGTACTTTTTGTCTTATAAATACTTTGAATCTGGTCATACTGTTTTTCACCTACTATAAAGTAGGGAAGTAAGAATATTTAGATGCAGCTATTTGCTGTGGTTAAAAGGTCTGGGTCAAATAGGAGCAAAAGATTCATACAGTACTATACTTCAAATGAACGTCTCTTTACAATGCTCGGTTGGCATGCAATGTGAAGCCTTCACTGTTCACAACCAGGTCTTTTTAGATAAAGAATAGAAAAATGTCCTCCAGTTCTTTTTTGAACAAGGTCAATGCTATCCACATTATATTATATTACCGTAATGTAGGACCAGTGAGGAAATATGGCTTTACGGTTCCAGAATCAATTTTCTTTATTCCACAAGAAAATGTAATTTACTCTTCTGCTTGGAATTATTCAGACTGATGATATTCTGGTCCAGACAGTAATAAGTGGGTGGGAGGTGGTTCCTGGTGGGTCTCTTATCTTTTTTACAGACTATGATTAATATGAGGAAGTACAGGGTCTGTATGAAGATGTAGATCCCCCAAGGTCAGACTCGAGACTATCAGAGAGTACACCATAATGAAGGGGGGCAGTCCCATTAACTATTCATTACTGGAGACTTGGTGGAGAATGTCGGAGCTTAACCTGAGCACCCAGACATGGCTGTAGGGGGTCTTTGTGGTCTATTTGTGGGTGACTGAATAAAATGGACTAATCAATAAGGTGGGGTCAGAATGAGGAGTCTATTTGTGTTTGTATGGGTTTTTGAAGTAAGGGATAATGAGACTCGACCCTGGATGAGGAATGTAGGGGGTCTCGATTAGAGGTTGGATAAAACACACCGTCTTTGAGTGCCTCGGGGGTTTTACCCCTTAAAGAGTCCAGCTTTTGAACAAGGACACCCACCTACATGCCTCCCCCCAACATACAGAATCCACGTGCTGACAAAGGATTGGGGGGCGACTACACTACACCTTACAGAGAGGGAGGGTCGGATATGCTCAAGGATAACAAACAGTGTCACAGAATGGCCAAACCAAAACCACGCCATCCAGGGTTTCCATGGCAACGCCAAACTGATGAATGAATGACATCATGGTGACTGGGAGGTGAGAGAGTGTGAAATTGATTTGGTGGAGCAGAGCGGAGGCGTACACAGGCAGGCACGTTTTTCTCCGTCTCCCTACCTTTTCTCTTCCGCTCCCTCTTTCCTCTAGCACGGGACAGGATTGCCGGTAGGAAGCGTTCTTTGCTGTGTACTTCTGTGTTTGGTGTGCTTGTTTGTAAAACTCTACTGCTTTTTTCCTTCCTGAAAACATGAAGGTAGAAGATTAAATGGGTGCATGTGGAAAAAGGGGTGAGTGAGTGCAAGAGAATCTATCCGGTGGGTCAGGCTGACTTTGAGGACTGATTTGAAGTGCAGTTGGTTCGGCTCTAAATATATCATGTGTAACGTGAGGGCTGGCGTGTGTGTGGATGAGATCACTGTGGGGACTTTAGACCCCAAAAATGCCATTGGACTGTGTTGATGTCATATCGCCATCTAATTGCTCCAAGGTCATGAATATTAGTGGATATTTATTAGTGTGTGCACTTGGATTTGTAGTGCTCCATGATAGTGAATGTGTTGTATGCGTCACTGGATGTGTGTACT
Source organism: Carassius auratus (assembly GCF_003368295.1). Classification (NCBI taxonomy): domain Eukaryota; kingdom Metazoa; phylum Chordata; class Actinopteri; order Cypriniformes; family Cyprinidae; genus Carassius; species Carassius auratus. The sequence goes on from NC_039251.1 coordinate 26,740,369, forward strand.
GTAAGCGTGCAAGCACCATGTGCACACTGTATGAGCCACCATTTCCCCATACATTCTTCCTTGCCAGCATATAAAAGGTCTGTCAATGTCATGTTGGGCTGTGGGAGGTGTGTGTGATGTATGTTTACGATGCCTGCTTTCTCCGTTTTTTATGCTTCTCCGAATTGCATTAGTGCGTCGTGGGAAAAGGCGCTTGTTCCCAGCCATTATAATGTGTTACAAGCTACTCGCTCGTGATTGATGACAAGCATCGACCTCCGTAGTAGGAGTGCCAATAGCAGGAGTGTCCATAGCAGGATTGCCAATCAGCAAGGGTTAAAGGTCATGGCTAAACCAATCATGATGCTTGATCTGATTACTCTTCTGCTAAATTTTTTTGCACAACACAAAAGTGTGATGTTTGTTTAGGTGCACTTTGGTTACTTTTGTATGTATTTCAGGTAACACTGACACAAGCAGAACAAATTCCTGTGTAAGCTGTTCATGCAACCATTCATATGCAAATTACTGCATTGAATCGAGTGTTTTACGAGCATTTTACACAAATTCATTCCGCTCGTGTTTCATGAGCAAGGCTCTATTTGTGCAAATGTATGTGTATTATTACTGAGAATGTCAGAGTTGGGCAAATGTTCTGCTACATTTGTTCATTGGAGCTACGGTATGATCAGCGTTTTTCACTTCATCTTTTCAATTATTCATTCAGCTCATTATGCATGAGGGTTCATTTAGCAGCTTCATTTGAATCTTTATACAGCGACTCTGAAGACAAGAGAGCAGGGAAATATTCAGCTCTAGGAGAGCCTTTGTTAGAGACATTAGTTAGAGACATAAATTTTCATTGTTTTTGAAAGTGCTTGAGGTTTGCTAAACTAGTTTCTGTAGTTTTTTTTTTTTAACTATTTTTATTTATTTTTTTGGTGGCCTTTTTACACCATATTATATATTTGTTAACAATGGGTTTGTTTGTATAAAATTATTGTAAGCAGTGATGGTGTAGTGAGTGATTTCCTAACATTCCTCAGTCTGGATATACATAGTCCAAACTGTAGCAATGTGGATCTATGGATGATGTATGAACACTGCCACCCTCAGGCTGTGAGAGGGAGTGCAATGCTACTCTTTAAAAATATATACCAATGCTATCTGTTAGCACTTGCTTAGTTAGAAGTAGAATTTCCAGAAGCATGTGATTTGAAATCTGTCTAATTTGCTCTGCTCATGTAGATAGTAGTTCTTCATACAAGCAGGAGACGAGCTAGTCTTGTAGTTTTGATTTTGTTTAGTACATAGCATAAGGGAGGCAAATCCTGAACTGACTGCATAATTGAAACTGAACTTTATAGAAAATAATTTATTTTTTGTTCCACAGACAACAGTTCACTACTTGAGGGTGTTAGATGATGACAGACTTGTCCATTTAAAGCAAACAGTGCAGCACTTGAGTTGTTGTGCTAAAACTTGAGCTGTTTCAAATAATGTAGGCCTACTATAGACAAGTGTAGTTATCCATATAGTTGTTTGAATCTTTATTTGATTTATTTTTTAACCACACACATTTTTGGTTTAAGTTTTAGTCATCAAAGTGTTTGAAGAATGTTAATTTACAGCTAGGTGCTGCTAACTTTAGCATGTTAGCTAACCCAAGTCCATCTTTAACATGAATGCCCAACATTGGCTTTTTACATAATGTGCATACAGCATACAGCTAATTTTTATAACATTCTGTCTTCTTTTTGCAGCCAGTACTTCACACTATGTTTCCTAATCGAACACTATGGAAGTGAAACAGGGCATTTTAATTACTGCATCTTATCTTCAAACAACACTGTGAATTTTAAATTTAACCACTAACTTTTAAATGCACCATTATACAAAAACTTAAAGAGTATTTTGCATGACAGTGATATCTCTCCAATATAGTAGGAAGAAGTGCTTTTTCTTCACAAAATGAGCACTTACTTTTAGAACATAGAAAAAGTGGTGAATTGGGATAGAATAATTCTCTGTCATTATGGTTACAGGCATTGCTTGTGGGTTAGAAAAATGAATCGACTTTGGTCACATGGTTACTGACATTATATGAACTGCTTGGGTCACACCTAATAGAAAATAAAGCTGCCAATCCCAAATAAACATAGCCTGTGCGCTTCTCCCAGTGTTTGCTTTAACACTTGTACTCTAGTATACTGTTATACAAGACAGGCTGTTGCTAAGCAACATGACAATTTTGTTTACACCACCACAGAGGAGTGAGCAAGCGAGTGAGTGTGTGTGGATCATCTGCTGTGCATGGCTGCAGTCAGATCCCTCCTGCCTCACTCTGCTCCCGTCGCTGGGGAGATATTCCCTGCCACCACATTTCTCCTAAGAGCTGTCTTCTGAGAGATTCCTGTGTCTCTGCTTGTTTGTCCCTGAGCAGGAAAATGCAGAGTGTGTGGTAAGGAATATACTGCACATGTTTGGGTGCTCCTCCAGCTTAAAGCTTTAATGTAGGTCTGGAGAGCAAATCGGACATCCTGGCACGAGTCCTGGAATTAGTCACTCAGAATCTCATCCAGTCAGGGTCAGACTCCTCCCTTCATCCCTCTCGCGCTCTCTTTTTTAGGTCTAGTTTTCCATTAGGCTCTGTTGTCAAACAGCTGTGGCTTGAGGGACAGGTGGAAGGTTGAGAATGTTGAATGACTTCAGAGGGGAGCAGCTGTCAAACTGGCTTCACAGCATAACAGGAGGTGTCTCAATAGAGTAGAAGGGATCCTGAGCGAGGAAAAAGAGAAGAAAGAAGAAAAGAAAAAAGTGAGTGAGGCAAGGTCAACCAGTGTGATGCTCACAGTACGACTGACAGATGATGGGGAGGGTAAGATGAAGACGTGAGACTGTACCTTTGACCTTTCATTCTTTCTTTCTTGCGTTCTTTCTTTCTAAATGAGCAAATGAGCATTGAGGGTAAGACTTTTTTTCTCTCTCTTTCTCCCTCTCCTTCTCTCCCCTGGCAGTGGCAGTTAATGGGCCAAATTAATCATGGATCTTTCAGGGCTTGTCTCCCAGCAGCTTGTGTTTGTGAGTGAGAGAGATGGAGAGAAAGAAAATAAATATACATCATTATATTGACTGTAAATATGGAGGGCACAAATATGGAGGGCACAAATTAAACTTTTAAAGGGATAGTTCACCTAAAATTCAAAGCAGATGACGTAGGCATAGCGTAAGCTCTGGTGAGAATATGCTAGTTCTGTGAGAACCACATTTTGTTTACATCAAAGGAAAAAAAAAATCTTCTCTTGGCCTATATAGGTGCTGGTCATATAATTAGAATATCATCAAAAAAGTGAAACTTGTGTATTATATTCATTCATACACACAGTCTGATATATTTCAAATGTTTTTTATTTTTTTATTTTGATGATTATAACTGACAACTAAATTTCAGTATCTCAGAAAATTAGAATATTACTTAAAGCTGCAGTCGGTAACTTTTGACGCTCTAGCGGTTAATAAACAGAACTGCTTGCGTCTTGCGGAAGGACATTGTAGCCGGAACTACTTCTCTCTGTTTATGTCTATGAAGAATCACAAAGGTACTGGGTTACTCCGCCGCGGTACCCCCGAAGCAATCTAAAATAGTCAGAATATAAACACTTATTATAGGTGCACCCTAGTGATTCAGGACAAGCTAAAAACACGGTTTGGAAAATGGATTCATGGTGTACTCGCTTATAATTATATACATTTTTCTATATTTTGAACACAACCAAAGTCATATCGCATATCGCATTTTCCTCTTCAGAATACCCCACAGATTTTCTATGGGGTTAGGGTAAGATGAGTTTGATGACCAATTAAGAACTGAGTTACCATGGTCCTTAAACCAGGTACTGGTGGCTTTGGCAGTATGTGCAGGTGCCAAGTTCTGTTGGAAAATTAAATCTGCATCTCCATAGAGTTGGTCAGCAGCAGAAAGCATGAAGTGCTCTAAAACTTCTTCTATACTGCTGCGTTGACCTTGGTCCTCAGAAAACACAGTGGACCAACACCAGCAGATGACATGGCACCCCAAACCATCACTGACTGTGGAAACTTTACACTGGACCTCAAGCAACGCAGGTCGTGTGCCTCTCCTCTCTTCCTCCAGACTCAGGGACCTTGATTTGCAAAATTTACTTTCATCAGAGAACACACCTTTGGACCACCCAAAAGGTCCAGTCCTTTTTGTCTTTAATGCTTCTGACACTGTCTGTTGGTCAAGAGTGGTTTAACACAAGGAATGCGACAGCTGAAACCCATGTCTTGCATACGTCTGTGCGTAGTGGTTCTTGAAGCACTGACTCCAACTGCAGTCCACTCTTTGTGAATCTCCCCCACATTTTTGAATGGGGTTTGTTTCACAATCCTCTCCCGGATGCGGTTATCCCTATTGCTTGTACACTTTTTTTCTATCACATGTTTTCCTTCCCTTCACCTCTCTATTAATGTGCTTAGACACAGAGCTCTGTGAAAAGTCAGCCTCTTTTGCAATGACCTTTTGTGTCTTGCCCTCCTTGTGCAAGGTGTCAATGGTCGTCTTTTGGACTACTGTCAAGTCAGCAGTCTTCCCCATGATTGTGTAGTCTACAGAACTAGACTGAGAGACCATTTAAAGGCATTTGCAGTGTTTTGAGTTAATTAACTGATTAGAGTGTGGCACCAGGTGTCTTCAATATTGAACCTTTTCACAATATTCAAATTTCCTGAGATACTGAATTTGGGATTTTCCTTCGTTGTCAGTTATAATCATCAGAATTAAAAGAAATAAACATTTGAAATATATCAGTCTGTGTGTAATGAATGAATATAATATACAAGTTTCACTTTTTGAATGGAATTAGTGAAATACATCAACTTTTTGATGATATTCTAATTATATGACCAGCACCTGTATTGAAATCCTCCAAAAGATATCTTTACAAATCCATGTATCCTAATATAATATTTATAGAAGGTTATTTCTGGTGGACATTTGCTAAATTCTGCATATGTTGCATTATTGGTTGGATGTATTTTTCAATAATTTAGCAGAAGTAAACACATTACACAAAGAGAAAAATATCAAGTGAAATGATTCACTGATGGAAAATGATGGCTTAAAAAGGAAAGAAAACAGAGTAATTGATTTTCAGGAGTTTTGAGTCTTTTGTGCTGATGTTCTCCTGAAGGTATCTCATTACGAGAGCTGTGAACGATCTTAATCATGATATGCCTGAGTAGAAACATAAATTAATATTTACAGGTGCATCTCAATAAATTAGAATGTCATGGAAAAGTTCATTTATTTTAGTAATTTAACTCAGATCGTGAAACTTGTGTATTAAATAAATTCAATGCACACAGACAGAAGTAGCTTATGTCTTTGATTCTTTCTTTCAACCCAACAATTTACAAAAAAATAGAATATGGTGACATGCCAATCAGCTAATCAACTCAAAACACCAGCAAAGGTTTCCTGAGCCTTCAAAATGGTCTCTCAGTTTGGTTCACTTGGCTACACAATCATGGGAAAGACTGTTGGTCTGACAGTTGTCCAGAAGACAGTCATTGACCCCCTTCACAAGGAGTGTAAACCACAAACATTCATTGCCAAAGAAGCTGGCTGTTCACAGAGTGCTGTATCCAAGCATGTTAACAGAAAGTTAAGTGGAAGGAAAAAGTGTGGAAGAAAAAAATGCACAACCAACCGAGAGAACCGCAGTCTTATGAGGATTGTCAAGTAAAATCAATTCAAGAATTTGAGTGAACTTCACAAGGAATGAACTGAGGCATCAAGAGCTACCACACACAGACGTGTCAAGGAACCGTTTACCAATAAATTTTGGAGCACTTCATGCTTCCTTCTGCTGACCAGCTTTTTGAAAATGCTGATTTCCAGCAAAAGGAGCCCCTACCAAGTATTAAGTACATGTACACTAAATGAACACTTTTCACTCTTTCGCTTTCAGTGTCTTCCTCACATTCTGTAGCTTGTCCAATAAGTCTAGGCTGTTCATTGCTGTTCTGTCAGGTGACTGTGGTTGTAGATGTGACTGAAGGGTGGTTCAGATTCCTGCACTTTGGGTGCAATGAGAGGCAGAGAGTGTGTGTACTGCTCAATTAAACATTCAGAGACAGCTCTACCCATACTGACTCCAGGCTTGCTGCCTTCACTATGGAATACAAAGTCATCTTAATTGGTACCACATACGATCCTCTTGGGTCTTTGCTTTAAAAAAAAGTTTTTGTCTTCAATAAAGTGTCTTAGTTTAGTTGGGATAACAGAGTTTCAAGAGAGGCTAATTACTCACAGTCAGCCACAGTGACAGTGACTGACTCAGTCCGCTTGATGCTGCCGAATATTGAGCTGCTTTTTGGGGGGATAAAGGATTAAAACATTTAATACTGCTTGCATCTGAGATTAGGATAGATATAGGGGTATTGTGAGGGAATGTACCAGATTTCAGGCATTACAGTGTATATGTGCAGATTAAGATTTATTTGGGCTATACATTTGATTTAAAGCTGCAGTAGGTAACTTTTGTAATAATATATTTTTTAAATATTTGTTAAACCTGTCATTATTTCCTGACAGTAGAATATGAGACAGATAATCTGTGAACAAATCAAGCTCCTCTGGCTCCTCAGTGGTCCTATTGCCATTTGCAGTTACAGACCGCTCCCGGTAAGAAAACAACCAATCAGAGATGTGGTCCGTAACTTTGTTTGTGTTCAAAATGTAGAAAAAATGTATATAATAAGCGAGTACACCATGAATCCATTTTCCAAACCGTGTTTTTAGCTTGTCCTGAATCACTAGGGTGCACCTATAATAAGCGTTCCTATTCGGACTATTTTAGATTGCTTCAGGGGTACCGTGGTGGAGTAACCCAGTACCTTTGTGATTCTTCATAGACATAAACATAGAGAAGTAGTTCCGGCTATGATGTTCTTCCGCAAGACGCAAGCAGTTCTGTTTATTAACCGCTAGAGCGTCAAAAGTTACCAACTGCAGCTTTAACTGTGTGTGTGGTCATATCATGCCCTTTTTATTATTAACAAAAGCAATGCACTTTAAACGGTTCATTAACCATTACCTGGTTTTTAATCAAGCAACCAAATTACTAGACTGATATGATGTGTATCTGTGTATATATATATATAATTTTCTGGATTTGTCAGGTTAATTGTATCAGATCTTTTAAAGATAAAAGACAAAAACATTCTCTTTAGCCCTTAGAAGTAGATATCCACAAGCAGGATTGTATATTCTGCTTTGTTTTTGAGCTATCTGAAATAATCTGTACTTACTGATTTTGTATAGATAAACATTCTAATAATACCTCTTAATCTTTCTCATAGTTTTTCAGTGATCGCTGTGGAACCATTTTCTGAGACTGACACTCCATTATTTATTTATTTCTCACACCAGTGTATGTTCCATTTCAGATCAACCCACCACTTGTGCTATAATGGGTTATTTGCAGTCTTGATGTGTGGTTTTAGGGCAGGATAAACTCAATTGTTGGATTAGACTTTATGCCACAAATCAGATGTCTGGCTCTGTGAAACTAAAAGCTCTCATATCTCTCTTACCACCTTTACTCCTGATCCACTGCAGCAGACTAGCCTCTATTGACTCTGAGTCTCTCAGTCTCAGTCGCGACATTACTTCATCACATTTCTCAAAATGGGCATTGAACCAGTCAAGCTCATTTGAACCAGCCATTTAATCCAATAAGAGCGCTTCAGCTCCAATCATTAAAGTAGGACAGTCAACAGTCACATTAGCACAACCTCCATTCCTGACTCTTAACACTCTCCTTATGTACAGACAATTTGTCCTGCTCTGATGTGGGTGCTAAAGAATTAAATGGATTTTGAAATCTTTCATGCTTCAAACTGGAAAACAAGAGCCTACAACCAAAATGTTCAGTAGAGAATGGACTTTTGTTGTTGTTGTTATCACAAAAAACAGGTATATTGTTTAAAAGCTGCACATATCTGTCAAAATTGTAAACCCTTGTTTTAAGCCAGTGGATGATGATCACATTTCTTACTGTTCATGTGATCCAATATCAAAAGTTTTTGACCCCCCTGTAATTGGGTCACCCAAGATAAACATATGTAAACACAGCCTAAGTTTGGACACTAAACTGGAAGCATCAAAACATTAAAAAAAAAAGAGCAAACCACATATTTGTGGATGAAGGGGTAAGTAAGAAGACAGAGAGACAGATAAAGGGCTTAAGGAGTTAGAGCGAGGAAAGGAAGAGATAAACGTATTAATCCACAGCTTAATGGACCACTAGATTATAAATCTACTGTACCGTTAGTGTGACCTGTAGGTCCAGTAAAACATCTTTGAAGATTCCATAAAATATTTTATAATCAGATGTGAATTAAGCATTGCGCTTGATAGCCAAATGGTGTGTATCAATACAGAGTTTACTGAGGATAACGTTTTAGGATATTTCCATTTGCCAGTTTACTGGTTGGGAAAATGAACCCTAGAATTATGCTAATTGAATTCAGCAGTGAAATTTTGGGGAAAAGAAATATTTAGCAGTGTAAATACAACACAGGGGTTGAATAATTAATGTCATGTAGAGATTGCATCACATGTTTAATTCATTCCTTAAAACCTGGCCCTTCCTGAGGCGCTTGCCATCCCCAGGCCATGAATGCTGCCGTAATTGAAAGTGCTGGTTCAATATGGCTGAACTGATTCATTAGTGTTTGTGAGAACCTTGTCGCAAGCTGCTTTAATTAGTGAAAAGAGCTTCCTCAGGGTATCATCAACAGCTTTTACAGCTGTGGTGTGTGAATATGAAAGCAGGATAGCGAGGTAAGATACACTTGCTGTGAAATACTGCTTGGCTATGCTATGCTTTTTAGATGAACGTTTGATAGTCATTACAAAGGTTTTGCCTGAGCTCTAACGTTCACGCTAGGACCTCAAACCAAGACCAAATTAAGTCTTGTTTTATTTTTCATGAAAAAAAAAAAAAAAAAAAAAAATTATATATAGAAATGCTACTGTCGCCTTGTGACAGATGCTTGATACATTTCATAATGTTGGGTTTTATTATGGGATGCAGACATGTAATTAAATAATGCAAGTAAAGATCATTTTTATGAATGACTGGCACTCTCTCATAACACATTCCAGTGATACATTATTATTGCTAAAGAACAGTGTTTTTCCTCTTATATGCATGAGTTTATCACATTTAAAAAAAACTTGTCTTGTATTTAGGAAAAAGTTTTTAGGACAGCAAGTCTTCAGGAGCCATACATTTTGTGTGAGAAACGGATAAATTTAAGGTACTTAATGATTTACATATGCATTTGGGAGATGCATTTACAACAAACTAACTTTAACTGCATAACAGGAGTTCTAGATAATTTTGCTTTAATTTGTTGAAATTATGATGAAAGTACACCTACTGTACCACTGTGATGAGTGGGTTGGGGCAGAGACCTGTGGGAGCGGATATGAGCAACACATGTGCGTCCCCACTTATCACAACCACATATTACACACTTTAGTGTGTTCCTTACACATTTGTCACAGATTTAGAAGTCTTGAAATATAGCTTAAAGGTTGTAGGCACAGTTTTCTAGTGTTGTATTGTCTTCGCTTCACATCTACTTGTCATTGATTTCTTTAATAATGGAAGAGAGCAGCTTTGACATTTTGCTTAATAACTCATTTTGTATTTCACTGAAAGAGGGAATCATGCAGGTTGGGAATGACATGAGGGTGAGTAAATGATTACAGCATTTGCAAAAAACAAACAAACAAACAAAAAAGCTTGGTGTTGAGTGGAAATTTTACTCATCCATTTACTGAAGAGTAGAAACATGATGGCTTTAGGTACTGCCATTCAGATATTAATTGCTATAGATAACCCAAATACATTTATTGAGCTTTGAGCTGCATTTCTGAGGATATTGATCAGCAAATGACCTTGTGCCTGATCATATTTTATAGTATTTCACTCATCCTTATTTGAATTTTGTGATACATTTCTTTAACTGTATTCAGTTTCAAATTTAGACTTTGCCCTTTTGCTCAGTTTTGCAATTATTTAAATTGACTTGCAGCACACAGCTGTGCTCTCAGAGGTTTTGATGTAGTGATGGCATGTCCTTCATACTCATGATTAGTGTTCGGTTTATTACTATAGTGGCCTCTTCACCCAAAGACAGCGAAAGTTCTGTGAGACTGACAGCTGTAGATAAGGGTGTTTTTCCATGTCCTGACAGCTTAATACATACACCAAGACTCATACCACATCTCATCATCGGGAAATAGGGTAATTTCTCTCTCTCATATGCTTTCTCTTGCTCATCTCTGTTCCTCCCTCTCGGTCTTGACATTTACCTCAAACGACACTCCTCTCTCCGATCCTTTATTGGTCTGACAGAGGAGAGCCGATTTCCTCCCTCCGCTTGGCTTTCTCTCATCTCCAGCTCGAAGGTCTGACATTTCTCATAGCGCACAGATGGAGGGAAACATCACTTCTCATTTCTCTGGGTCCTGACTCATTGGCATTGACACAGTACTCTTTTGTGACCTTTGACCAAGGTGGACTCAAGTGCACGGACTAGCAACTTGCTCATCTTTCTTTTATCATATGTGAACTTTTTTTATTTTTTGTTAAAAATAAAAGGAGAAATTGTAATGATGCATACAGTCATGCTCATAGATTTACTTGTCCTTTTTTTTCATAGGTTTACATACTCCTTGCAGAATCTGTAAGATGTTTAGAAGTTTTTGAGAGATAAAATCATAAAAAAAGGAATGAAAAGCCCTGAAAAAACTGCATACATAACCACTAAATTTACACAAATTATTCAGTTAAGAAGGTCTCATGCACAGCTATCACAAGAGCTACAGGCACTGATGCTTGAGGTAGCAACACACAACATTAAAAATCAAATGTTCCGGAGGCCGAGGCGGTGCCCGATGCTGTTCCGGAGGCCGAGGTGGTGCCCGATGCCGAGGCAGTACCTGTTGCTGTTCGGGAGGCCGAGGCAGTGCCCGATGTTGTTCCGGAGGCCGAGGCGGTGCCCGAGGCCGTTTCCGATGCAGTGCCCGATGCCGCTCCCGATGCTGTTCCGGAGGCCGAGGCGCCTCACGTCTCTACAGGCAGTCCAGAGTCGAGTCAGGTTCCAGTTGACCCTCCAGAGTCGAGTCAGGTTCCAGTTGACCCTCCAGAGTCGAGTCAGGTTCCAGTTGACCCTCCACAGTCGAGTCAGGTTCCAGTTGACCCTCCAGAGTCGAGTCAGGTTCCAGTTGACCCTCCACAGTCGAGTCAGGTTCCAGTTGACCCTCCAGAGTCGAGTCAGGTTCCAGTTGACCCTCCCAGAGTCGAGTCAGGTTCCAGTTGATGTTCCAGTTGTTGGGGGTACTGTCACAGTGTCTGGGTTGTGTTCCCTGGGTTTCCAATAGGTGTCCTCCTTTTCCCACGGTGTCTGTCACCTTATCACTTCCTGTTCCCTTATTTGGTCACCTTCCTCCTTGTTTGAGTAATTGATTGTTCCCCACCTGTCTCCTGTTCCCTCATTATCCTTCTGTGCATTTATACCCGGTCTGTCTGAGTCTGTGTCACGGAGTCCTTGTCTTATATGTGATACTTTCCTGAGTCTGCTCTTGCCTTGTGTTCTCGTCTTTGTTTGTGATGTTATTGGATACTCTGGTTTTGACCCTGCCTGGACTGTTACCCTTTGGATTTGCCCTTTAATAAAATCTCATACCTGCATTTGGATCTCTCCTCGTTTCCTGTATCACCGTACGTGACATCTACTAGGTGATTTTGGCTGGTGAGAGAAAATGGGGTTAAGGGTCTTTTGTCCCCTCAAGTGATGTATTATCTCTATTGCTCATCCATGAAACGTGACCTTCTCTGAGATCACATCCATGAGGGAAGATGTCTACCACCCCTCCTCTGAGCATTTTCAATCTCCTACATTTTTCTTTCTATTAAGTAAATTTCTATTGTTTGTTAGATTAGACTTCCCAATCTAATAAAAAAAAAAAATACTATTAAAGGCAATATTTATGTGTGCTTTTTATTTTTATGAATTGTAAAGTCACAATGAAATAGAAGTAGTGACAGAAGTCTTCTATTGTGATGTAAAGAGTAGATTATTGATAAAAAGAAAAAAACAAATGCAGGGTGGTGACTTTCCATTCAGTTCCATCAGTTGATTGTTGATTGGATTTTGAGATGCAGTCGTTTCTCAAAAATGAATGCGAGCTTGTAAGTAAAGTGCAGGGTTTAAGTGCACTTACTTTTCACTGGAATTTTATGGCATTTTGATTAAAAATGATTGGAAAATGGAACATACATAGATGAACCATTCACAATAAGATATATGACATGCATTTACAAAATATAATTAATTTTCATGACAACTTGCATTAGCTTAGCTCATGCAAAAGTCAAACTTTATTGAATTGAATTAAAAGTCCCATGCACTTTCTCTGAGGATATTATTTATATGACACAAAGATTTGCCTCCTTATGTAGACTGTTCCAAATCAGTCACTTATGAGGTTCCAATTAAGGATGGAATTCCAAGGTAAAAAAAAGTGCACTTCCATAATGTAGCCTACTTAAAGTGCTCTATTTTCATGCACTAATTTTGAAAAGTTATTCTTTACTTATCAAGATAAACTTGAGGACATCTGGGGGACACAATGGATATGAATTAAATGTACTTTTAACATAATGTATTTTACAAATGTATTTAGTTACCATTTGTAGTACACTTGAGAGTATTGGTGTACAATGTACAATGGGTTCAAGTGTACTACAAGTGGTAACTATATATTTTTAAAATACAGAGAGAGTATGTACATTTCTTGTTATCTTTTATCATAGTGAGTTTATCTTACCAAGTACTAATAAACAATATTTTTTTAGTATACATTAATTACATAATAAAGCACTAAAGTACATTATGAAAGTGCACTTTTTTTCAACTGGAGGAGTAGACACCAAGACTACACACACCAAGTCATGAACGGCGAAAGTTTTTTCCCACATACTAACAATTCATTTTTTCCCCACTCACTTTATTTTGTTTATGTTTTTCTAAGATCACCTTTGATGCCAGTGTCTCTAGTCACAAAGTGAATATATTAAAATCAAAAGCTGCATTAAATATTCCTCCAGTCCATTCCTCACCCCACTCGTTCGTCTTTTGCCTTCATATCTCTATCTGTCACCCACCCTTCCATCTGTCTTTCCTCCATACTGCTTCTTTTTCATTCCTTCTGCTCAAGGGCACTGGGTGAGCGCATCTGCTGCAAATGATAGCAGCGAGAAAGACGCATCCTTTCAAATGCGTCCCCTAACCATAAGAATTATTTATCAAGTTTTTTTTTTTATTTAGTAATGTGGTCATAGTGATAGAACTGCTTCCACATCATCTACCATCACTCTGACATGTTATTTTGAAGCCATACTGTGTATGGTCCAAGAGAATAAGTTAATTAACCGTGTAAATGATGTAAATATGGATTAGAGTCTTGTGGATTAATGGGATTTGGGTTTTATGATGCTTTGAATCATTTAAGACTCCCCCAGTTAGAACATTGTTGCAATATCCAGAGTACAAATTTTACTGCAAATGAATCCCGGCACTCCGAGCAGATGCAGTAAGAGGAGGGTTAAATCTGTGACCTGGATACACATGACAGGCTTTATTTTTGGTCTCTTTCTCCATTTTTTTTTTTTTTTTCGTTTCAAAAGGTGGAATTTATGTGTGGGTTCCTGTGGAGGTGTTTGGCAGGAAGACAAAGATATGCAGACATTCATGTATAGTCATAACTGCATACACTCCAACACACACTGAACCAGATTCACTGGTCAAAATGGTGGTGAAAATGCAATGTAATCAGTCTGAAGTGCTTTACACGACCAAATTTGCAGACCTTGCATGTTGGTAATTTCCTGTGCATGCATGAAGGTGTTAACTCAGTGCAGAAGGAAGACGAAACTTGTCAGAAGTAATTTGTGGCCAGTTAAACACTATTGCTGAGCAGTTAAACTGTCAGGTCTCCATCAACACTAACAGCGAGCAATGAGACAATATGCCCTTTATCATAAATTACACTGCATTCTAGGGTTTTTTATTTATTTATTTTTTTCACCTGCATTCTGTCAGTGCTGTTTATTTAAATTGTTGGTTTGTGTACAATATATGTTTCAAACAGATTTCTCACGGTGTATTCACCGTTTCATGAGCTTGATATAATGTTAAAAGTAGTTTCTTAGTTGTTTCCCATTGAAGTATAGACGTGTAATTGCTATCAGAAGTGTTGCTGTGTAGACAGGATCCGACGTCATTCATAAAGTTCTACACAGTTCATTTGATAATGTCTTCAACTACCAATTACATTAAGTCTGAACAAAAATGGCAAATGCTCTATCAGATCCCAAATGCAAACAAAAACCAGTGATAATATACACTCCCAGTGTGCTGCAGTAGTACTGAAAATGAAGTCATTCAAATGTTCTCCATACTGAGATCTCTGTTGGCTAGACAGTGATTCATATTTTCTGAACCAATGAAATGTTGGTGTCTGGACACCATGAGCCTAGAGACTGCAGAGCACACTGTAAGTTTTTTAAAGCTTTGCTTAAAGTTGCAAAGTAAATAGTGATCTTAAACAGCTGTTGAGATGGTATTCACTCCCTGAGTAGACACTTGCACACTAGGGCAAGTCCATATGAGCCAATTGACTTTGTCTGGCTTTAACCAATTGGCAAGATTTTGGAAGTTACCACTGTCTCAAGTCAGACTAAATTAACATATTTGACATTAACATATACTACATAAAAACCAATAAATTGGGGGTATATATGCTTTTACTGCTAAAAATGGCTATAACATGGCGACTACACTTAAAATACTTTTACTGTTTTAAAAACACAGATTTGTGAGCATTGCTGGAATTCAATTTTTAGAATAAGCGAGCAACAGAAGTCGTGCTTGTCATCACCAATGACAATAAAGTGTGTCGTCATCAAGGCTTTCTCAACCGATTTTGAGCAATTGACCTATGTGTCTGGTCTCGTTTTGCTCTTGCAGTACTTTGAGGGCACCTGTGATCATAAGGCGACTTTTGTGCCAATCAAAGTAGGACACATTTTTGAACCAGAATGCTTTGCTTTTGAAAGGTGGCAGCCGATCTTTACGGCACTGCATGAAGTCTAACAAGCCTACTGATGTTATGACGTCATTTTCGCATGGAGTCACTACTCATGTGACATTTAAAAAAAAAAAAAAAAGTCAATTAAACACACATTTAAAAAAAGGATGAAAACTGAGTGACCAATTGTTTCCAGTACTTCCACAGCATCAAGCAAACTATTACAACTGAGATGATTGGAAAGTGTTCCTATAATGTAGATTTCTCCAGATATCTTTCCGCATTCATGATGCAAAGATGTTAGTTAAGAAAACACGTTCTGTATAATTATGTATTCTACATTTAGACAACAAACTATTTATTAATTCGCAGCCTAACTGTCATAATTGTCACCATAAAGCTAATCATAAAATGCTTTCATTGAAATGTGTTAACCGTTCGATATTTTCCCGCGTCGCATCTCTAGCGGTTCAGTCAGAGAGCCGCACTGCAGCAACTTACCTCAGCCTCTCTCTCCCTCAGTCAAAACACAAATTTTATCCACTGCCCTCCCCTCTTCCCTCTCTCCTTCCCCAAACCTCCTACCTCCTCCTCTCATCACTATCTCCTCCACTCTCTCGTTGAGGCGAAAGAGCGCGTGTTTCTGTGTGCGAGGGGTGTGTCGAGTGGTGGGCGGGGTTAAGGACGCGTCAATCAAAGGCGCTACAATAGCACGTGTGGCGGTCATGGTCATAGAGCGGCACGGCGGAGTCGACGCGACTGCAGGCTGCTGATAGGAGAGAGAGCAAGCCGTTACCGTCACCTTATCCATCCAGCGCACCTCCTTCACTACAACCACAACCGCCTCTGCAACCCGATCGCCCTTTAATAATGCACGGGGAGGGGAAGCAAATATCAGCGGCCGGGCTCTGATGTATCGCACCGGTTACTACAGCATCGCACCGGAGAGAACGAACGTGTAGTTGTGTGATCCGCGGAGAAAATGTCACACTATCATTTCATCAAATGCTGTGAGTAACGAGCCGCGAGAGAGGCGTCTTTCCTTACATGCATCTGCCCATGATGTCATTTCGCCAATGATGTCATTTGCCAATAATGCAATTTTGCTGTAGAGTGATTGAGAGGAAGGAGGAAGATGTCTGTGTGTGATGTAGGGTGTGTATCTGCATGCAGGTCAAGGCAGAAGATATTTATCAGAATTCGTGGGTGCTTATTGCATGCATTAAGTGCATTAAAACACTAAATGCATGTAAGCATCCAGTGCATTGAGAGCAGATGATGAGCTGTCAGGATGATGTGTTGGCTTTGGTGACTTCTGTGTATGTGTGAAGTTGCAGCAGGATGCGGCAGCAGTGTAAAAGTTGATGGTGGCTGCTGGATCTAGTGCTGCAGGTGTGTAGGAACCTCCTGAGGGAGTCTGCTCGCTTTCAGACAGACAGCCGGTGGGTGACAGTCTGACAGCCTCTGCAGGATCCCTCTCTAGTGTGTGTAGCTTTGTATTTGTGGTGGGTGTGTGGTCATGAACACGCCTGTACAAGAGAAAGTGTCAGGTAGGATAATGGAGAGAGGGAAGGGGAGTATTTTAGACTGAAACGGATGTAGTGATGGTGGCTGGGAGGATGGAGATGCTGATGTGGGAGAAGGTGGTAATCAGGAAGCATTTGTGTTGCCAGCTGCAGATGAAAGGCAGTTGTTAAACTCGTCCCTTCACCACCCCTCTCTTTTCATCTTTATTCAGATAGTCTAATTCTCCTTCATCTCTAATGTTTTTTCTCTGTATATGTTTTGCTCATTTGAACGCACACCCACACACCCCTCTGTTGCTTTTAATGGATTATATTATGCTTTTGCCTCCGTTTAATTATTTTTTTGTTTCTTTGTTTGTTTGTGGCACTTTTCATGGATACAGTACAAACTGGGTCCAGAAAAATTATTTTGCATAACCTATACAAAAAATGTTGTTGTCAACCTCAGGAGGTCAAAAACATATTGATAAGCTATTTTTCCTATTTAATTTATGAGGTTTGCAATCCTGTTAATATTTGGGGCATGTCTAAGTAACCAGTTGCGGACTAAATTGATAAATTTACATGTGACTGCTTTCTAGTTTGGATCAAATGGTTTGCAGATTGCTAATCTTATATTTCCCATTTATTTAAGACAAATGTTAACTTATTTTGGATAACAAGATTGAGCTTGATAAATTGGCAATACATTTTATTTGTATTTTTTTGTGGAACAATTAATTATTTTTCACACTGTACAAAGTTTCCAAATTATGTTATTTTCTATGTTAATTGAGCTGTAAATGCTTATTGAAATGAGTTCATTGTTAAATTAGTTATTTAGTGAACTGAATATTAGTTTAAAGTATTATAAAATTAGTTTGATGCAGTTGAGAAGGCAGGACAGTTCAGTCTTTATTTAGAGAAGTAGGGATGCAGATATTTGATGCAATTACTCTTATTTTATTTTATTTTTTTGCACTAGATAATAGTTGACAATGCACCAACATTGAAATTACAAAACAATTTGGCCATTATATTTTTAGGAAAGCCAAAAACTGACTGTATGTTTCGACTCTCTCATAACAAAACTTTTTTTGTTTTGGCTAAAAGAAAGATGAAATTTAGATTTTTGTGTTCCAGTTAAACTTCCAATTAGATCTAATGGTTCTCACTGAAAAGAATATTGATTTGTGCCTATACTAATTGAAAAGGGTAATAGAGCAAAATGCATTGTATTCATGGAAAGTGCCTTGTGCTATCACTGACTCCTCCCTCTCCTCCCTTCGCCTCACCTTTACTCTTCCTTCCTGTGTGTTTGAGCGGACGGAGACTCAGCAGTGGCCAATGCCAGAGGCAAACAGTGAGAGAATGCGCAAGGTCGCACACTCAGGTGCAAAGCCAGCAGAACAATGTGTGTGTGTGTGTGTGTGTGTTTATGCGTATGACTAGTGGACTCCCCCTCGAGGTTTGAGATGTAGTACAGGAGACAAGTGCACGCTTACGGAAGTTTTTCACATTTGGGTTTTGTCTGATCCCATCAGTCTTGTGTGAGGAAAGAAAGAAGAGATTTTTTTTTTTTTTTTTTTACAGTCAGTGCATCCTCTGTTCACGAAGTTGAGTATGTTTATGTTTGAAAGACAAAGAGAGAGAGTGCTCTTTTTCTAATTTATGCTTCCCTATTCCCCTGCCTCTTATATTAACAGAAGCTTGTAAGGTACTCTAGTGTAAATTAATACCTGACAGCCTGGAAGCGGAGACAGAGAAGCAGTCAAGAGAAAGAAGGAAACCTCACCCATCTCCCTCTCTATCCCATCATACCTGCCATTCATTGCCTTTCTCCATGACTTTCAGTCACACATGAGCGACATATTTTGGAATCAGTCAGAGATGTCACTAATTCAGCCAGTACCCATGACACACTGCATGTGTGTGAATTTCAGCATTGTGCAAAATAGACTACATTTGACAGTAGTGAATAAGTTTATGCCACAAGAGTCATGTGTATGGAATTTAAAAACATTGTCAAAAATGTCTGGTTTTTGCATTAATTTCTGCGTTTTCATTACAGATTTTTGAAAGACTTTTGCAATATATTATAAATGTAGATAAAAAGCTATTGCGAAATGACAGCGTTTCCATTAACCAATGCTATTTGACTAAAACAAAATTCCTCTCGCGATAAGTCATGGTGACAGGTGTTGGGAGGTTTTACTTATATTGCAGGCTCCGCACTAGCCATTATTTTTAATTCCACAAGATAAAGATGTGTATCTTTTGCGAAGCAAGCATGGAGAGCATCTTGGAGAGCATCTTGGGTGATGCTTCTGAAACATGGCTGGTATAAACACAAGCATCGACTAGAGGGCTGCTTCGGAGCAGTAATGTGCTACAGACATGTCCAGTGTTAATAAGGGGTTATCGAAGCATTAATGGCACTGAAATGCACTTTTACTTGAGAGTGGCCACATACGTGAGGTTCTTGGAGATTATGTCGGGATCATGTGATTTTTTTATATATTCCAGGTGACCTTTAAATGCGACAAAACTGTATTCATTGCAGTTTTGCAAATATTCCTTTTCAAATTGCCTTAAAAACCACCTCATGTGAGCGTAAACACTTGGAGTTTTTGGAAAATTAATGTGTTTCCATTGGGCCTATTTTCATTTAGCAATTTCAGTTTGCGCAATTAAAATGGCAATGGGAATGCAGCTTATGTAAACATACGGGTATTTGATCATTGTTTTTGTGTCCGTTTAGCATAACATTGCATTCTTATAATGTAACGCTCTAGTGAAAAGTCCAACTTTAAAAAAAAAAAATTAAAAAAAACCTTGTTTTTACATGCAAAAATGTATATCACAAACATTTAATTAACTTTATAATGCAGGGTCCAATCTTGAGGAAACAATATATATATATATATTAGTGCTGTCAATCGATTAAAAAAAATTAACTAATTAATCGCACAATTTTTTTAAATTAATCGCGATTAATCGCAATTAAAAGACTGAAACTTTTTGGATATGTAAATGTAAAATGTAAATAATTAATGTAAACTCAAGACAAAGAAACTATTTAAATTCAAAATATGATTGTTTATTGGAATTTTTGTTTAACTTGTAACACAGATTTTCTCATGTAAACAACATACCTGCAATAAACCATCAATATCCTCCAAATTAACTGTTGGCTTGAAAGCCATATTTATTACAGAAATAAAAACACAGGCATGTAAGTACCATTTGAATTTCAAAACAATCAATGCCAATAAAAAACAAAAATGATTTCCATGTTGAAGTCTAAGTGGACTGCAAAAAAATTCCAAAGTGTAGTCATTGCCAGTGCTTTAAGTGGGCCGGTACACACCAGTACTCAGTACCACCACTTCCAAATATAGCTCTTGAGCGTACCGCCACCTCTCCTTGCGCCCAGAACGTGCTTGTAGCGTACCGGTACGCTCATTTGGACATCTGTTTTAATAGAGGTTTTAATCTTTTACCTGCACTGCCGATTTTCAGAGCGACCCTTCATAATGCAAGTTTCCTAATTCATCCCACCCAGAGCAGAAACTACATTACCCATTCACCCTTAAGTTATACAAGAGAATAGCGCATGTGTCGCTTTCCCCACTGTTAAGTGTCAACAACTCAACGTGGCCGGAGAAGGTGTGTGAAACTCGTTGTGAGTTATACTAAAGCAAAATCTTGAGTATTTATTGTCTGATAAACATTAAAAACTGTCTGCGGAGGTTGAGTCGTCCTGCAGCCCCCGCTGGCTGTTCATTGGCTGCAGCATCTTTTTTTCTAAGTTCTAAGTATTTTTAAAAAAATACCGTAGACGGCAAGGCACAAATTAAGATATTCATTTATCTAATTAATCTATAGCCTATGCACAAAGACAATATGATCTTTTTGTCCCCTTTTTGTTTTAAAGCTTGATGAAGAGAGAGAGCGCAAGTTGCTGCAGCTGAGGAGGACAGTGATGCACGCGTACAGGAGTGATTGACAGTTAGCGGCACTGTGTACAAAAAATACTCCGCTACACAATTATTTCGTTTTTTTCGCTTAAGCTTATTAACGTTAGCGTTACAGAAAGGTCTGATTTACGCACTGTTACAGTCATTGTTTTTTTTTTTTTTTTAAACAATGACATTTGAGTTCATGATTTTAATGTTGCTGTTTCTTGTGGCAGACTAAATGAAGAGTAATGTTTCTTGTGGCAGACTGAAGAGTAATCCGGCAGAGTTTTATACTGAAACTTTCCGTCTAAAAGTCCTTCCTTGGTCTTATCCATATTTCTTTGCACGTTGAACACACATAAGCCACAACTGGAAATAAAAAAACTGCAACCGCGTTAATTGCGTTATTTTTTTTTTAACGCGTTAAATATTTCAAATTAATCGAATGCGTTAACGCGCTAATTTTGACAGCACTAATATATATATATATATATATAGATATATATATATATATATCTATATATATATATATATATATATATATATATAGATAGATAGATAGATAGATAGATAGATAGATAGATAGATAGATAGATAGATTTTTTACAATTACTTCCTGCCAAAGCTGAATTTTCTATAGGCTTTTACTGTTTCTACCACACATTTTAATTTAATAGTTTCAAATGGTATCTGCTAATTCATCTATGAATAAAATCTATTTTGATTAATTAGATAAAATTGTAAAAGTAACTGAGCACAACACAAAGCGGACAATTAATGGCCAATGTTTTGCACCGGTCTGTATCAGCAGGTGGTCAAAAAAATTTAAATTAAAACGTTTTTTTAATCTATGTTTGTTCAGAAAAAAGTTAGATGATGTAAAATATTGTAACATGTTGGCTTGGCGTGTCATGGCCTTTTTTACTGTACCTACTGTAGATGGCTGGAATGGTGGGACCAACTCCACACATCTGAAGACTGGCAGCATGTATCAAAATATCTGCCTTAGAAAAACTTTGAATGTCTGTGTAAGCACGTACAGACATGTCAGCTTGGTAAGCCGATCACACACTGTGGAATCAGATATGCGTGATTAGACGTAGATCAAATATCCTTAAATTGCACACATCTCTGATTTAGAACCACATTCGAAAGTGGCTCAGATTGGATGCTTGAATAACTGATCTTGTGCATTTTTTTTTTTTATGTATGCAACAATATCCAGTCTGGGTCAGATATGAGTAAAAAATGTGTAAACGGAGCACTGTTTACTTTCTTAATGCACTTTCATAGTCTACTGTATATTCTCATGGCCCATTCATGGACAACCCTGGACTTTTGAGGTAATGCTAATCAATAGCCAACCTGCTGTTTAGCCATTGTTGTAGGCAATCCAGACTTTCTAAATCCTGTTTTTAAGTCTAGCTAGTCTAGCCAGTGGTTAAAGGTGTTGTAAGTTATATTTCTGTTACTCTCCATAATATATCCAGACTACCTGGCTGATATCACTTAAATAAGTGTGGATGAAATAATATTCCCTTGATGGTAAAACTTCCCAGTCAACATTTCAACTCTCACTGATGTCTTGTATGTAGCACCCACTTCTTACAATCAATTGCAGATGGGTAAAACCAAGTCCTGCCCTTGTTTCTTTCCTGTCCTTTTCCATTTCGAAATGCATCGCATTACAAAAAGTAGCAAATGCTGTTTCAGCAAAGGTCTATGTCTGTAACAAATTTTGGTGTGTGGGTGTGTGTGGGTGGAGGCTGTGTTTGACTTAATGCAGTCCTCTATAAAACGGTTATGGGCTCTCTCAGTGTAGGCCGTAAAGAAGCCAGTAAGAAATAGACAGCAGTGAATGAGGTCAAGAAGAATCCGCTGGAAATGTTGGTGATTGAATGGTTGAATATAAAATGGGTGGATGGGACTGTAAGGAGGCTGTTAAAAGGGAACGAAAAAGGCTGATGGCTTTATTAGACAGAAAGAGAGTTGAAAGGAAAGACTGCAATGGAGAATAGCTGAAGAAAATGAAACTGAGACAGGATTCAGAGAAATACAGGAGTTCATTCCTGGTTCACTCAGTCTCATGCTGGGACTAGCAGTAAAGCAGCATCTAATTTCGGCCTTTTGGCGTATGCAACTGTTCTACTAATGTCCGAAGCCAAACTGCTTTCTGTTCCTCACCACTGGAAATTTATTTGACTAATTATGCAGATAAGCAGTCATACAGCCTTGGTTTGCACTACTACTATTTTATGTTGAAGGAATAGTTCACCAACAAATTTAAATTTCGTCATTTCTTTCTTCTGAGGAGCAGATATTTTGCAGAATGTCTTGCCTCCTGTTTTTCCTATATTAAATCAAAAGTGAAGGTCATGAAAACAGTACACATGGCTTATGTGGATAGTATTCCAAATCTTGAAGCCAAATTACGAGTAAGGATTTTAGACCCAGTTGGGCCAGTAGTTCAGATTGCAACCTGTTCTCTGGCCCTCATACAAAAATGCATAGCCTAAATGTATTTTTTTAATATAATTTTAAAATTAGCTTACATTTTATATTATTTACTTGATTTTCTTGATTTTGTTTTAATAAAAAAAAAAAAAAAATCCTGTTTAAAATAAATTCAAAATGTATGCAATTTTAAATACTTTTTTTGATATTAAAATTTAAATTAATGTTTTTTTAATTTTAGTTAATTACTTAATTTTACAAATGACTTTTCAATATGCTAATAATAAAATAATAATAATAATAATAATAATAATAATTATTATTATTATTATTATTATTCGCTTTAAATGACTTAAACACTTTTGTGCTTTCCCCCATCAAATATTACTCTAAATTTTTGCCATGATACCTGTAAGTTATTACCTTCATAAACACATTAGTTGGCAAAACATGGCAAAACATTTTGTTTGCTCCCATTACAATTAATTTTTGCAGTTTTTACAACCTTATTTTTACTAGCCATCTCATTTTACCTACAGTATAGCTGATAAATAAACATGCACACCTAATGAATTATAAAAAATGGCACCTTTGAGTGAACCATTCCTTTAACTCTGCCTTTAGCCTTGTAGAACCACAGACAGAGCATTTAAGACTTTTTCAGTGTACTTGGCATGCAACATGCAACATACAACAACATATTGTTGTGCTCATATTGCGGCCACCAAAATGATTCATAATGCCTCCCATGTCTTGACCTACATTTAAAATCCTTGCTTCTTGCCAATAGCCAGATGTGTTCAATTCAGGCACTCCAATTTATTTCTCAATTGTATCCTACTTTGCGAGACAACCATCAGCTCCTAATCTTCCTTCATAATTTCACAATTTCTCTTACTGGAACTGCAAGCCCTTACCATTGCCAGGCAGAATGGAGACTATATTCTCAGTGCGAATTTAATCCATATGATCTTCACTCTTGGCTGAGTTTGGATCATGCTTGTTTGATTCCATGACTAAGAAATGGTGTCTCTGAGAAATATAGCTTCATATGAGCTCTGAGCCTGTGCCATACAGTTCTGTGATTATACTGTATGTGCTGCCATGCTACTGTGCCACTGTCCCACTGTCCCACATATCTGTGGCTCACTGATAGCAAGCTGAGGGGGAGATGAAAGCTCATGGCTAATTCTCTTTGTTAATGGAATTGCATTCATGCTTCCCCTCCATGTGTGTTGGGGTGTTTTCTTGGAATATTACACTGACTTCAGCTTATGGTTGAGTCTTGTGGATTCTGTTCAAGGCTTTAAATGTTTTCCACAGCCGTGTTGAGAGGAGCTGTGGAAATCCCTATTTCTCTTAGTGTGTCTGACATTGCTAAGCATTTGAAGGGCAAATGTTAACGACAGTGCATTTAAATCTGTAGGCTTTGGAAGTGCAGCAGTTATAGCACTTACTTGAGAAGCAGCGAGTCTTAAAGGTGTGTATTTATGTGTAGGTTAGAAGATGAAGGTGAAAAAATGGTTTTCTCAATCCTCCTGATGCTTCACGTTGAGAATTGATGACATGAAATAGAGATGTAGTCCCCTGTGTGGTACCAAATAAATGAACATTATGGATTTTGTCAGATGTTAGGTAAGAGGCCAGGAGCGTGAAGACCTTATCTGGTTCCTCTGAGGTTTGTGTTGTAGCTTTTCTTTCTACAGTGGCGTTCCTGGGGAGAGACAAAGGAGAGAAGCTATGGAACTGATTTTAGGGTAATTGGATTCTTTTACAACCAAAGGCTTATTTACCTGCAGTGCCGGAACTTATTTTAAAATGTCTTTAATCTTCACAGTCTTATCAGAGTAGAGACTGAGTCAGCACAGAGGGAGAGAGAGCCTTTCTGCTGCTTTCCACAGTGAGGGCAGCATTAGAAAGAAGAAAGGAACAAAATTGGAGGGTTGAATAATTCTGCTTCGGCATCCGGTTCTGTTGCAGATCTTAGGGAGAGATGCTGAAATGGGAGTGAAATGAGTTTTCCCCCCTTGCTCTTCTGGCAAAGTCAACAGAAACTAAAGCGATTTATCAATGTTTAATATATAAATGAATGTTTTCATTGATAAATAATGTGGTCTTTTGTAAAAAAAAGATGCAGAAGTCTTATTTTTTTAAATAAATGATGTTTGTTTTATATGAATATATAAAAATAAGACTTCTACATTTTTTATAATATATATATATATATATATATATATATATATATATATATATATATATATATATATATATATATATATACAGTAGCGTGCCGTGGGGTTTTACTTTAGGCCTTCATTAAGCAACTGTGAACTACATACCCTTACATATCTATCTGACGCATCTCTGTAACGGCTAAGTCCGCCATATGCATATAATTTGCATATTATGCTGCACACAGGCTCTCACCAAAAATGACAGCTGAACAACACTTTCAACAGTAGACTAGATGGGGTTAAATTTCCCTACATGGGTCAGTAAAAGTAGTCCACAAATACATGATTCACTACGATCATTCACGTCACTCTAAAATGACGATGCGCTCACAGCAGCAGAACTGTACAGATGCTGGACATCCACACACCACACCATAGTATAATCTAACAACTAGGGCCGGGAATTTAACGCGTTAATTGAGATTAATTAATTACACAAAAAATAACGAGTTAACTAAGATTAATTACAGAAAAAAAATTCCCGCATTTTTAATAACTTATTTTTGCACCGCGGAACGGTTCTCACTTGATGAGTTTCGGCGGACCGATTATACTGAAGCACCAACTAGCGTTCGCATATCACCACAGCACATCGAGTCTCAAGTATCACCTCAACGCAAAACATATAGCAGCTAGCGTGGACTTTACACTTTGTTGAACTATGTATTATTTTGTTGGTGCAACAGTTTATGTTGAACTCTTTATTGTTTTGGCCAAGGTTATTGAGAGTTGGACTTAGTATGTTATGGCCTCTGAAGCAACAGAGAGATGTTTTCTAATAGTCAGTGTTTCCAATGTTCTGAATGTAATTGACATTATTGTATTTTACTTAAAAAAAACACTTTACAGAAGGTTCCAGCACCTATAAGCTTCCTGAATTTCTGAAATGTACTATTTCTACACTTCATGGCAAAAATTGCACTGGTCTGCTAGACTTGGTTGAACAAAAATAAACAATATTTTGTTGCTTAAGCTTATGTATTCAGTCATTATTCAATGGTATACTATAAATCCAAGTGAAAAAAAATTACTTCTCACTGTTCTCAGGGCAAATATTTATATGCGATTAAAATGCGATTAATTTCGATTAATTAATTACAAAGCCTCTAATTAATTAGATTAATTTTTTTAGTCGAGTCCCGGCCCTACAAACAACAAGTACACCTCCATAACAATGTGCATTACTCAATACTCATCAAATAATAAAGCATTCACTTGTCACTTGTAAATAGTCTCTGCATCTGTCATTCTATGTCCATTTCCTCGTATAAAAATAAAAGAAACATGGCCAAATAACTTGTGTGTTAGCCACTCATAGATGCAATTTCTCTTTGAAATGGTGCACAAAACCACACAAAAGCGAATTCAGGTTAAGTAGTTTATCCTTCAGTTATTCCTCTTTTGTTTGCAAAAGTGTGCCTTGAAAAAGGCAGATCGGCTTGGAAATTCCCAACTAAACACTGGACGCAGTGTTGCCAAATTGGGCTACTTTAACAATGATGCCGTGGGTTGTTTTTCATATCTGCTGGTTGAAGCAACTTCAGTGCATGATATTTAGCCCCTAGAATGTGAATTTTACCAGGAGAACCCCGGCAAAAATGTGTATTTTTATTTTACTCCTGGGACGCGATTTTTAACGAGGGACACCTCGAAACGCGAATGGGTATTTTTGTTGGGGGAAGCACTGGGCATGTAGTTGGTCCCAGAGGGCATGCTGTCATGGAACGTCAAAATTTGATTGGCTGATGGTTCTGTCACTAATGCTCATTACAAATCTGATTCAACGTCTTTGAACTAAGACAAGCTCTATCTGTAGTGCAGGCCCTGCATTTATAGTCTATGTGCTGGCAACAGACTTTTTTTATGTAGGATATATCTTAAATGTATCCGTATGTGTGTATCTTAAATGTATACGTGTGTGTTTATATGTGTATACAGCTGCGACTCCAAAAATTTGAATATCGTGAAAGTTAATTTTTTTGTAACTTATTTAGAAACGTGAAACTGTCATATATTCTAGATTCATTTAAAATGTTTAATTTTAATTTTATTTTGATGATTAATGATTGCAGCTCATGAAAGTAAAAAAAAATCCAGTATCTCAAAATTACAATATTTACATTTGAGTTTCATTAAATTACCATCCCTACAGTATGAATTCCGGGGTATCTCTTGTTCTTTGAAGCCACGATAATGGGGAAGACTGCTGACTTGGCAGTGGTCCTGAAGAAAATCATTGACAACCTCCACAAAGAGGGTAAATTACAGAAGGTCATTACTACAAGGGGTGGCTGTTCACAGAGTGCTGTATCAAAGCATATTAAATGCAAAGTTGACTGGATGGAAGAAATTCGGTAGGAAAAGGTGCACAAGCAGCAGGGATGACCACAACTTGAGAATACTATCAAGCAAAGTGGATACAAACACTTGGGAGAGCTTGACAAGGAGTGGACTGAAGCTGGAGTCAGTGCATCAAGAGTCAACACACTCAAGACATCTTCAGGAAAAAGGCTACCAAGCCACTTCTGAAACGGAAACAATGTCAGAAGCATCTTAAACGGGCTTATGAAGAAAAATAACTGGACTGTAACTCAGTGGTCAAAAGTCCTCTTTTCAGATAAAAGTAAATTTTGCATTTCATTTGGAAATCAAGCTCTGGAGTCTGGAGGAAGACTGGAGAGGCACAGGATCCAAGCTGCTTGAAGTCCTGTGCGAAGTTTCTGAAGTCACTGATAATTTGAATTGCTGTGACGTCTGCTTGTGTTAGTCCATTGTGTTGTATCAAGTCCAAAGTCAATGCAGCTGTCTACCAGGAGATTTTGGAAAACTTTATGCTTTCATCTACTGACAAGCCTTATGGAGATGCCGATTTCCTTTTCTAGTAGGACTTTAGCACCTGGCCACAGAACCAAAAACACTTCCAAAATGTTTGCTGACCATGATATTCCTGTGCTTGATTGGCCAGCCAACTTGCGTGACCTGAACCCCATTTGGGATATTTTCAAGAGAAAGATGAAAAGCAGTCGATCCAACAATACAGATGAGCTGAAGGCTCAATAGTGCCTCAGCAGTGCCACAGGCTGATCGCTTCCATGCCACACGTCACTGATGCCAGAGTTTGTGCTAAAGGAGCCCCGACCAAGTATTGAGTGCATAAATGAACATACTTTAACAAACTTGCAATTTTCTGTTTTGCAAATCTTTTTTTATATATTTTTTTTTTTTATTGATCTTAGGAAATATTATAATATCTTGAGATACTGGATATTTGACTTCAATGAGCTTTAAACTCTAATCATCCTGAAAAAAAAAAAAAAAAAAAAAACTTTTGAAATGTTTTACATGTAATGGATCTAGAATATATGAAAGTTTCACTTTTCGAAACAAGGTACAAAAAAGCACTTTTTAATAAACTGTGTGTGTGTGTGTGTGTGTGTGTGTGTGTGTGTGTGTGTGTATGTATATATATATATATATATATATATATATATATATATATATATATATATATATATATATATATATATATATATATATATAACCATTAAAACAGTTATATTTCTTTCAGAATCCTCCTTCACATTGGCATGTTCTTGTTTGCCTTAAGTCAGTTGTGGTTTGGGATCAACAGTTTGTCTTTCACTCACATTCTCTGTTTTTATCTTTAGTCCTGAGGCTGTTTTAACTTATAAACTGCCCTTCTGAAGTTCATGCGTTCCATATGCCTTTTGTTTAGCTTCTTACTCCTCCCCCTACAAAGCCTATATACCCCTCAGTGTAATACACAGTAAAGCAGACTATATGCAAATCTTCTCCCTGAATGATGGCATATGTGTTCTTCAGTGTCCGTTTGTAACAGGTGTGATGCTGTAAGCAGATAGTTATCTCTCCCGGAGCAGATTGAAAGCATCAGTCATGCTCTCTTTCTCTCTTCAGCCGGTGTCTGATTATCATCACAGCTCAGAAAACAGAGTAGGCTACAGATCCTCTCAACGCACAAAAAATAAATAAATAAATAAATGAATAAATAAAACGCATTTTCTTTATAATTACTCTTGTCTCGATTTTCAAGAAAACTCCTATACATCCGTTAAGCAAGATAAATTTACTTCAACAGTATTTGTACTAAAAACACCTAGCCTTGGCTTAACTTGACTTAACCAGATCAGCTAGTAAGTATTGACTAGTTTCAGAGCTGTTTTCCCTCAAGGTCTTTTGACATCTGACTGTGGAAATATAATATATATTGGACTTAAAAAGTTAATAGAAAAAGTTTCAGCTGTCTGGCTTTTTGTGCTTTTGGGTCTCTGAAAAAAAGATTAAAGTCATTATCTTTGAAGTTTAAGTAATGTTAATGCATTTTCTTCACGACTTGACCTAGAGATCAAGCAGAGCTCAGCAGTGGTGTTCCATTTTTATGGTTTAGGAGTCAAATTAGGTTACTGAAACACTACTTTCACTCACCGCTATAAAAGGTCCCCATAGTCTATTACATCGAATTGCCTTTTTAAATGCTATGTGCCTGACCTCTTATGTCCTCAGGGACAAGGACTGGGAGAGTAGAGGAGCAGTTTGGACAGGTTTTGAATATGTATTTTGTCTAATAGAATTATCATTTCCATTGTTAGCATCACATTCCATGTTCCATCTTTCAAGGCAGTCATGTTTCAGGAGGCACACCAAACAGCACACATTTTGAATGACTCATTTCACGAGTTCACATCTACGTATATTAATACCGTAAGTTTATGCGTATTTGGCGTGCTGTCCGGGTGGAGGGCTCCGAGCTCGGGATGTGGCCCGAACCCAGAGTACTCCCCCCGGTTGTGGTAAGAGTAGATGGATCTATAAGTGAGGAGAAATGGGGTGGAGGAGGGATGCTGAAAACCGTCAATGAACAGAGATAGGTTCTGCTGTTATTTATACCTTGTCATGAGTTGATTACTGATTGGTCTCCACTTGTGTTAATCAGGTTAATGAACTGCGACTGTTCCTCCCGAACTTTGTTATAAAACAGCATTTCACGAGTTCACATCTACGTATATTAATACCGTAAGTTTATGCGTATTTGGCGTGCTGTCCGGGTGGAGGGCTCCGAGCTCGGGATGTGGCCCGAACCCAGAGTACTCCCCCCAAAAACAAGAGAGCAAAAGGACAGCCACCGGACTACGAACCCCCCAAAACTCAGAGATTTGGCGGGCTGACGTTTTTAGAAGTATGGTCGTTTGACCAGGAGATCTCACATTGCCTCTGGCAGAAGTAGAGGAGCAGGCAGGTCCTGTTGGTTAATAGTTGAGGAAGAAGCGGTTACGATGTCGGGAAGACGGGCTCCACCGTCTGCCTGCGAGGTGTAATGATATATTGACTAGATGCGTAATGTATCTGCTGGGAGGCTGAGGCTCGCTGGACAGATAGAGGAAACAAATTATATTCCTGCATTCACTGGAAGACTGGCTCGCTGGATGAAGAACAGAAAGAGATGGATGCATACTGCGTCCACTGGGAGACTGAGGCTCGCTGGACGGGTAGAGGAATGAATAGGTATTTACTGCGTCCGCTGAGACACTAGTGCTCGTTGGACAGACAGAGGAAACCAATAGATATTACTGCGTCCGCTGGGAGACTGAGGCTCGCTGGACAGATATGGGAGACGAATTATGTCCCTGCGTCCGCTGGAAGACTGGGCTTGCTGGACGAAGAACAGGAAGAGATGGATGCATACTGCGTCCGCTGAGAGACTAGTGCTCGCTGGACAGACAGAGGAAAAATATGTATTTACGGTGTCCCCTTGGAGACTGAGGCCCAATGGACAGGTAGAAGGAATTAGATAATTACTGCATCCACTGAGAGACTGGTGCTCGCTGGACGGACAGGGAAATCAATGGATATTTCTGCGTCCGCTGGGAGACTAGTGCTCGCTGGACAAACAGTGGAAAAATAGATGTTATTGAGTCCGCTGTGAGACTAGTGCTCGCCGACTGATAGAGGAGACAAATAGGTATTTCTGCGTCCGCTGAGAGACTGGTGCTCGCTGGACGGACAGTGGAAACGAATAACTATTTACTGCGTCCGCTGAGAGACTAGTGCTCGCTGGAAGGGCAGTGGAAACGGATAAATATTTACTGCGTCCTCTGAGAGACTGGTGCTCGCTGGACGGGCAGTGGAAACAAATAAATATTTACTGCGTCCGCTGAGAGACTGGTGCTCGCTGGACGGACAGTGGAAACAAATAAATATTTACTGCGTCCGCTGAGAGACTCGTGCTCGCTGGACGGACAGTGGAAACGAATAAATATTTACTGCGTCCGCTGAGAGACTCGTGCTCGCTGGACGGACAGTGGAAACGAATAAATATTTACTGCGTCCGCTGAGAGACTGGTGCTCGCTGGACGGACAGTGGAAACGAATCAATATTTACTGCGTCCGCTGAGAGACTCGTGCTCGCTGGACGGGCAGTGGAAACGAATAAATATTTACTGCGTCCGCTGAGAGACTGGTGCTCGCTGGACGGACAGTGGAAACAAACAAATATTTACTGCGTCCGCTGAGAGACTCGTGCTCGCTGGACGGGCAGTGGAAACGAATAAATATATACTGCGTCCGCTGAGAGACTCGTGCTCGCTGGACGGACAGTGGAAACAAACAAATATTTACTGCGTCCGCTGAGAGACTGGTGCTCGCTGGACGGACAGTGGAAACGAATAAATATTTACTGCGTCCGCTGAGAGACTCGTGCTCGCTGGACGGGCAGTGGAAACGAATAAATATTTACTGCGTCCGCTGAGAGACTGGTGCTCGCTGGACGGACAGTGGAAACGGATGAATATTTACTGCGTCCGCTGAAAGACTGGTGCTCGCTGGACGGGCAGTGGAAACGGATGAATATTTACTGCGTCCGCTGAGAGACTGGTGCTCGCTGGACGGGCAGTGGAAACGGATGAATATTTACCGCGTCCGCTGAGAGACTGGTGCTCGCTGGACGGGCAGTGGAAACGGATAAATATTTACTGCGTCCGTTGAGAGACTCGTGCTCGCTGGACGGGCAGTGGAAACGAATAAATATTTACTGCGTCCGTTGAGAGACTGGTGCTCGCTGGACGGACAGTGGAAACAAATAAATATTTACTGCGTCCGCTGAGAGACTCGTGCTCGCTGGACGGACAGTGGAAACGAATAAATATTTACTGCGTCCGCTGAGAGACTGGTGCTCGCTGGACGGACAGTGGAAACAAGAGAGACTTTTAAATTAAAAAAAAAAATTTTTTTTTATTTATTTCATTTTTTTTTTTTTTTTTTTTATTATTATTTTTTTTTTTTAAATATATGGGGGAGGTAAAGAAAAGGCTCCTGCGGGAGCAGACACTGCTGCGGCAGTGAGGAGATACGAAAGGGGCTCCTGCGGGAGCAGACACTGCTGCGGGAAGTGAGGAGATACGAAAGGGGCTCCTGCGGGAGCAGACACTGCTGCGGCAGTGAGGAGATACGAAAGGGGCTCCTGCGGGAGCAGACACTGCTGCGGCAGTGAGGAGATACGGAAAAGGCTCCTGCGGGAGCAGGCACTGCTGCGGCAATGGGGAGATATGGAAAAGGCTCCTGTGGAAGCAGCTCTGCATTTAACCCATCCAAGTGCACACACGGCAGTGAACGCGCACACACCGTGAACGCACACCCGGAGCAGTGGGCAACCATTTATGCTGCGGCGCCCAGGGAGCAGCTGGGGGTTCGGTGCCCTGCTCAAGGACACCTCAGGTCATGGCATGGCCGGGCCGTGGCTCGAAACCCACATCCCTAGGGTTAGGAGTCCACTCTCTAACTACTGGGCCCTGAGTTCCCCCTCCTTGACTGTGGGAAGAGTAGACAGGTTAGTAACATTTTCAACCTTTGTTCATTTTCAACCAATGTGGAGGAAGTTTTTTTTTTTTTTTTTTTTTTTTTTTTTTGGCAGTATAAAATAAGAGGCAAAAATTATTTTACTATTGTAAATATGAGTTTATGACAGCGTTTATAATTAAACCTCTGTAGCAATAAATTTACCGTTGTCTGAGACGTCATGAAATGTTCTTTAGCATCATGACCATAGAATGTAGTCATGGTTCTGCAAGGTTTACCATGGTTTCCAGAGATCTGGAGCTGATTCTGGGTAGCTCGGTGGTTTGTGACTGTTGTCTCGTGGCGCGCTGTCTTTTAAGGGGCCGGTCACCTATCACCCCTTTTTTTTTTTTTTTTTTCTTTTTTCTTTCTTCCTTCTTCTCAGGCGCGTCCACACCGCATCGAGTTGAAAACATCTCAACTTTTCAGGATGCCGCAGCGCAAGAATATCAGACCTGAACTAGGAAGTTGGTCACCAGATCACAGGGTAACCAGTTAAATTGCATGGAGACACCGGAGAGCGCCTAGATGTTCCTCTGAGGTGCTCGCTCATTGCAGTTGTGCTGCCGTGGTACACCATATCGGTTTTGCAAAGGGAACAAAGAGACGTTTTATTTGTCCTCTGTTTAAAGTATTCTCATACTTTTAATAACAGTGGTCTCTGTTTGTGATAGAATGTACCTTCTTCATTCGCCGTATGCCATTATGCGAGATGTAAACAGTGTGACGCGTCCACGCATTGCACGCATTTTGTAGTCGACGTAAACGATGACGTCGACACGTCTTTGCAGCACTAATTAGTGGTGGAAATTATGATTCTTTCTAGAGATTCGTTCATTTTCGGTTCATTCACCAAAATGATTAGTTCAGAGATAATTTCTTCGTTTTACACAGAATATGCCAGCAGGTGGCAAAAGAGTGTATTATGTGGTATGTCTTACGTCAACGAACGCATTCACTTGTTACAAAAACTGATCTGGCTTTATTAAAATGTGTGTATAATCGTGTTCGATATAGGAAGTCTAATTGAGTTGTTCAGATGAACAAAGCACGGGGTTTCTTGCCTAATTAGCATTTTAATTGTTTGGTCAGACAGTTTGTATATTATTTATTCACATCCATAAATCGGGGATTAACCTTTCTTTTACGGTCTATGGATTAAACGTGGAGTTGCTATATATCAAGACGAGCGTATGTGCACAGTACTGTACCTATAACTGCGCTTTGCATTTTCGAGATTGACATGCTAAAATAGCAGATTAACCCAGTTTACTCTAATTCAAATGTTCGCGAACAAGATAAGCTATGTGCCAGTTCATTTAATTCACAAACGACGTGTATCCGTTCATTCAGTTCGTTCACGAATGACAAGTGTGCCAGTTCAGTCATTTCACTCACGAACGATAAGATCTCTAGATCTAGTTCAGACTCATATGAAACTCGTTCATTGAAGGGCGTATTCGTTACTACATTCAACAAATCACATACTCTGTCACATCTCATACTCGAAGGCTATCGGCTCGATGTTGAGTAATTCTTTGACAGGATGAACGGTTGTTACCCGGTTCACGGAGCTGCGCATGCGCTGCTTAAAGCGCCGCGCTGCTATGAAGGGAGGAACTTTACTGAACGAGAAATATGAGTCCGTGGATAACATGAACGATTTGTTCGCCTAAAAGATTCGTTCACCTAAAAGATTCGTTCAAAAAGAACGATTCGTTTACGAACGACACATCACTAGCACTAATGGATACATCTGGAACACTGGTTTCACGTTGTAGTATAGACTGTGGAAACAAAGGCTTCTGAAAACTATGAGAATCATTATGCAATGAAAATCATTATGTCTGTAAAACATACCAACAGACATGATTATGGCAATAACGTTAATTGCAGTTATGTGCTATTCACTTACAAGCAGTTCTAAAGATATTTACTTGCATGCTTTCATATTACGGTCCTAGAAAAACTCAGAATTTACTCACACTGCTGTCCTGCGGCAAAACGAGGGCATAATGATCACGCCAGTAGATGGTGAAATATGTCCCCAAGAAAATTGGTCCTGCCAGAATAATTGCATGAAACTTGTCTGTAAAACCTCAGTGAGGTTTAAACATGCACGGTAAGGCAGATGATATCTTTGGACATTTCAGTGTGGATGATGACTACCTCATGGCCTGATTTAACAAACTTTAAGCCTCCTTTCCACAGCACGCGACATTTGTACACGATTGTCGCATTTCTCCCTCTCGCGGCAGGCGTGCTTAACTTTCAAACTGGTCGTGCAGTAGCCCTAACTGTTACCTTGACATGTTCACCATGGTAAAGTTAATAATTTGAATGAATAGAGTGTATAATGTATGAATACATCGTCACAAATCAGATTACCCCCTAAATAAAAACAGTAGGTTTTGTGGGGCTAATCACGTAAATAATGGTTTAATAATTATTTCTGCCATAATTATTATGAACCATCATTTTACATAAATTATGTTGAAGAATAATGTCAAGGTTAACAAAATATAGGTAATTCTGACCTCGCACCGAAAGATCACATCCGGTCGGGCGTTTGCACACGGCCTGGTCGCAGAAGTTTAAATATTTGAACGCATCCGAGGCTCAATTTGGATCTGAATTTCCACATACATATGTGATCGGAACTCCACGCAGCTCTCGCACTACTTCTGGCCGCAAACCTGTATTTACCGTCTTCATCTGAAAATGTATTGATTTATGACGCACGGTCTGCACCGCTAGAGGAGGCGGCCTCAAACTTCGCCTCGGCCGGAAAAAGCCGCGGTGAAAGGCTGAGCCGCTGCGGGAAGTGAAAGAGGCTTGCTGCAGTAAGAACTGAGGAGCGGGCTGGTTGAATGCCTGCTGGTGCTGCGATTCCAGCGCTCAAAGAGAGCCCGGTCTTGATCGGATCAATTGTGGTGTCAAGCAAGGCGAGCTTGAACTTCGCACGGTCTATTGGCCACGACGTGTGGCTTGGCAAGAAGAGCAGCTGTCTCGATGACGTTTGATGGTGCTCAACGGCCGTGTTTAATGATCATGGTCAGCAAAGTAGCAGATCTGAGAAATCGCCGGTATGGATCTCCTTGTTGGAAGGAAAATTTCGTCTGTGATAAGATGACGGACTGCGCGAACCGGGATGCTGAAAACCGTCAATGAACAGAGATAGGTTCTGCTGTTATTTATACCTTGTCATGAGTTGATTACTGATTGGTCTCCACTTGTGTTAATCAGGTTAATGAACTGCGACTGTTCCTCCCGAACTTTGTTATAAAACAGCATTTATCTGACCAATCATAGAGTCTCTACTAAAGTAACAAACTGATTAGTTTAACCAGGTGTGTTTGATTAGGAGGATTTAAAAAACAAAATTGGAAATACTGTTGGTGTGCCTCCAGGAACAAGGTTGGAAAACACTCAAAGTTCTATTAAATGGATTTTTGACCTTTTATATGTGTTGTTTTTATTAGTAGAATGGATTAACTTTGTGTCATCATACGTTCTGTTGAATGAATTTAACAGAATAGAATATAGGCCTATATTACTGTCTTCATCAGATGATGGTCTGTGAATTGTTGACAGCAATTATATATTCTAATACATTTTTAAAGATTCTGTTGAATCAGTAAATGCAATAGAAAATAATATTTTTTTTGTCATCATCATAAGTTGTTGCATGAATAGAACTGATGATTTTTGTACGGACTCTCTTGAATAAATAAAACAGAAGGGTATTTCTTCATTTCAAGCAGTTTTTTTTATGTATATAAAACACACTATATAGTTTTAATGATGCTACAGTTTACAAGTTTACCATAGATCGTTACAATTCTTAAACTGTAATACTATCTTACAGTATTACTGTCTCTACTATTTTGATCAAATGAATGAAACCTTATGAGCAAAATAGACTTCATTCAAAAACATTGAAAAATCTTATCGACCCGAACATATCGAATGGTAATGGAAAGAACAGAATTAATGCTTCTGTCAACATAATATATGTAGTTCAAAGAATAGAATAGATCCGACTATTTCCATCATGACGGGTTCAGTTGACTGAATAGAACTGATCCTTCTGTCTACATCAGAAGCAGTTTCATTTATGGAATAGAATAGAATATGATGGATTGCATTATGTCCCTGGGAAAGGCTCCGTATTGTCATTGGGGTTTCTGGCTTTGTTTAACAGGCATGTGAGGAGGACATTTTGACACATAGAGTATGTATTTTTGTAAATAGAAGAGTGTAGATAGAAACATCTCCCACTTCAATTTGTCTACAAAGTCAGAGTTTCAAACTTTTATTTCCCTGGCTAAAGGGCTCCTAGTGACCTGAATCATCCGAGTAATTACAGATTTGCAGAACGCCGTGTCTAAGAGGAAGAGAGAGAAGCCTTTCTTCCTAAAAACAGCCTTGAGGGAGAGATTGCTGTGATAGAAGCGGCCGCATCAGCAAGGTCAAATAAACTCCCCGTAATTCATCCAAACTTTTTAATTCTTATTTGAGCGCTCGTGTACTCGGCCTCTCTTCAAACGTAAGCTCATCTTCTCTGTGGATATTTCTTATTCATCTTTCTCCGGGTGAGATGGGTGGTGAGTGGCTTCATAATGCATGATGTGTGCGGCTGGTGCCGGATGGAAGGAACGTGTGAGAGAATGACTGAGCAGCTCTGTGATTGCAGCAAATGAACCTTGAGGAGAAGGGCCGCCAGTTTGACTCAAACGTTTCAAACCTTAAATTATTTATCAGCATTAAAATTTCCTTTTAAATGTAAATGGTGATCCTTCCACTTGTGTTTGTGAGTGGAATGGAGATGTGTCCAGGGCATCTTAAATAAATGAAATAAAAGTCATGGTCTAATAGTAAGGGGAGAGATTTCATAAGTGATGCAAGTTGTAATCTCAGTGCCTGACCGATATGGCTTTTTGGATGATTGATGTCAATAACAGGGTAATTAAAGATAGTAAATAATGCATGCTATAAAGAAATTTGTATTTTTTTAATGTAATATTTTTTGTTTTCTAAAATTAGAAGTAAACAAATAAAAAGCTAGAAACTGAAATTAAAGATTTTTCAATTTTTAGTGATTTATTTTTTTTAAGTACTCACTCTGTAACCAACAATGCACTGTTAGTGATGATAGAAAGACAAACAGTTATTTTTCATATACCATTTACCACTTGTTTTTAATAATAATTTATTAGGAAGAGTTGGTAAACAAAGACACTATTGAAGACCGATAATAAGAGCTGTCAAAATAAAAGTCCAGCTTCATCCAGTGAAACAGAAAAACTTCTCGGCCCATGCTGATATTAAAAACGTAGTGAATATCGGCTGATATATCAATTGGTCACTAATAGGCTTGTCAAGATAGACAGTGCTGACGGTAAAACCGGTGCTAAGCCACAACACAGGTTACGCCACTTGCCAACTGCGGCACCGAGCCCCTACTGTCATTTAGATTTTTTTTATAGTATAGTAATAATTTAGTTCAGTAAAAGAACAGCACGACAATTATAAACTGAACACGCCAGCTCAATTCAGCATGCCAAACAACAGTCGCATCACATATCAGATTTCATTTGTCCAGTGAGAAGAGTGAGAAGAGTGAGGCGAGACAGACAAGACGATAGCAGAAATGTAAAAGTGGATTTTGGAAAGCCTATTGACTTTTGCTGTTTATCTAAGGTGATTCTGGACATTTTTTTTTACTTTATTTAAACTTTGTGTCATTTATTTACTTTATTTGACATGAAGGTGTAGGCCATGCCGTGCCTCCAAGCTTTTTTACTCATTTTGCTAATAAACGTTCTACGTTTCTTATTTATTTTGTTATATATTACGCATTTACTTTTACTGTTTAAACTTTATGTAAGTTATTTGTTATTTTATATTAGGCATAGACTACCGAATAGCATGGTGTGTTTTTATTTGTTTTGTTTATAAAAGTTCAATGTTTTATATATAGGCTAAAGTGAGTTTGACATTGTATTTTGTTGTTGCATTCAAGCAATTGACACCGAACTGCCACTAATTCGAATATAGAATATGCACCGTACTTTTAAGCTGTTTAAAAGCGAATGAAAGTGAGCAAAAGAGGGAAAATTCTAACAAACTAAAAACAAACAATTGCTTAATGCCGAATTTGAAAGTGAAAGTAAAAGCCCCACCCCCACGGTGATACCAATATTACCGTGTTGTCATATGTCGATTAACAGGTGGTAAAATTTCCTCACCGTCACAACCCTAGTCACTATATGTTTATTTAAATTATTAGATTAGCTTTATTTCTCAACCTTATCACTTAAAAACCATTACTGTCATGGTGCAAGATGGTTAAAAAAAGTGAGACATCAATAAAAGCTATTCCTTAAGACCAGTTCTCTGGAAACTTTGATCATTGCTGGTAATTATGGATACACAAGTTTGAACTTCAGAGCACATTTACCCTTTCCTTAATAACTAACTACCCTCTCTACTATATAGAATTCATGAAGATGCATTAGAGTTGTTGTGGAAGAAGAGCAGGTTGAGACACTTTGACTGAGGATTCACTGATGGTTCAGTTTGTTTAATGGTTGCTGCATCAGTGCGTTTGCTGGATAAATTGTTCTGTGTTAATAAGGGGTAAGGTTTAATAGTCCCACAATGTTTGTTATTCCATATTTCCATAATTTACCCAATTATTTAAGTTGGAAGTTCATGCCAGTGATTGTTTAATAATTGCCTCACAATATCCTACAGTATATGTCTCTCAGTGGGTGCTGTTTTCTCCTTTATTTGCAGATCCTAGAGCATTCAGCAGTTCTTTACAGTGTGAGTACAGGGATGGCATTGGCTTTGTTCCGTGCTACTGCAGGAGAAATGCTGAGTCATGATAATTCAGTCTCGAGTGCCCTATGTAGAGTGAGTCTCGGCTCTCTCAAGGTTAAATGGACGCACCACTCAGATGTGTGTGCCAGATAAGATTTGAATGGACCGAGCTTTGAAAAATACACAGAGCTATCTGTCTGGCATCGGCCTTCTTCTTGTTCTGGTTAAGTAGAGGAGATAAAGACTGCATACTAATTCACCTATTGCCGGTACTATAATAGCATACAAGACTAGAATTAGTGTATCCCAATAATAATATGATGAAAACATTACGCCAAAGGTGTCAAATTGACAACTTTAAAAAGAAGAATGAGATCAAATTCCATTTTAAGGCTAGCAAGTTCACATTGGATTTTTTTTTTGGCAAGATTATGTATCAGTAACATTTAAAGTTACAGTAAAATCTGATGCTAAAATCATAAATGAAGCTTAAATCAGCTTAAATGTGATTATGTTTGTGAAATAATGCACATCCTTCCCTTCTTTCTCTCTGTGTAGGTTGTTTTCAGCTATGTAACGTGTTCAGGCAGAACATGGAGATAGACCAGTGTCTGCTGGAGTCTCTGCCGTTGGGCCAGCGTCAGAGGCTGGTCAGACGCATGCGTTGCGAGCAGCTGCGGGTCTACTATGAGCGCGAGCGGACGCAACAGAAGCAGAGCTTCCCCAAGCCCCGCTCCACAAACCGCAAAAAACAAAGAATCAGCTTCACGCTTTCAGACGTCATCCAGGACGCCATCATCCGACACGATGACAAAGAAGGTAGGAAACTTATGTTTGTTTATCAGTAATGTTATCTTGGTTTCATGTAAACTATACTGTAAAAAAAAAAAAAGTCTGAAGTCTGTTTTAAGAAAATGAAATGAATGAGTGAAAATCATTTCTACAACAATTTTTTTTTCAATGTATAAGCAAGTTAATCATATACTGATCAAAGACCAATAAGTTGTCAATAAAAAATGCTATTTAAGGGGTAATTTCCATAGGGGATGTTCTTAAGTTGAAGAGCACAAAGAAATTGAACACAAGGCTTGTTTACAGACATATTAATTCCAAAACAAAGGAACCTTTATTCAGGGTTTCTGCAGGTTTTTAAAGGGTCTGTGACAAATCAAGACCTTAAAAAGTCAAATCAATGCAGAAACTCTTTCTTAAAGAGTAATTAATTAAATGTTGCATGCGTTACAAAAAATGTACATCTTACTCTGTAGTTTTTTTCCAGTCTTGTTTCCCAGTACAAATATCTAAACATCCTTAAACCAAGAAGTCTGAAAAATTTAACCAAATTAAGTTTTTATGCTTATAGACGACAACAACAACAACAACAACAACAAAACATATATGCATCAGTCAGAAAAATAAACTTGTTTTCCCTTGTGTATTTTTGTATAAATTTATTTTTTCTGACCCTGCTGGTAGTTATTTGTGCTTGTTTTAGTGATAAACGTAATTTTTATTGTTTAATTTCTTTATGTCCCCTTACATTTAGTCAGCCTTAAAGAAGTTGTAAAAAGTCAGTTTACCCTCAATAAACCTGCAGAATCCCTGTTTATTTCTGTAGCACTTTATACAGAACAGATCAAAGCAGCTTCACAGAGATAAACAGGAAAGTAGCAGAATACATTATGGAAACTCAACTATGGAGTTCAGATTCTGCTGAAAAGCAGCTCTAAAAGACAATAGTGTCATTTATTTAGCTACATCCAGTTCAGTTTTGGTAACTTACTAATGTACACCGTCACTACACTCTATTTTGAACTGCATTGTACATGAAGAATGCCCCCCCACTGCCCTCAATCAAGTTTTTGGCTCTTCATAGTAAAAAGTGTAGGCACTTCCTATCTAAATAGTGGCGCTATTTAAAGAAGAGCATTCAAAAGGAATGGGCTGTCTGTTTGTGTGTGAGTGTGTTTGTGTTGCAGAGAGAGAGAGAGAGAGAGAGAGAGATTGATAGGAGTGGCTTAGTCAGAGGGGCAAGCCGGTGAAAA
This sequence comes from Carassius auratus, assembly GCF_003368295.1. NCBI lineage: Eukaryota > Metazoa > Chordata > Actinopteri > Cypriniformes > Cyprinidae > Carassius > Carassius auratus. The sequence goes on from NC_039251.1 coordinate 26,782,441, forward strand.
AGGCCAAATTAATTTCCAGAAAGGCGAGCCGTCACAGGAGTTGCCATTAGCTGCTGAGTATTAGATCATTCCTCAAGCTGATTATGGGCCAGTCAAAAAGCTAATATTCAGAGTGTGCCGCGCCATTCCTGCGGGACAGGCAAAAATAATCTAATCAAGAGCGTGTGTGAGACAGGGTGACGATCACAGAGCGGCCACCTTCTGCATCATGAGCAATGGCGGAGGCTAAATGAACTCAACCCAAGTCAGCTATTCCTGTCTGTGACTTTGCGGTTGGGAGTGGCAGAGCTGTTCTCATTCTGCTTATGCAAGATAAAGGTGAGAGGCCTCTCGTTTTTTAATGTAGTGCCATCCATCTGAAGGCGACATAAAACTTTCTCACCCAGCAGAGCTTAAAGTTCTGCATTTTTATAGTCAAACCGACTCATTTCCCAGATGATACAGATTAGGGGTGAACAGTCAGGATCACTGGAACAAAACATTATTTATTAAAAATACCTGCTGTTTGATCTATTATATAATTAGTTTCACACAAGGAATGAGTCTTCTCTCTTTTTAATTGGATGTGATGGCTGTATTCTTTGATTCTGGAGTCTCTCTGTTCCACAGTTTGTTCAATTTTATGGCTCGATTGGTCTTTGATTACACATTTAAAACTGCGTGGTTAATTTGGATATTACTCTGTAATTCCTCAGGTAATTAATGGTGTCATATGAACAACCAGTCGACAGTAATGCTGATTTTAAGTTTCATGAATCTTGAGTACTTACAGTAATATTTGCTTCATTTTAAAACGGACATCGTAGAAAGTAATAACTTCTGATTGATTTGCTGAGTTTGTTCACTGAAGGATTCGTCATACTCCAACCTGTAACTTCTAAATTCCCAAGTCTATTTGAACTTGTGCAATAAACAAGCTCAGAAAAGGGTGGTCACATTTCCCATTGTTTACCCGTTTATTTTTAAAGGGTGAAATCCAGCCATTTGAATCAAATTGGTGACTTGGATTCACTGTGTTGACCAAAAATGTGACTTCTGTGTGAGTTGTACTTCATACCTAACTACACTATTGGCTCTAGGCAATGGATTTATTTAACATGAGTTAATTTGTTTGGGATTTGTAACACTGCTAGTGCTGTGTAGTTGTTTTTGCAGCTCACGTGGATAATAAAAGAAGAATCTTGTTGTCACACTTAAACCTACTCATACCACCAAACCTGTCTTTAACCATACCCACATCTCACCTCAATAGCAGCAAAAGTGCTTTGCAATACAATATGAAAGCAATAAGTACTCGGTACTTTGTTGATGCAAGTACATAGTAGTTAAGGCCACTTTATATAAACGAGGACAACAATAAAAATAAAATACAAATAAATACAGACAATAAAAACAATACTCAGCTTATAATGGTTGGCAAAGTTCTGCCTAGTATGTCTCTCACCGCTATTATAGATATAGTGATAAACTGAAGTTTGACATTAGATATGGAAAATATTTAAATATGGAAGTTAAATGAATGATTTTTGGACAGAGGTGTCTAATCAGAATCTTCCAGGCTGGTGAGTTGGGACATGTTGGAGGTAAACTCTGTAGGATTTTGGCCCTCCAGGAATAGGTTTGGACACCCCAGTTTTACAGGGAATAATTATAAGTGGTTAGCAAAGGGTGGTCAGTTTTGATTGGTGCTCATGAAGTCTGGTGCCGGTATGTGGTGATGTTTTACTACCTCCTGTAAGTCATCCATCTGTTCCTTTGTCTTCCTCTGTGCAGCTTTCCATTTTCATATCTTTCCCGCTCTCAGTCCCTGCCAACCATTTTCCCAGCTGTCTTGGTAAATCGGTGTCTGATATCCCAGCAGCCTTTGCAGGTCACCGTGTGCGTCTGTTTTATTGGCTGTAAGCCGTGTTCAGCTGGTCCGCGGCACCAGCTGGTGTTCCTGTGGCAACGCCTGTCGGAAACATGGCACCTTTGGCTAAGGATGAATGGCAACTTTAGCCCACCTACTAAACACTAATTACCAAACTGGCAATGGCTTTGGCTTTTGTTCTGATCGCTCATCTAAACGTGATCAGCGTCCTGCACAAATGCCTTTTGACCACTCAGTGACTCAGAATATTGATTTCTCATGGCTCCGTGCCTGTGTTTTGGCTTAAGGCGTCAGTATTGCTTGGCTACAGATTACAGTGAAAGCTGATGTCCGACACAGTGTCTGGTTCGTTCAGTGAAATGAGAGAATGCATGTGCACAGACAAATTCACTTATTAAATAAGGGAAAAGATAATGTGACAATTTTTCAAGAACATTATAGAAATTTCATTAACCGTAAAATCCTGAAGGATTTGTTTTTAGCCAGACTTTTTACTATCAACATGTAGTCTTTTGTCCACATTGCAGCTTGTTCTGGCTAAGAATCACCCACAGGTCTATTTATTTATTTTTATGTCAATGTGGAAAAAAAAGAAAAGAATCCAAATAATATTACAGCTGTCTCAGAATGGTGCAAAAGTATATAGTACTGATTACTTTACAGACATACATTAAAAAGCAGAATAGAAAGTGCTTCGGTGCATTTCTGGTTCCATCATCTCAAAGTCAATGAGTTGTTTGAATGGATTAAGTGGGACTAAAAAAGTTTTCAGAGACTTTAAACATCATCATGCTGAAAAATGAAAATGTACTATTCCACTTTTATAGCCTTGTGTTTAGAATTGCACTTTTGTCAACCATTCAAACAAAAAAATAATAATAATAATCTTTTACTTTTTGAAAGTTCTGGGCTGGTACACAAGTACAATATGTGTGCTTTTAACCGAGTTCTGTGTCTGTCACCAGTTTTAGAGATTAGGAATTTAGCTGATGCTTGTACTTAAGAAACTAGCAGTGCACTTTTTATTAGGTCATTGCTGTCTTAGAGGAAGGTTAAATGCTTTCCTCAGTGACACAGTCATGATGGTCCATTGATTTGCCCCTTCTGGGACTTCAACTACAATGTCCTAGATGTTTAACCACTAAGATACATCACCAACAGTGTCACAGTGTCACAGTTTCACTCTGCACATGTAACACTTGCAGATGCTATCCATTTTTGGTTGTATATTTCACAGTGACAGGCCTATATGTCTAATAACATTGATTCTTCTTCTCTATCTGCGTTTCAGAATGCTAAGTTTAAATGTTAGCCTCAGGCTGAAGATATCCCAGAGGAACCCTGGGAACTGTCTGCAATGTTCTTCATCTCCCTCATCTTTAATCAATTGAAAAATCGGCCAAAATGTGTTAATAACACATAATCAGGAGTTTAGGGTTGTTCTAGAGGTCAGAGTGGAAAGGGGCACATTTGGAATTTGCGTTACACCCCTGTGATCGAAATAAAGAATGGAGATCTAGATGGGATTTATTTGGTTTTCTTTTTCGCTTGTAGGGAAAATGTTTTCATCGAATGATGTCATTGATTTGTCTTGCGTGTATTGTCTGTATTATCATTGCATTGTTCACAAATGAAGGTTGATAGATTGTGTCCATACATTTTACTCGGTCAGATCTGAGCCCCGGAGACAAATCAGATCAAGCATACATGAAAAAGCATTGAGACATAGCATCATTGAGCTACCTCCTCAGTTCATGAGAGGGATAGGGAACACACATCCATGATACCGAGGCACAATTAGATTACGCACTCTGCCTCTCAGTCGCTATCCCCTTATACTGTTCACACGGCTTCTCAGAGGTGAACTGAAGCATCACATTTTTGTGACATCAGCTCACGGTTAAACATTAATGAATCTCTAATAAAAATGCAGATCCACAGCCCTTTCTCTTTTATCATATGGGTCTGTGTGTTTATTCCTGTTTAAAAAGTGTTGCCTTTTCCTTAAGTCACAGACTTGCATGCAATACTCGCTCAGACTTTTATTAACATTTTTTACATACTTTGGTTAGAAGTCTGTTCAGATCTTTTATGTTAGACAACTAAAATAGTGTAGTTTGTTGCGGAGAGGAGTGCTGTTGCTTTTCAGAGTGATTGTATTTACTTTGAGGGATGCACTTGAGTTATGTCTTCAAACCCGAATGTCAAAGAGACTTGATGATGGTGTTGGAAACTCAGAAGTGAAGACCAGGAGACGCTGGAATATCTTTCACACAAAAGTTACTCTTTATTGAGGACTCGCTGTGCGTCGCTGTAGTCATCAAAGTCTCACCAACGCAGTGATACTTTGGGTTGCTTGACTTGATCATCTCAGAATGTCATTATCTTAACCTCAAAATGTAAAAACACAATGTACATACTATAACATTGGAACCTAGATTTAAAATTTTATACATTTGCAATCCCACAGTGGGCTCTTGGATCAGTATCTAAACTATGTAATAAAGGGCATCAATAAACATTTGGCTTCCAGTAGGTGCTGGCTACAATATCAGTTTGAATTCTAAATATAATCTTCATGCACCTGTGGATTTGTGTTTCTTATTAGAGGTCCTCCAAGCTCATTGTCTTAACGCGATCAGGCCAGTATGAGAGAGGGAGCAGGAGCATATGGTGCTCTCAGAATACAGAAAGATGAAATCAATTCCAGTTGGACTGGTTTTTGTGCTGTTTCTGAATGCTGATGGAAGCTGTGCTTGCCGCAGGTCTTCGCCTGTTATTGGGCTGGTATTGAATGTTATTCTCAGTGTCAGTTTGATACATTTTATGAGAATTGCACATTAAAGGCTAGAATGTTTTTATTTCCTCCGGAATCCTTTAGTAAAGGCTTGCAAGATACATATCTTAGGATTTTGTCACTTTTTTGAACTGATCCTAGGCTGTTTGTCCATTTTAAATGTAGTTTCATAACAAGGTTTGGGAGAAGCACATCAGATACTTAACCTAATTAGCACAGGTGGAACCACTCAAGATAATCAACCTTAGGGTATAAATACAGCTGAATCAGCCTACCTGTCTCCATTGGTTTATCAGCATGCTGGTTGGCTTCATCTGTCACCTTACCACTGACCCATTTTTCGTACCAACGAAGAGAGCTTCACCGGGGATTTATAAGACCTGCTGCTTTTGCCTGACCCGCGATCTTTCCTACCCAGTCAAACACGACCATTGAGCAGCATTAAGCGTCATCGCGACAGCTGCTCTCCTCGTCAAGCCACAAGTCGTGGCCAATAGACCGTGCAAGCTCCGAGCTCACTCGCTCGACACAATGACCATGCCGCCCGAGACCGAGCTCTCCTCGAGCTGGAATCCAACAAGCCTGGGCCACACCCAAGTTCTCACCGCAGTAAGGCTCTCACTTCCCATGCGGCTCATCCATTCACACCGGCGATCCGGCCGAGTTGCAGTTTGACGCCGCTTCTTCTAGCGGCGCAGACCGCGCGATGTTAACCAACACATTTTCAGGCGAAAACTCTAAAAGCAGGTTCTTCTTCATTGGATTTTACGGTAGTTGGCATCCAAAGTGTTGCATCTAAAAGCAGGTTCGTGGCTGAAAGTTTGTTAAATGACGTCATGACGCAGTTCCGTCTTCTACTAGTGTTTTGTGGTGGTTTTGGCAAACCAGCGTAAAGATGCATTACCGCCACCTGCTGATCTGGAGTGTGGAGTGCGCATAGATTTGGACTACAAATACAAATGTAGATCCGTCAGATGATAATGCCACTTTTAACCACGAACAAAGGCATTATTTCCAGTCTTCATCCACACTGAAATGTCCAAGACATTACATTTGCCTTACCGCGCACGTTTAAACCTCACTGAAATGATACAGTAATGTTCCATGATAAGTTTAAAAAATAAAAATAAAAAAAATAATAATTTTTATCTCCATGCAATTTTTCTGAAATTATAAAAACCAAATTATTTAGGGACTTATTTAGTGATCACTCAAAATTCATGTAAAACGCATCTGCCCTCGTGTTTTGACGCAGGACAGCAAGTGGGAGTAAAATTACTGTTGCCTTTTCAGGACCGTAATATGAAAAACAGGCAAGTAAATATCTTTAGAAACCACTTAGAAGCGAATAGCACATAACTGCTATTAACCCATTTGCTTGCAAGCATCGCCTACTTCCCCAGTTTATTATTATTCACTTCCACAGCACGTTAAACTTCACTCTGACTTGATATGGATAAACCGTGCATCAATTGAAAGTCTAAAGACTCTGGCTTCGATATTTGACCAATATTTCGATAAAACATCTTTTCAGTGACAGTTATTTAGTAAATTATATCAGGAATACGATTCCTATTCCTGAACGGTAAAACGTTGAAGTGTCAGCTCATGGACAAACGTTGATAATGTATCTAGTCAGAAAAAATCATGAGCAGAAACATTTTTATTTTGGGTATGTAATTTCTGTCTCCATGCAAAATGGGGGGTGACTGGTACGTTACTGCTATAATCATGTCCTCAGGTACAATGTCTTGCAAGACTAAACATGCTTCATCGTTTCCAAAACCCTTTTTTTCCACCGTCCATACAACAACGTGAAAACAGCCTTCCAAAACGTATCTGCCCGGGAGACCGCCTAAGAGCCCGGAGGCCAAATGAGAGGAAAGGTGCTTTTCCAACAGTAACATAATAATGTGGACAATGTTTGAGGAATTGTCAAATCAGGCAACCAATTGCTAAGCTGGTAACACAGTAGGCTACCCATTCATTTTTTGCTTGCCCCATCAAATGTTACTAACCCTTTTTACTCTTCCCGCAGCCAATATCTACAGCAGCCGAAAGCAAATAGCCTTTCCTGTACCTCCTCACTGCCGCAGCAGTGTCTGCTCCCGCAGGAGCCTTTCCTGTACCTCCTCACTGCAGTATCTGCTTAGAGCACTTACAGCAGTGTCTGCTCCCGCAGGAGCCTTTCCCGTACCTCCTCACTGCCACAGATCTCCTCACTGCCACAGCAGTGTCTGCTCCCGCAGGAGCCTTTTTTGTATCTCCCCGCTGCCGCAACAGTGTCCACTCCTGCAGGAGCCTTTTCTGCATCTCCCGCATTTGGTCTTGCAGCGAGAACTTTTCTAGTAGAGCTCTTACGTTTTCTCTTTTGTCCAGTGAGCATTGGGTCTCTCAGCGGACACAGTGTGAGAAATCTCCCGGTCAAGCTTTCATTTCCCTCTTTCCCATTTTCTCTTTCTGTCCAGTGAGCATTTGGTCTCACAGCGGAGGCAGCGAGAACTTTCCCGGTAGAGCACTTACCTTTTCTCTTCCGTCCAGTGAGTATTGGGTCTCACAGCAGACGCAGTGTGAGAAAATCTCCCGGTCAAGCTCTCATTTTCTCTCTTTCCTGTTTTCTCTTTCTGTCCAGCGAGCAATGGTCTCACAGTGGAGAAAGGCACAAACTCGCCTGATCAGTCGCTCCAAATTACAATTGCTCCCCGTTGCAGGCCAGCAGGGCCCGTCAGTCCAGGTACAGTGAGCCGCCATCACGGGCCCACTGGACAAACATTCAGACCCTTTCTCGAGGTGCCAGCCCGCCAAACGTGGCACTCATTTGGGGGGGTCTTTAGTTCGGCGGCTGTCCTCCTGCTCTTTAGCTTTTTGGGGGGGTACTCTAGGTTCGGGCCATTCCCGAGCTCAGAGCCCCTTCCCCGGACAGCACGCCAAATACGCATTATAATACTTCAGTTAATTATATGTAAGTGTGAACTCGTGAAATGTAGTTTCATAACAAGGTTCGGGAGAAGCACATCAGATACTTAACCTAATTAGCACAGGTGGAACCACTCAAGATAATCAACCTTAGGGTATAAATACAGCTGAATCAGCCTACCTGTCTCCATTGATGGTTTATCAGCATCCCCCCTCCACCCCATCTCCTCCACTAGAGTTCATTTTACACTTTCATATACGGGGGGGTACTCTAGGTTCGGGCCATTCCCGAGCTCGGAGCCCCTTCCCCAGACAGCACGCCAAATACGCATTATAATACTTCAGTTAATTATATGTAAGTGTGAACTCATGAAACAAAATTTGGCATCAATTCTATAAAACCTGCAACTTTGGTAGGTGTCAGAAACCTAATAATATTATGACATGGATCCATTAAAACATTTCCTTTGTTATCCTGTCTTTTATTCAGGTTATAACAAAAATAAAGTGCTTAAAACAATGGGGTAATAGAGAGAAAATGTTTATTGGGCTACAGATACTGTAGTATTGATCTCCTGCAAGTGTAAATATATTCAACACTTTTTTTTCTTTAAGTATTAACCGGTGCAACCTTTTCAGCAGCTGTCTCTCATTAAAAAATGAAATTGTCGACCTACAGTACAGACCAAAAGTTTGGACACACCTTCTCATTCAAAGAGTTTTCTTTATTTTCATGACTATGAAAATTGTTGATTCAAACTGAAGGCATCAAAACTATGAATGAACACATGTGGAATTATATATGGAATTATATACATAACAAAAAAGTGTGAAACAACTGAAAATATGTCATATTGTAGGTTCTTCAAAGTAGCCACCTTTTGCTTTGATTACTGCTTTGCACACTCTTGGCTTTCTCTTGATGAGCTTCAAGAGGTAGTCACCTGAAATGGTCTTCCAACAGTCTTGAAGGAGTTCCCCGAGAGATGCTTAGCACTTGTTGGCCCTTTTGCCTTCTGTCAGCGGTCCAGCTCACCCCTAAACCATCTCGATTGGGTTCAGGTCCGGTGACTGTGGAGGCCAGGTCATCTGGCTCAGCACCCCATCACTCTCCTTCTTGGTCAAATAGCCCTTGATGCCTTCAGTGTGACTCTACAATTGTCATAGTCATCAAAATAAAGAAAACTCTTTGAATGAGAAGGTATGTCCAAACTTTTGGTCTGCACTGTACATCAAACAGTGTAGTCTCCATAAAATGTAACATTTTAACAGGAGCTTAATAATGACTTGTTTAATGTAGTGTATTCCATCCCAATTACATCTTATTCGGTGCAATAGCTGTTATATTACAGAGTTTTCAGAATCTGTGCTAAGAATCTGAAATGTTTACATTTTGAGAACAACAACAAATCGGAGTTGTTTAACTTACAAAATACTAAGAAAAGGGATTTGCCTTCCGACCCGAGATCTGTTCTAATAAGAATCTTATCTTTCTTATTTAAGTATATTCATACCAAGGTTGCTCCATATACAGGATCTGCTCTGCTTTGGTATGTTCTATCAACATTATTACCTATAAGGTTTATTTAATAACATTGGCATGATAATGCTTTTTCTTATAAGATCTTTACTATCACAGCTGTCCAAGAGTGGCATGACACACTCAGTTTATTGTATTTATATTATACATCTACCACAAAACAAATCTTATGCGTGACCAAGGTCTCACAAGAAATGAAAAAAAATCTCTAGGAATGTCCATCAATATCTATGGTCTAAGGCAGAGATGTAAATATCAGGCATAAGGACAACTGGAGAAATCTTTACCAGTAAAAAAGAAATATATTACTCAGCAGTCCTTTAAAGACCGTATGGGCGGGCATAATTCCTTCCAGCACACTGTGCCTCAGGGTCCCGCTAAATCATAATTTCATCTCTGCGACGCAAATTAAAGATGACCACAAACTACAGTGCCCATTATTCTGAAAGACCAAGAGGTCAGAATCATCTCATCAGTAATGCCCCATGGGAATGATTCTCTGAACCTCAAAAAACTCTGTAGATGCTTTACACAAGATTAAGATTGAAGTGCCGTGTCCTACTTCTGAAAGTCTGTGGAATGGGGCGGAATGATGTTACATATCTTGGTCATGTATTTTGGCAGGTGGTTTGCGGAGGAAACATAAAATGGCTGTCAGGATAATGGAATAATGACAGAGCTCTGGGAGTGAGCGAATGAGAGCGTTTACAAGCCCCTCGCAGCCCACTGTTATGCAGTGCTACTGGCATTTCTGCAATGCGCCATTCGCTCTGTGAGACAGGATGGAAATTAGCAAGAACTAACAGATGGAGGAATAACATTCAATTTCATTACGGAGAGTGAACATGTTGAGCCATGTACAATTTGAACTGTTTGAGTTCTCTTGCACCAGCTTTTTATACTTGCTTTTAACTGAAAAAAATCTTATTGGTCAGTCTTTAACATCTTTCACAGTTGTATCATTGCAGATGGTGTCGTGTGTCCTTGTAAAATCAATCAGAATTAAACCTTGCCTAAATTTCAACATCAAGTTACATATGATCCCTAAAGTACAGTATTGAAGGATGTTGTATTAACCCCTTACTAGTAACCCCCCTTTTTTGGCATGGAGACCGAAATTACATACCCAAAATAAAAAGGTTTCTGCTCATGATTCTTTCTGACTAGATACATATTCAACATATGTTCACAAAGCTGACACTTTAAAGTTTACTGTTCAGGAATCAGAATCACTCAGACTGTTATGATAATAGAGATATATAAGCTCAAACATAAAAACAAAAATAAAAATATTAAAAACATATGTTTTAAATGTATTTAAAAAAATGTTGATGTAGGAAATGAGTTTGAAAACACAGTGTAGCTAAGGCCACAAGTCTTCCAAGACTTCATAAAAAATTTCATAATCGAATCTGTAAAACTGTGAATTTTATTAAATATTTTCTAAGGCCATGTCATGTGTGTTTTTAGAGAAGGCTAATCAGATTGATTTATGGCCCTTGTCATCTCTGTAAGATCTCACATGTAAACACTGATGTGTGTTTTATATGTGTGTTTGGCTGTGAAAACTGCCCGTTTCATGATTGTATTGTTCTCACCAAACGAGTCTTTCACACCTCCGCCAGGTATGACACATTATCCGCATTATTCTTTTATCATTATTCTTTTGTTTTTATTCCACCTTTATTAGCCTTGATTGTGGTTTTTCAGGCTTTACAAAGACACAAAGCAGCAATCTCACTTCAGTCTCTGTTTGCATTTAGCCCTTATTTATCAAAAGTCTTACTATAAAAATACAACAAAACATTTTCTTACGACCTTACGTGAATTATTGAGACAAAAATGCATTATGAAGAAGAAAAGCACCTGCTATTAGTAGCATTGGTGCTAACGTTAGCATCAAGCTACATCTGACAATTTATGAAATTATTAGTACACTTTTACTCAAAACTCACTTTAAACCCCGATCGAGTGTTTATAATAACTTCCTTTAGCGATCAGGGGTGGAATTTGGTCGTTTACTGTTGTAAAAATATGTTATTTGTAGCCTTTTTCATCGCTGCACAAGTTAGCATTTCCGATGTACATTTTCGATTTTTTTTATAAAAACGCCCCAGATCTCAAGAAATTCTCATACCAAGCTTTACTATCGTAATCGCGGGTTTATTATTCGGATATTTTGTGTGTACAGAGGTGTTTCAGTGTTGTTTTGGCCAGATAACTACCAGGAAGTGTGCAGGAAGCATGTGACACGATGGGGCGGTGTCCAGATATGAAACTCTAGATTGACGTTTGAAAGACCCAATCAGAGTCTGAGTCACACACCGCACGAGCTGCCGGCACAGCAAACACATACACAGATCGCTGGGAGAGGCTGTTTATCATCTGATCGCGTAAATCCGTGGAAAATGAATAGAAATGACGATTCTGTCTGAAGAAATATGAAGTAAACATCAGTAAATATATCCATATATCTCCGCAGATATGCATCTTTGGTCTATAAATCCTTATTGACGCTGTTCAGTGAGTCTATGTGAACACAAATAAACCGCTCTTGACGTGACTGAATATGAGTGAGTTATGAATTTCTATTCAAAATGTGGCATAATACTGATTTATTATTTTGCACTCCTGACATAAATCACTAAATATCTGTCACTGCAACAATGTTTTATCAAAATATTGGTCAAATATCGAAGCTTGAGTCTTTACACTTTCCATTGATGCACAGTTTGTCCAGATGAAGTAAGACAGTGATGTTTAATGTGCTGTGAAAGTGAAACAATAATAAACTGGGGCCGTCAGCGATGTTTGCACGCAAAGGGGTTAACAAAACAAATATTATATCAGAAATAAATGATGGGACCTTGTTAAAAGGGAGATATACAATTCAGCCTTTCAAGGAATGCAGAGCTGCAGGTGCTACACACAGTCAGGTAAGTTTGTAAACCTTTATGTATGTTCATTATAATTGACAAGCTGAACTTCTGAACAGTTAATATGGCTTTGACAAGCAAATGAGGGCATTGATATGTTAAGACTGATGTTATGTACCCAATTCTGATTGAGATTGAGATTCTTTGCAGTGTATTTTCAATAGATGGTCTTTTTGGCTTGGATGTTCATTTTAACTCCTTATGACATGATCTCTTTTAAAACCACGGCGAGAAAATGATTGTGATGGGTTTTGTATCTCCAATTGAAAAGATCAAATAAAATTAAACCCAACATTAATAATTTATTCATAGGGTGGTGATTTCATGAAATACTGTATGTCCACTTCTCCGCTGCTGAAGCTGAAATCTAGGTCAAAAGCTGGTGGTTTGTTAGCTGATTTGAAGCAGCCAATCTAACTTGTTTTTCTTGGGTGCCAAACTGGCTTGTGTTCACTGATCCAAAACAGTTTTGCCAGGCATAGGATTGGATGGGATACAATGACATGTTGTCAATTGTCACTTCAGCTCTCTGGGTCAAAAGCTTTCTGTTAGGAATATGAATGGGATAAAAGTACTGACTACGCATGATGAGTTTTCATACTTTTTTTGTTATTAATATTACTTTCAATGAGCTGGAATGATTTTTTTTACCACCCCAGTGAGCCCATTTTAACCTCAACAGTGTCCTCAAATCCTCCTCCTTTTTATACTCAACTTTTCCCTGATCAGGAAAACATAGCCAGGCCTCCAAAAGCCTATTTCAAAAACATGAAGCGTCTATGCTTGACTGGAACTCCCAATGGATTTCTCTCAGGTCTAGAGATTAAGAGAAACTTGCTTAGCTGTTTTCTGAAGGAGAAGACGATTCATTTCAGAGATGAAAGCTCTCTTGTCATTGATGGTGGAACATGGAGCAACATGGGGGTTCAATTGAGGAAAGGATGGAGAGATGGAATAGATGTGAACGTGAAGAATAAAAGGAGAATCCTTGTGGTGATTTCTGTGGAAAATCAAATCAAAATGGCAGATGAGGTGAGGGAAATTTAGGCCTAATTACATTTTGCTTATCGTTTTAAGAGTTCAGCTGATCAGAAGTTCAACTATTTTCTTTACTGTTTATGATATTTCCATGCTTGGCGTACTGAGCTGTTAGCCCAACAACACGCTAACACCACAGTCAGTTGAAATTGAGTTTCACATGAGCAGATCTGCTTGAGTGTGTAGACTTTTTTTCTATCTAGAAATTAGACAGCAGTGCAGCTCACTAGGTTTTGGCACTGAGCTAATGTGTTTCCAATGGTTGTACAGTATACACACTATCTGAATGATTCAATTTGTCTGTTTGTGGTGCCACTGATTGAATTCAAACCTCTGGAGCACATCAATTTGTTGTGTGCTCTTATCATACACTCCGTTTTCCCATTAGTGTTTTACATTAACACAGTCTAAGCCCATCCACATTGCCTAGACGACTGGCTCCTTTTGCCATTATATTTGGGCTAATAGATGACACCTGTATCCTGCTCCAGAACATAATGCACTATTGTAGTGTTTTATGCAAGATACACTCATGCACTTCATTACAGTTCAGCAATGGATTTGATTTAGATCAAAGAACTATGGAGGGTTTGTATATCTGGCACAATATCCTTAGCGACAAAGTCCCCCATATCTCTAACTCACAGCCATACACAGACCAACAGCCCCCACATACATGAGGCAACTGGAACCATACTAGTATTTTAAAAGTGAAAGTGACCCTTCGATTGCGAGTCCGACTCTCTAACCATTAGGGCACGACTGTCGTATTCCCTCTTTGTCCTTCAACTTGGGTGATTTTTAAAAAAAAAATCAGATTTTAAAAGAATAAGAATAAATGTACCAAATTTCTTTTCTTTTTTTTTTGGTATAAAAAAACTTTATTCAGTCAGGATGCATTACATTTATACAATATTACATTAAACATTTTTAATTGCTGCAAAAATTATCTATTAGTTCTTAATAAATGCTTTTTTTTTAACTTTCTATTCAAAGACTCCTTTAAAAATGTATTCAAGGTTTCCACAAAAATATTAAGCAGCACAACTGTTTTTAATACTACTACTTCTGCTACTACCTCTACTACTACTGCTACTGCTACTTCTACTATAAACTATAATAAATGTTTCTTCGGCAGCAAATCAGCATATTAGATTTTTTTTTTAAGTAATATTTCACTGTGTTACTGATTTTACATAAAAAATATCTTACTAACCTGAAACTTTTGAACAAGTGTGTGTGTTTGTATATGTAATATATGTATATGTATATTATTACAGTGTTAATTTTGACACAAAATTTTAATTTAGTTTTAGTTTTAGTTTTTATAATTCTTTTTAGTTTTAGTCAAGTTTTAGTCATCTGATTTGTTTTAATTTTAGTCTTATTTTAGTCGACTAAAATTGCTTGGTATTTTAGTCGACTAAAATTGCTTGGTATTTTAGTCGACTAAAATAAGACTAAAATCAATAACAGATTTACTAGACAATTTTTTACAGCTGGTATAGGAAACAAACTTAACCAAAATATATAAAACACAAATTCAACTTTATTTCAACACAACTGTGTCTTTATTTCGATTCAAAAGCTTTTATGCAGCAACAAACACTGTCATGATAATGTAAACAATAACTAGCTGCCAATTGACCATCAATAAAAGAAAAATAACGTTAGGTCCAGGACCTTAAAGCTTACAGCTGAGCTGAACAATAAGTGCATACATTTAAAGTAAATATTTAATAAGTTGGCAGCTAGGTGGATAAAAAAAGTAACAAGATTTTATAAGGTATTCATTTGTCTAGCAATATTGTATGTTTTAAATACTACAATATTGCTAGAATTGTATGTATAATGATAGGATGTGAACATTCATGTTTCACATGACTAATATAGAAATATTTGTGATATTGTCAACAAGTAGAACATTATAAAATATACTAAACATTAGTATTAATCAAATGTATTTATCATGATATTACGTATTAGTATTGTGCTCGCATCTAATTTGAAGAAGGGGCTATTTTACAGTACTTTTCAGTTCGTAATATTTAATGCTACAACATCTACGCACTGCACTATTCCAATTTTGCTTAGCTCAATAAACAAAAGAACATCGTTGTAAAATTACATTTGAGAAAATGTCCGGGTGGCTCGTCTGTAAATTTCTTTTCAAATTGGTTGTGTTCTTGCCACGAATGAGCGCTCTGCGTGCTTTACACTTTGTTTTGTTTTGTTCGTCGTCAAACGTGAAGTGAGCTGTGGACATTTTGTCGCTCTTTTAGACAGTAGGGACTTTAAGCAACAGCTGCGAATGGAACGGCTACAGCGACCGGAAGTTTGCCGTCACACCGCTGTAGCCAAGAACGTAAAAGTCACTAAGCAACGGTAAAACAGAACAGCGCAACGCAGCATTAATTCATTTATTGAGATCCAAAAAAATATATAATTTAAAAAAGCAAGAGAAGGATTGCTTTTGGCGTTAAATGACAATCTTTTGTCAGAAGAGGAGTTTTTAATATTGTATGATGTAAATAAGTCTAAAAACATAACATTTATTTACCTAACCTCTCACGTTGTAACGACTCTGGCAAATCAGCTGTTCTCCCGTAGTAGACCGTTAAATTAGAACGTCATAAAGTAGCAGTTAAATTCGCGCAGGCGCAATACAACGCCAGAATGGCGTTGCCGTTCCACCAGAGGCTGTTGCTTAAAGTCCCTATCACCTCTTCGAATGCCGACTTCCCGGGAGCTCATAAAAACTGAAAACCTTCGCTTCACGTCTCAATAAGTCAGGCTCTGATTGGTTCTCTTCTCTCATGCAGTCTGTTCTGTTTTGCCGGTTCTTTTGCTCATTCCTCGCATCTCTCCCGTCTGCTGATTTGATTTTCGTCACAGTCTATTTTCGTCTCGTCCTTTATTCGTTGACGATAATGTCAATCAATTTAGTCATAGTTTTAGTCTCCATCAGTGCCTTCTATTTTAGTTTTCGTTTCGTTTTCGTCGGCAAAAATATATTCGTGATGAAAATAATGACGAAAATATTTAGTCAACGAAATTAACACTGTATTATTATTATTATTATTATTTATTTATTTTTGGCAGTTTAAATTAAGTATTTTTGTTTGAAAATAAATATACCATAACTGTCTATATATTTAGGGAATCCTTCAGAACATTATTGAGCAGTCTGTGGCATCTAAAAGTAAAGAGAGCATTTGCGTTATGCCCATATTCCTTATCTTTTAATTTCTCATTCCTTTTTCCTCTCTCGTCCTCTCCTTTCCCCATGCCTGGTTTCCATGGAAACGCCACATATGGTTTCAACAGCTGTTTTCCCATTTTCCCGTGACAGGTTGAATTTCGCCCACTCTTGCGCCCGACATCAAGTCATAGTAAATGCAGGAGATTATCAACCACGCAGAGGAAAACACATATTAGCCTTATCATATGAGTGCCAACAGAGCACATTCCAATAAACCGGAGCTTCCAAATGTTCGGTTTCATCCAGGAGTTGCCGATGTGAATATTAGACTGTCTGTATCTGCTCCATTTGAGTCCTGTAAATGGCCAGTTATGATAACAGCATGTTAGGCCTAATGGTTCATTTGACCCAAATGAGTTGAAATTGGTTCCACCAGTAATACTCATTGACTTGAGCAGAATCAATAACTCAGCATGATTCTGACCACTGTGCAAAGACACCTTATGGGCTGAGTGTGTCTGCTGACCTCTGTTTTCTTGCGGTCTGTAAAGAGGCCTAACTCACTGGTGGGTGGTCTCTGGCGTTTCCTCTAATGCCTGCAGCCGGACCATCTAACAGATGTGCTCATCAGGCTCTGTAGCTTCATGCTAACATGCACAGGTTGTTTTCTCTCTTTACAGTCAGCAGAAAATCTGTACTCTAATGACTACACAGAGTTAACCCATTTTCTCCAAGGTTAAGTGGACCATTTTGTAAATTATAGTCTTGTGCTCATGCAAACATTAAGCACTGTTATTGATAAATGTATCATTCCAGGTCAATTGCTGAACAGCTTTCTGAAGGGAAGGTTCTCCCAAAAATTAAAAAAAATCTGTGATCATCTCCATTTGAAAGCTTGTTTTTTTTTTTTTTTTTTTTTTGTCTGTAGAGCACCAAAGGAGTTATTTAGAGTGGATTATCTAATATAGTCAGTGGTGACCAATGGCTATCCAGCAGGATTTTAAGTGAATGATGATTTTAAATTATGGCCTGTTCCTCACATACATCTACTGTATAACTTCAGAATATGGTATTCATGTTGTATGTTGGACCATTGTTTTGCTACTTTTAAGAGGCCTTTTTTAAGATAATAGTTCCTGGTGACCATTCACTTTTACTGAATGGAAAAGAGTAGCCTGGACATTCTGGTGAACTTCTGATTTTGTGTTCCACAGAAAAATATTAAAATAATAAAATCACTAGACCCTTTTTTACTGGGGCACACGCTCTGTCTCTTTAAAATATTACTGATAAATCCATGACTGAAAATGCCATGCGTACTTTTTCTCTGATAATATTTCAGCAGTCATGTAATGCATGTTTCTTAGCTGTTGAAAACTATAAAAAAAAAAGTATCAAAATGTGCCTTTAAAAAGTATCAAAACTTTAATGTCTGGGTGACCTATCTCTTTTAATACTGGAAAACATTCTAATTTCCAGAAAGCAGGTGTAATGTTGCCCAATCAATGGTGAGATAATGAAGATTGTTGCATTATTATGTTGATTGGGTTTTTCTCAAAGGGAGGCCATTTCAGCAACACAAACTGCACTGAACCTACGGAAAGTGAAATCGTTGTTCACCCTCAGGGAACGGAAACATGCTGAAGAATTTGCCCTGGGTATGTGAAATACTTTTCTGGTACTCATTAGAGCAAAGAGACTTGGGAAATTAATTAAGCTAACTGACTGCTAATGACTGCAGGTCGGACATTTAATTAATAATAGGTCTGAGCGTCGGATTCTATGTGAACAGCATTGATTGAAGTTGATTGGACTCATGTTTCTGTGTTAGAAGCAAATGAAAAAAAAAAAAAGATTCCATTAAGTGTCCATTTTGGATGTTATTATATTCAGTAGCGCATTGTGTGAGGATGTTTGATATTTTTATTGGATTCTTGTTGTGCAAAGCTTAATGGAGGTCACATGGATGTTTACAGCATTCAGCATTCGGGTTTAACAAATGAGCCAGCCAAGCATATCGCTGAGTCAGATCGCTATAACAACACCTCATAAATATGAATGAGTGTAGACTGTATTATTAGCATGAACTGCTTTACCTCACCACAGCTACTCAAACTGGGCATGTTCTCATGTGTAAATACTGTACGTATACAGCCTGAATAACAGGCTGTGGAAATGTGGGCCAACTACTTAACCTCTCATTCCAGCTGTGTTGAAGCACATCTGTTTGAAGTGGTAACCACCCCTGTGAGGGTCATAATATTAAAGCTTGGGTAGGGCTTTATAACCAACTTGATCATATGATATCACTGTAATTAACATTCATTGTGTCCTGGAAAAATAATAAATTGACCACATGTGTGTCATGTGCAAAAATCATTCAGGTACATACTAGATTTATTACCTAGTTTAAGACCTATTGATCTGTTGGAGCTCATCTTTGCAAAGACCTGGTAAGACTTGGTAGGTGTGTGCAATTAGCATTGATTTGCATGTTTTGCAAGGGCTTTGCAAAGATACACAGCCACCATTGTGTTGTGAAGAGCAACAGAAAATGGCCATTAGATGCATCAAGCTAATCTGGCACAATGCATGGCAACCCTTTTTTCGCTGAATAGCTCTTGATTGCTTTGGCGTACATCAGACGGTGTCCTTTACAAGCTTTACACCCTCCCTTATTTCCTCTTTGGGATCTTCATTCATTTTAATTCTTCTGGGTTGGCAGCTCTGTATAATCCAAACCAGTGTTCAATTTCTTGATGGGGATTGCTGAGTGATCTCGGAGATTCACCCATTCAGCCTCCAAGCCATCCATCACACTGACGTGTGGGAACACACATGCCACAGCCAGTGTACTTGTACCAAGGCTACGGCTGTCAAGGAAATGGAGAACTGAAGGGACAAGTCACCCAAAAATAAAAATTCTAGGTAATACTTAGTGTCCTTGTAAAATGCTACATGTACTTACTGTAGTATTAACAGTGCATAATGACCAGTGTTGGGAAAGTTACTTTGGAAAATAAATGTTACAGATTACAAGTTACCCTATTTAAAATGTAATAAATAGTGTAACTATTTCAATTACTTTATTAATGTATTTCTACACATTTTAGAGTGGCCCTTTATTGTGGCTAGCCAAAGGCACACCTGTGTAATAATCATGCTGTCTAATCAGCATCTTGATATGCCACACCTGGAAGGTTGATGGATTACCTCAGCAAAGGAGAAGTGCTTACTAACACAGATTTAGACAGATTTGTGAAAATTTTTTGATAGAAATAGGCCATTTGTGTACATAGAAAAAGATCTTTGAGTTCAGCTCATGAAAAATGGTGGCAAAAAGAAAAGTGTTGCATTAATAATTTTGTCAGTGTATTTTAGAGCAGTCAATGCAATTTATGATAGAAATCAATAAAAACGGTATGTGGAGAAAAATCTAGAAGTAACCGTTAACATTTTCATAATTAACTGTAATTTAAATACACATTTTTTCTCATTAACTCTAACTAATTTACATAATTTAGTTACACATGACTAATTACTTCCCAACACTGAGAAATACTAATCTTAAATTAAGCCCTTAGTAAGCACATGCTGTTATTGCACAGTACCCTACACTCTAACAAGGATACATTAACATAAGGTAACCAATTCCTGTCCTCTCATGTTCTTCTAAACCAGGTAAATTTTTAATTCTGAAGTTTTTTTGTTTTCTAATATCCAGAATGATATTTTTTATACAATAAGAGGGCAATCTCTAATAAAAAAAAGTAGCATAAAATAGTTCATATAATTCATACGCTGTTCACTGAAAATTTTCCTGTCAGATATTGAACCTTGTTTCCACCTCAGAGAATAGAGGATTGGTATTGGAATCTCTTACAGATTTTTCTTTTTTTCCAGCTGATGAAAAATGAAGACATTTGATAGTCGGAATCCTCTTGGCTTTAAAAAGTTTAAGCCTACTATAACTTTAAGCCTGTTATTGGTGTGGATGCTTAAGTAGTTATCATTATTATGATCTTTATAGTAACCGTTCTTGGTGTGAACCTGCCTTTACATTACATTTTTGTCCTCTTCCCTTTTGTGCATTTGTTTAAAAATGTTCCTTTCTGGTTTAGTGATCCGCTGAATGGAGATATTCCTTTCGATATGCCTGAGTGGTTGCCATATATAGTCTCAGAAGGCTAACCTGCTGATGCTAACATTTTTGTTATTGTTTTTGTGTGCACATCTGTCTCTCTTTAGTGATTTAGTGATCTCTGCTGAGATCATATGGGCCTCTGCCATGCATCTTTCATTTCTCTATGTAAGCAGATTTGTTCCCCACCGAGCGTGTTTGAGACACAATTCCAGACCAGTATGTTGTCATGCTATGTAGCTGAAAAATCCCTCAGCAATATACCAACATTTGTGTGAATGCCTGTATGCGCATTCTTTCTCCCTTGGTTATTTGGGATCAACGTCGATTCCCTTTCCTTCATTACTTTGCTAGGAGTGCTCTTTATGCTACATTTTGGTGGGAATCAGTATTAAGTGTCTGATAGGTTCTTCAGTAATTAGAGTCAGTGGGCTTTGCCATGTGTGTTGTAGTGCACTTGAAGTTTGGCCCGTAGGGAAAGATGGATGAGACTGTCAATATGCACTAGACATTGTCACAGAGATTGAGTTAAGGACTGTCAACAGTCTGATGGTTAAGAATAGCAACAAAGGCTGTAGTTTGATCCTTGTTTATAAAGTAAACACCGGGCTAGTAGTCTGAGAAACCTTGTTTTGGCTGAATTTGAAGACAACATTGTATGTATCTTTTGTGGAGAATGAGAAATTTGTCCAAGATTGCGAACACTGTGATTTTTATGTTTTTATTTTTTGACTGGTTTGACAAGATATGTTTGTTAGCTTAGCAACATGCTAACACCAAACTCCTGCACTCCATTTAAGTACATTAGCACTGTTTGTTTCTGTTTATATAGAGTGTTATAACTTACAGTTTTTTTTCAAATGCTAACATCACTTTGTCCAATCTGTAGTCACATTTTCAAAACACTATAATTAGCACAACATCACTCTCTTGTGACCATACCTTTAACACAATTCATGTTGTTTTCACACAATATTCAGTAAGTTGACACGTTTCTAAAATGCTTACATTTTATTTTAACACAAGATTACCCCATACCAAAATCATAGACCTTTCTTATCTTTTTTACAAATGCCTAAACACAGCATGACAGAAATAAAGACCTAATGTTCCAAACTTTAAATATAGTGTAAAACCTTTACTTTCGCAACAACAGCAACTCAAAAGTATTGAAAACTATCTCTTTATAAAATATTGTTACAACTGATAAGCATTTTTAAGTAACAGATCACTAATTATATATAAAGTATAAAAATACCTATTTCAATTGTTTTGTGGATGCAGAACAACACAAAGAATCAGAGAGAGAGAGAAAAAAATAATGCCTGGGAGAGGAAGAGGAATAGTTGGAGGAGGGAGAGGAGTGTGTCCATTACCTATATATCAGAATATAGGTAATGGAAAAGAAGAGGTCTCTGGCATCAGCTAACATCCACATCCAATCTCCACCCACTGGAGAGCAAATTCAATCAAGGTTCCAGTTTAATTTCTGCATAGATGACCACGTTTTTTCTATTGTACATTCTATAAAGTAATGACTCATTCAGTTTTAAACAGTATGTTGCCAAGAATCAACACATTCGACACTTACATTTTTTTAAATTGGTTTCAGTTGAAGGTAACTAAATTCAAATTTTTGAACAGTGAACAATTAACATTTTTTTTATATTGCCTATGCAAGTAGAACTGAAACTTCTATGTAGAAGAAAGTAATGCAGTTTTTGTAAAGCCATCAATTGTTAGTTTTTTGACAGTCACTGTTCTATGATTGACTATATGTTCTTATTGGGTAGAAAAGTAGTGCTAATGTTTTGTCCAAATTACTCTATTCAGCATTTTGAAATGTAGAGTTTGTATTTATTTAACAAAATGTGGTTTGGGCCAGAAAATTAGCTATTTTGCTATGTGTGTGATGTAGTTGTGTTGCTGTGTTAAGAGTTTAGAAAAAGTACTTTTAAGTATTGGTAAATGCTTGTTAGCAAATGAAAAAAGAAAAACTGTAACTTGTGAGGTTCCACAAGAATGTGGCCTTATAAGGTTGGTGCCTGTGTAGGCTGTAGACGGCTAGGCACACTAGGTTTTGGGACTGAGCCAGTATGTGGCTACAGTGTCATAGAGAGTCTATCAATTCATAGTATTTCCTCACTATGTATCTGTGTACATAGAGGGTCACTGAGATTTGATGAAGTGTTCATTTTGCAAATATATTCATCCCCCCATGCTCTCCTTTTGTTCCAGTGCTGAGGCTGTTGAAGGAGGGAGCTGACCTGAACACAGTGATTTCCTCAGGAGGATCTCTGCTCCATCTGGTAAGAACATAAGGACAAGCTTTGACAAATTCAGTTACATGCGTCTGTCTCTTGAGCCGTCATACACGGTGGCTGTAATGTCCTCAGCGGAATATGTAACTGTCCCTTTTTAAAATCAGTTTTGCAAAACTCAGTTCTTTTACCTCTGAGGTCTCATACAACATACAGGTGCATCTCAGTATATTAGAATGTTGTGGCCAAGTTCATTTATTTCAGTAATTAAACTCAAATTGTGAAACTTGTGTATTAAAATAAATTCAGTGCACATAGGCTGAAATAGTTTAAGTCTTTGGTTCTTTTGTGATGATATTGGCTGACATTGAACAAAAACCCACCAATTCACTATCTCAACAAATTAGAATATGGTGACATGCCAATCAGCTAATCAAAACACCTACAAATGTTTCCTGAGCCTTCAAAATGGTCTCTCAGTTTGGTTCACAAGGCTACACAATCATGGGGAAGACTGCTGATCTTACAGTTGTCCAGAATAAAAACATTTACCCCCTTCACAATGAGAGTAAGACACAAACATTAATTACCAAAGATGCTGGCTGTTCACAGAGTGCTGTATCCAAGCATGTAAACAAAAAGATGAGTAGAAGAAAAAGATGCACAACCAACAGAAAGAACTGCAGCGTTAGGAGGATTGTCAAGCAAAATTGATTCAAGAATTTGAGTGAAATTCACAAGGAATGGGCTGAGGCTGGGGTCAAGGCATCAAGAGCCACCACACACAGACTTGTCAAGGAATTTGCTGAACCACAGACAATGTCAGAGGCGTCTTACCTGGGCTAAGGAGAAGAAGAACTGGACTGTTGCCCAGTGGTCCAAAGTCCTCTTTTCAGATGAGAGCAAGTTTTGTATTTCATTTGGAAACCAAGGTCCTAGAGTCTGTATAAAGGGTGGAGAAGCTTATAGCCCAATCTGCTTGAAGTCCAGTGTTAATTTCCACAGTCTTGTGATGATTTGGGGTGCAATGTCATCTGCTGGTGTTGGTCCATTGTGTTTTTTGGAAATAAAAGTCACTGCACCCGTTTAGCAAGACATTTTTGAGCACTTCATGCTTCCTTCTGCTGATCAGCTTTTTGAAGATACTGATTTCATTTTCCAGCAGGATTTGGCACCTGCCCACACTGCCAAAAACACCAAAAATTGGTTAAATGACCATGGGGTTGATGTGCTTGACTGGCCAGCAAACTCACCAGACCTGAACCCCATTGATTGTCTGTATTTTCAAGAGGAAAATGAGAAACAAGAGACCAAAAAATGCAGATGAGCTGAAGGCCACTGTCAAAGAAACCTTGGCTTCCACACCACCTCAGCAGTGCCACAAACTGATCACCTCCATGCCACGCCGAATTGAGGCAGTAATTAAAGTAAAAGGAGCCCCTACCAAGTATTGAGTACATGTACAGTAAATGAACATAGTTTCCAGAAGTCCAACAAATCACTAAAAATGTTTTTTTTTGTCTTTTTTTTTTGTCTTATGAAGTATTCTAATTTATTGAGAGAGTGAATTGGTGGGTTTTTGTAAATGTGAGCCAAAACAATTACAATTAAAAGAACCAAAGACATAAACTGCTTCAGTATGTGTCCATTGAACTGCTTTAATACACAAGTTTCACAATTTGAGTTGAATTACTGAAATAAATGAACTTTTCCATGACATTCAAATGTATTGAGATGCACCTGTATGTAGACTTATTTTAAAAGAATATTATAAAAGTTCTGACTTTTGAAAACTTTTTATTCGACAAACCACACCTGGGACACATGTTCTGTATTCATGTAACGTGTTCTGTAACCCTTATAAGCTGTTAAGCCATTTCTTTTATAGATATTATAGATAGACATATAGATATTTATAGATATATCCGAAATAATAGTTTGATAATATCAAAATAAATATATGTATGTATATATAAATAATAGTAATATAATAAATAATATACATACAATATAATATACATAATTTCTTTGTAAAATCTATAAAAAAAAATAAAAAAGTGGATGCAAAGAAAGAAAGTTTTGTATCTAGATTCCCGCTTTTTCTTTTTTAAATATTTTATTTTACTGTAATGAAGTTTCAAAAGAAGATAAATGTACACAAATCGAAATGACCCAAACTCTTACACTCTTAAGCCCCTTTCACACTGCCATTCCGGCAAATACACAGGTAAAGTGTTCCTGCAATTGTTCCCGGGTCGATAGATTTTGCACTTTCACACTGCCAGTGATGACTGCCAGATATGTGCGTGCTTTCACACACAAGCCTTGAAGATCCCGTAACGACACGTGACATCAGCGTGTGACGTGTAATGTACGAGTCGAAAACACTAGGCACGTTATACTTTCACTGAAGCAAGCAAACGATCTCTGCGTCAGCGCGGAAAGTGAGGAACAAACTGATCTCTGCTTCATTACAGTTTCCACATATGTTTTCGTCGCGAACGTTGATCTTCCTTCAAAACAGCTGGTAAAAGAGTCGGGTTCAATTCGGTAATCAATCCCGGGACGTGGTTGCTTTCACACAGAAGGCGACCCGGCAATGTTCCGGAAATATTGCGGGTCCGACGTGCAGTGTGAAAGTGGCCTTCCTGTTCCTGGTCAAATGTGACTGCAGCCAGCCAGTGTATGAGCCTTTTTTTGTAAAGCTTAAGAGGGTTGAAGCCGTAATTAATTCATTTTCCTTTATTTGACAATGCCTGGTTATTTATGACATCGAAATGTTCTGTTCAGTGCCTGTTTTCCAACTAAATGGTAGGCGTCCATTACACTCTCTTTAGTTGGTTCATTGTAACTCAGGGAAACATTTGACACTATTCTGTGACACTGACTTTAATAGACCCAGTCCGGTGTGTGAGCACTACACTCAAGCAAGATGGATGACTCCATTTTTTGTTAGTTAATTTTGTGACCATAGAGAGGTAAATAAATTTAAAGGGTTCACCAGGGTATAGTACAGCTAAACAGAAACAAATCCAATTTCAGCAGTAATTGGATAGTTTAATTAAGTCTTGGCACTGTCTAGGAGTCAGAGATGCTCAGACAGAAAACAATACATTTTTTTATGGTGCTGCATTTGAAATCAACCATTCATATCCAATGCAATATATGAAATTATTTCTTAATTACAGTTTTGATTATTGCACCTCCAACAGAAATCAACCTGTGCCTCAGTGCAATTAATGCAATTATCTAATGTGAAAAGAGCGAAATCGTTTTCATTAATTTAAATGTCTCATTTAAATGCACATTAGATTAAGCTAAATAATGTCTGAATAGAGTTATTGCACTCATTCGTTAAAGCACTCTGAAAGTTTGTTACTGGGCAAAATGATTTACGTTTGAGGCCGTTGACATATTCAGTGAAATGTCTTTCCTGAAATAACAGTGGGTGCAAAAAGTATGAAGCTACATGAATATATGGATTTAATATGAAATATAAAAACATTACCATGTGTATTTGATGATTTTTGTAATGACTTTTAATCAGTACTGTCAATTTTAAATTGTTTGGTTTTTCGGCAGCCATTACTTCAGACTTTAGTGTCAAATGATTTGTGAATGCACCATTTTTTTCAGTGCAGTGTATAATATTTATTTATATTATACTGAATATATATATTTTTGTGAAACCATGAAAATATTTATTTATATTTTTTGGGGGGAATTGAGATTTCTGTAAGATGAGACGTGACATCCTCTTGCTCCTCTGTGACTGTGAGAATGCTAGATTGCTTTTGCTTTTGTCTCTGCAGTGCGCCCGCCATGACAATGTGTTCACAGCAGAGATTTTGATAGAGAAAGGACTGAATGTCAACCTGCAGGACGAAGACCTCTGGACTGCCCTGCATGTGGCCTGTGCCTGCGATCATGCAGATATGGTGCTGCTGCTGCTACTGGTGAGCAATACACTACAAAACACAGACACCAAATCAAAATGTTAGTTTTGTATCTTTTAGTACATTTGGTTTGAGATCATCTGTACTTAATAACTGACAAATTTCACTTCTAGTAGAGCAGTCTCTCTTCTGGAAAAATTCGGCAAAAATATGAATGATTTAAATTGCAATTAGGGAAATACAAAATCAAAAATATGCTGTAGCTAACAGGTTTCTCTAAGTATTGCAGACGTTTTGGGCCAACACTTAAAGGAAGCCTGCACTTGTCAAGCTTTTTTAGGGGAAGTCTTGTTATTTCTTTTCAACTGTGTCATCTGTGACAACTCTCTTTAATACGATTAAAAGGTTTGTGTGCTGAAGAATGAAGGCAAAAAATAAAATGGAAGAGATGAAATACATGCTTGCCTGCTTGCCTCCTTGCACTCTTCCACCAAGGTATTGAGAATTTAATGAGCTCCTTGA
This sequence comes from Carassius auratus, assembly GCF_003368295.1. NCBI lineage: Eukaryota > Metazoa > Chordata > Actinopteri > Cypriniformes > Cyprinidae > Carassius > Carassius auratus. The sequence goes on from NC_039251.1 coordinate 26,809,560, forward strand.
GTTGACACACCACACCCCTGACCAGCCTTGATAGGTGTGTGTGTTTCCCAGTGCATTTGAGTAACACATAGATGTAGGGGAGGGAAGACATGTCCATCGCTCCTGACAGCCGTTGTAACTGGCAAGCACATCACCAATGAGCATGTGGAATAGAGTGGCAATGATTTTCTTAAAAGTTTGTTGCTCCTATGTAAGAAAAGCCACTTTCTCTTCGACAAAGTCACATATGGTTTCTTGACTGTTACGTTTGGGACATGCATTTTTCTGTAACTCTGCTTTGAAACAATATGTATTATGAAAGGTGTTCTAGAAGTAAATGTGAATTGAATTGAACATGCACGTCTCTCCTGCAGGAGGGAATCCGACTAAGACAGCTTTAGAGTAAAGTTTTGTCATGTGTCGGACATGCCGGATCAGTTGAGCGTAATCCTCCGCAGTGCTGCCAGATTCAGGCAGGATCAGGATTTCCCTGCGTCTTTAGACAGGCGGTGTTCAGTCAGCATGCAGTCATGTCAGTTCACTGTCTTTACCACAAACAAACACAGCAAATCCTCCAACTCACCCTGATAGAATGTCTTGTGTATTCCTGCAACAGAAGGATTTTTTAAAAATGGATAAATATCCATTGTTTCTGAAAGGGTTAGTTTAATTAAAATTGTGATTTCTGTCATTAATTACTCACCTCATGTTGTTCCAAACCCGTAAGACCTTCGTTTTTGATGAAAATATTTGATTCTGATAAAACAGATGTGTAGTCTGAATGCACTGTAAGTCGCTTTGGATAAAATCGTCTGCTAAATGCATAAAATGTAAATGTAAATCCGAGAGCATTCTGACCCTGCATAGACAGCAACGGAACTACGACGATCCCTTCACGTGAAATAAAACCACACATTGTTTGCAAAGAAGACATCTTATGAAAAGTCACATTTCAATTTTATTGTGAAAGTTTCCAAAAAAAAAAAAAAAACTTTTTGGCAAAAAAACAAAAACAAATCAATGAATAATGCATTGTTAATGCAAACAAAATGCATTTAAAATACTGTTATGCAAAAAGTATAAAATAACTTGTATCTCTTCTAAATGAATATAATTTTAAATAATGCAATGCAACAAGTAGGAAATAAATGATAACTTGCATCTCCTGTAAGCAAATGTTTTAAATAATGAATATAAATAGAACACTGCTGAATAGGAGAAAAAGCAGGACACCATCTCAGTGATCTTGTCCCTAGACACGCTATATGCGGAAGTACTTAGGTTCTTACTGTACTCTAGGTTCTTACTGGCCATTCACATAAAACATGTTTTTGTGTCTAAAGCCGCAAGTTTTTTATTTTATTTATTTTTTTAAAAGCACAGTTCCAGAATGACTTCTCTTCAAAAGTTGGCGTGCAAACCTGCTACTGTAAACCAGAGCCAGATTTGCTGTAAACAAAATCATGTACCGCTTGCTCCGCCTGGAACTGACATTGATGAGCGGTGCTGCATGTAAAAGTTTAAATTCTTTCTTTTAGCATGGCACTTATGTGTGAGACACTGCAAAAGACGCGAGTGCAACACTCATATTGCACTGACTGCACACTTGGTAGTAAAAATAAATTAATAACCGGCATGGGAAAAATTACATCGGTTAGAGGTTAAGAATTTCGGTTTAATCATCCAGCCCTAGTTATAAGTGACATGGAAACATTGAGTTTGTGTGGAGTAACATCTAGCATAAACCAAGCTGCTCTGAAACTGCGCTGTATTGTGCTTTTAGATTTTATTTTGATACATTGCCTTAACCAGAACACTCACTGACTCCCGCTTGGATTCACAGACAGCAAGACACAAGCATGTCACTGTTGTTCTTCACACTGTTGTGCCAGGGAAAAGCTCACTCCGCGTGCATGTCAGTGGAAACTCAAAGTAACAGAGATATCTAGGTTATTTTTAGCACTGTGACTTCAAAGAGCATCTTTCCTAAGGAGAATTTCTTCTCCAAGTGTTAGTGGAGAGAAGAAGCTCAAGATTATTTCTGTTCATTGGCTCCAGTGCGGCATGCAGATGTATCCTGTTTGCTACGGGCACTGATAGGCCATGAATGTTTGAGTCATATTTATTAAATTAAACTTGGAAGAGTGAGACCACTGCTTGTGATATTTCTCTCAAACTTTGTCACAAATGTGGTGCCCAACGTAGAGCTCCCTCTGTGTACCGTAATACCACCACACCTGGTTGAAATCATTATAAATGATGTTTGTGATAAGTGGGTTTTCATTTGAGAGGAAAATGTTTCACTGTCAGCGATGATATCAAATTTGTTGGATATTTTTGTAGAGTTGGAAAGGCCATTAAATCAGCAGGCTGTTGAATCGTGCATCGCCTCCCTCAGATTCCCCAACGATAATGAAATTGAAGCATATGATTGAAATCGGCTTTAAACACTGCTATGATGCACTGCAGGAAAACAGAGCGACTTAATAGAATCTAAAACCGACTTGGAGAAATAGTGGGGAAAAGGAGCTTCATGCCATTAATTTAATTTGTCATTCAGCAGCATATCCTTCACAAATTAGGGGCCTTGGGGTGTAAACAGACTATGAATCAGTGAGTTTATCTATAAAGAGAATCTAAAAGCAACGCACCAGGGAAAGATACTCGCCCCCTTCAATGCAAATCCATTTACAATGATTCCCACAAAAGCTGTTCCTCATCCAGTGAGCTCCTTCATATTGATGACTGAATCATTTCATTATTATCAAAAGAAAATGAAATCTATGCCAGCTCAAGCATCACACATGCCATGTTTCCTGCTTCTAGACCTCAGGTGAAAGTACAGATCACAATCTTCGTATCTCCATGAAAAAAAAAAAAACGCTCTGATATCTCGAAGAAAACCGTCATCTCGTTATTGATATTCTGAACGTGTGCCACGGAGACACCAGCTTTGCCTGCTCTATTTTTTAGTGCGTTTCTGACTCCAGACCACTTTCGACCTGATTTTCACTAGAGCGTGAAGCAGCAAACGTCTCAGGTTACGAATGTAACCATGGTTCCCTGAGAGGGAACGAGACACTGCGTCCTCTGAAGGGACACTATGGGGAACACCTCGTCGTGACCCGTGTCTGAAGCATACTTTGAAAAAACGCCAACTCGTTGGCCGCGACAGCGTCTGACGTCACTACCGGCGCGACTATAAATAAGCGACCGGAGAGCACGTCATCTATCTTCTTCGTGAAGCTTGCGTCCGAAGCATGGCAAGGGATCTAGAGGACGCAGTGTCTCGTTCCCTCTCAGGGAACCATGGTTACATTCGTAACCTGAGACGTTCCCCCTCAAGGGAACTTCGAACTGCGTCCTCTGAAGGGACACTATGGGGAACAGTATACCCACGCCGCCATGCTGAGGGGAGCGCAGGCCAGACCATGGCGAACACTAAGTACCAACTCTACCATTTCTATGGGAGTTGCCCCTAGGACGTTTAGACAGCTGTCTGTGACACTATCCCTTACGGCCAAAGGCCTAAGCTACATACCCAATATAATTGATCAGGGCCTCGACCCGGGGTAGAGCTTAAAGGCTTGGAATAGGAAGGATTCCTTTAAAGGGATACGGCTAAGAAACCAGTATTATACAAAGTCTTGCCTGTCACACAGGGGCTACCGTTTGCTCTTGCAAAATTTTTCGAAGGAGCTGTCTCAACAGAACCCTGGTAGCAAAACCCTGCTAGATAGGTATTCAAGGATACCTGAATGGAGTGGCGCCCAAGATGAACGGGGCTTTACACCAACTCAAGAAAGGGCACGAAGCAACCGCGCGAAGCCCTTACCATAAAGGATTTTTAGAAAGAACGCAGAGCCTTAGCGTGCGAACTTACCACAGAGTGGATTTCAGAAAGTGCGCAAAGAATACACGTGCACACTTACCATAGTATGGATTTTAAAATACTGTTCTAGGGAGGGGTTCTCGTGGCACTCTGAAGGGGAAAAAAAACAGAGAACACCGTCAAATGAGAGGAACTCTGAATTCAGAGTAGCGTACAAACACGTAACCCTTTTCTGGGAAAAAGGGGCCCGTTGTTAAAACTACTGCGAGAACCGCCCAAATATCCCTTGATGAGGGAAGCAATGCTTGAGTGTAAACAAAAATGCACTCCGGCTGAAAGGAGCCAAAGGAACCAAAGTCTAAACATCTCGAAAAAGGGAACGAAGCTGAGCGCGTAACCCTTACCATACAGGATTTCAGAAAAATGTGCAGAGACTTGCGTGCACATTTACCACTTTAAGAAGTACACAGAATGTAGCGTGCGTACCTACAGGTTCCTAAGCATCGCAGAGATCTGAGCCACACGGGAGAGGCAAGCTCCAAACTCACAAACCTCTTTGGACGAGGGGAGCATCACCTGAGGCAGTAAAAAACAGGAAGAATTCTGTAACTACCACCTCCTCCCTTCCAACTGGATGTGACAGTGCATATAAGCGGTCAGGAGGCCCCTCAGGGTGACCTGGCCAACATTCATGAAATCTCCTGCAGAGCCGTGCCAGTTCTGATGATCAGCGAGGCTCCCACAGAAGCCCGTGATCTCGGCCGCCTAATACCAGAGCACGAGGCCGGAAGGACGGTGCTGACGGGTGTTAGTAGATGCCATAACTGAGCACTGTAAAAGAGACTCACTTAGAAAGTTAGTAGACATATGACCACCAGCAATTCAACTCATAAGTATATACAGAAAAAGGGTTACATACTCACCCATCCTCCTGTAGTGGGACCCTGCTCACAGGGCGCTTCCTTATAGTCCAGACCATCAGTAAGGTGGTTACTATGAACATAGAACCAACCAAAAACATCATAGGTCCAGCATATGAGACTGTTATGAGAGAAATTCTCCCCCACCTAACCTCGATCAGGTGGAGAGCTGGTGGTCGCAGGGGAATTCAGGCAAGGGAGGAAAAGAGCAGAAGTTAAACATAAAAAGCATTTTCTCTAGGTATCGCTCTGATTCGGACGAGAACGCTGCCTCGTCTGAATCACATCCCTCAGGTCCTGCTTACCTCCTCGCGACCCACGATTCCTCTTGCCCCTGCCCATAGGCGGGGGAGGAGCGCGAGTCGCGACACTAGCCTTCTGCGCCCGTCTTTGATCCTCAGAACGAGACGGGCCAGGACCCCTATGTTGTTCGGGCTCGGACCTGGACCTTCGTGGAATGAAGGTTTTAAAAGCAGCTGAGCGCGCCCTTGCCTCCCTGAACTTTTCGACCACCATCTCGACGGAGGTACCGAAAAGCTCAGAAGGCGAGACCGGAGCATCGAGAAGAAAGCCCCTTTCTTTCTTCCCGATGTCTGCCAGGTTCACCCACAGATGTCTCTCCGTTACTACCATGGCAGCCATAGACCTACCCATGGCAGAGGCGGCCTGCTTGGTAGCACGGAGAGAGAGGTCTGTGGTGCGGCGCAGCTCGGCCACCTGATCAGCTGAAAGGCCCTCGCCTTTATCCAGGTCCCTCAGCAGGTCAGCCTGATAGGCCTGAAGCACCGCCATAGTGTGCAATGAAGCCACAGCCTGACCCGCTGCTGCGTATGCTTTGCCATTTAAGCGGGATGTATCCTGGAGGGGCTTAGATGGCAAAGAGGGAGATTTAAGAGAGGATGTTTCCCCCACAGAGAGATAGCTAGCCAGCGTCTCTTCTACAGGGGGCATCTTCTCATAGCCATTTTCGCGCATGCCCTCGATGTTAGCATAACTCGTATGCTGAAACCGATGGATGCGAGAAGAAAATGGCCTCCTCCATTCTTTCTTGATTTCCGCATGTAAATCAGGCAAGAATGGAAGGCTCACCTGGGCTGGAGGGCTATGGTCAGATAAATAACGCTCATCAAGGCGACCTCGCGGCTTTATTTTGCTTGTACGTTTCCATGGCAAGTTTAACTTTGCTGTGGCACGATCCATAACCTCTAACAGCTCCTCATACGCAGGGCAGGAGGATTGAGAAGGCTCAGCCTCAGCTTCTTCGCCAACCTCAGACATCTCCTGCTCTTCCTGGGTAGAACCCAGCAGAGCACTAACTTCAGTATCAGAAAGGGTTAATGATAACACGTCTTCCTCCTGAAGTTCATTCTCGTCCGCCGCCGAAGAGCGAGAAAGGGAAAGTCCCTCTCTAAACTCTTCAACGAGGTCCACCTGTGATCCCCACGAGCTCATTCTCCTCCGTGCCTCAACAGCGGCGGGTCCTGAGCCGCGGGAGACAGATGGCTGTCCCTCTTTCCTTGAAAAGAGAGACAAACGAGAGCGGAGCTTTTTCATGGAAAAACGCTCACAGTGCACGCAGATCGCCCCCTCAAGGACATCGCGCGCGTGCTCTTCGCCCAAACAAAAAACGCAAAGACTGTGTGTGTCATCCGGTGTCAAATAACGCTGACACGGATGCACGCACTGTCTAAACGCCTTGCTAGTGGAAGCCATGATAACAAAAGTAAAGATCGCTCTTACCGTGGTCGTTTCTCAGACGCACACTTCAAACAAAACAGTCAAATGAAGACGAAGAAGATAGATGACGTGCTCTCCGGTCGCTTATTTATAGTCGCGCCGGTAGTGACGTCAGACGCTGTCGCGGCCAACGAGTTGGCGTTTTTTCAAAGTATGCTTCAGACACGGGTCACGACGAGGTGTTCCCCATAGTGTCCCTTCAGAGGACGCAGTTCGAAGTTCCCTTGAGGGGGAACCATGTGCGCCTGCCAGCTTACTTCAATCACATAACCCCTGTAGGAATACTGGCCAAAAATACACTTACTACTACTACTACTACTACTACTACTACTACTGGTACTGTACATACATAATAACATCCAGACTTGATGCAGAGATCCAGTTCAGTCTGTATCAAAACTGAAATATTATCTGTAATGCCATTGTTTAAACTTCTCTGCAGTGCAATATGGTGAGGTTAATCCACCCACCTGAGCATCTTTATTCAGATGATGTATAGGCTCAAACCCCATCTGTCGCCATTTGTTCACATCACCAGCCATAATAATTGTAACAAATGTAACATTAAATGTAACAGTAAAAAACTGCTTCGGAATGAGGTGGCAGCAGTTCTGTCATAATTTACTCAATGTCAAATTTGTCTAGCTTGTTTTGTAGAATATATATATGTGTATGAAAGACCATGGGGCCCAATAATGTTCGGATCCAACTGACTCCCAGAATATCTTCTTTAGTGTTTCACAGAAGAAAGTACTTCATACAGGATTGGAATACATCCACACCAGTAGGTGTCAGTGTGATGCCCATGATCACTCCAAAGAAAAACAAGTGAGGCGTAAACAAAATATACTGTTCAAAATATAGTAACACTACGAAGTTCAAACTTGGCAGAGATTTTCAAAGTGGAACCACTTGGAGAGGTTGTGCAAAAAAATAAAAATAAAATGATAATAATAATATAAATAAATATAATATGTAAAATGGCTAATAGGTTACTCAACAGAACACACCTGAATGTCACATTTTTTAGGATGTTAGCACATGTTTGCATAGAAAAACAATGGGAAAGCAGCATAGGGAAATGAAAAATCTCATTCTTTGTGAACGGTCCCTTAAAATGTTACTATTTAGGCATGTGTATTTGTATACAGTTTGGCAGAAGAGGAAAGTGTGCGATATTCTTTTAAATTGAGGTCAACATTACTGCAGTAAATCCAGCTACATCATCTCCCAGTTCGTTTCTGTGTGTTTGTGTGAAAGTGTTGGAGCATCTGCATGTGAACTGTGCCACTGCGCTTTGAAGCATTCTGTTTGATAGTACTCACAACAGCTTTAATGTGTTTGTGTGTGCGTGTATGTGAACCACTGTTATGTGCTGAATGAATGAATATTTCTAAAAGTAGGTCTCATTTGCATAAAAGTATGCAAGTCAGTCTGTGCAGAACTCTCGTATGGCAGAGATAACGTAAAGACTTAATTAACTGCATGAAGACGTGATCCTCTCACTCGGAAGATTCCTTAATAGTGACCACGACCTCACCTCTTTTTAAAGAATAAGAACAATCTAAATTCAGTGTACCACAACCTGTTTTCCTGTCTGATGCATTAGCATAGTATTTATCTTTGAGATGAATAGTATTTATAGTATTTATCTTTGAGAGATAAAACATGAGCGAGTGTACAGAAATGTTTGTACTCTTAGCATTCTAGTATATTACATTATTTATGCAGTATACTGTAAATACTGCAGTATGCATATGCTGCATTTGACAATGAGCAGTACACATCAGTACTGTTGTACTGCCAATACTAGGGATGTTCATTTTAATGATCGTTAAGATTTTTGATCAATTACTACAATCAATAAAACGGGTAAAAAATTCATTTATTTATTTGTTTTAAGGAATTTATCAAAATATTTTAAAAGGTTTGCTGCATGGTTAAAATAGGCCTATGCTACGGATATATATAACAAAAGTGTAAAAAAAAACAAACAAAAAAACAACAACACATAAGTCACATTTTATTATTTCATTCATAAATAGGCCTAATGCCAATGCGAAAAATGTTTTCAAACATTATAATAAACACTGTAAACATAGTTAGGCTATTTTAGTTCCCTTCACTCCACAAAAATTAACTGTAGGCTATTTAGAAAAGAGCAAGAATTAAAAATATAGAAGCTATAGCAATACAAACGACAAGCCAAAACAAATTCATTTCCGCCAAAACGCAACTGAAACCAATGTTGGGTCTCTCACTCGACACAAAATCAAAAATCAGGCTGCATTGTCAAAGTAACTGTGTGTGTGCGTGCCTTTTAGTCAAAAAGGTAATCGGAATTGTAAATGGTTTGCCTTTATTTGTGGCAAAAAAGAAAAAAAAAATATATATGTAATATTTATTTATTTATTTTTCATTCATTCATTTAAATGTGTGCAATTTTGGATTTTCCAGCATTGAATTTAACACTTCAAATAAAACAAATGAAGGTAAAAGCAGATTTTTTTTTTATTGCAATTATTTTATTTTGCTTTATTTTAGTTTTAATTTCTCTGATATGTAAAAGACATGCCAGTTTGACTTTTTTTTCACTAAGGACAAACGCAAAAATAATATCAGATGCGATTTTTAAAGATAGTGTGAAATCAAAATTGTTGTTTTTTTCTGCTTTGAGTCCATATGTGTTCTTGACTTTTACATTTTTGCAATGATTAATTGTTTGGAAGTTTCAGTGATTACCATTTCAACTATTCAAATGCAATTCATCCCTCATTAAATATATATGTACTTGTATAGTACTCAAATTTTGAGTAAAAATGTAGTTGTCAATAAGCAGCAGGCATCTGCACGGTTATCGTTTGATTGACAACCTTAAGCCTGACTGACATCTCATTATTTGGTTAGCCGTGTGTCAGAAATTGAGAATTAACACAGCTCTCTGTTTGGCTCTGGAATTTTATTGATATAAGAAAAAAAAAAAAAAAAAGACAAGGCTTCCTCTTCAAGCAAGCCCCTTTAACCTCTTTTCTCTGCCTCTGCCTGCGGGTGAGTCACCCCGCTGGAGAAAGGGTCGTCTCCGTTGCTATGGTTACAAATTTTCAATCTCCGTATTACTTTTCACCAGTCTTGCTGTGTCTTTTGTTCCATTTAATGTCAGTTGCAGTACCTGCAGTCGTGTCTTCCACAAGTCAGTCATTTGCAAGAATATCTCTCAATGTATTTCCAGTTATTTGGCTCACAAATACATGTCAATGTTTCAACCCCTAAACAATAAGAATAATAATAATTTATGTTTTTCAAAAGAAAATTAAGACCGTTTTTATGACAATTCATATTTGTTGCATTATGGCAATTATTTCATTATTCAATCTTTATCTATCTTTCTGACTAATAAAGTTTCATATGCTTATAGTAATATGCTTATACATCTTTAGAAATATTGTTGCATAAATGAACTATGTATTATTACACATAGGTAACACTTTAGAATAGGGAACACTCTTTCACTTTTAACTCAATAAACTTCTGATTTGCTGCTTATTAATATTTAATAAGGAAGTTGTTAAGTTTAGGTATAGGGTCGGATTAAGGGATCTAGAATAAAGTCATGCAGAATAAGGCATTAATGTGTGCTTTATAAGTACTAATAAACAGCCAATGTGCTAGTAATATGGAAGCTAATAAGCAACGTGTTAATGGTGAGAATAGGTCCTTAAAATAAAGTGTTAAAATAATTATTAACCTAAAATAATAAATAAATCCATCTTTCATGAAAATAATTTCACGTTGTAAAAAAAACAACAACATATTATTATTATTATTATTATTATTATTATTATTATTATTATTATTATTAAGTATTCATTTTCATTACGCAAAATATAATACGTTTTTTTTTTACTTTTGACTTTTGGGGTGTGTTCTTGTCAGGTATCTGAAACCTGACACCACATTTCCTTCACTAATATGCTGGTTTTATAATGCAAACTGTTTTAGATTAGTTTTTTTGTCTCATGTCGTGCTGTGTTGTCTCTGCTGTTAATGCTCTTATCTCTGCTGTGCAATATGCAGTGCTTTAGGTCAGAATCTCCCACACACACTCAGACTTCAGGCTAGAAGTATCTCTCTCTGTCTCCCTCTGCCTCTGCCTCTCTATTTTTCCTTCCTCCATATTTTACTGCATCCTGCTTCCAAAAGTGGACCATAACGACCTTATTTTATTTGGATTAGTCAGGATTTAGAAGGCACTATGTTAGGCTGCCAATCACAGACTCGTCTTTATTTCATTTAGGTTAGAGATGCATTAGGTAAGGGTTCATTAGCTTAGTCATTTCCTATGAGGATTACTTCCTGAAGAAACAAACCTATATTAAATTGACATCATGGGGAAAAAAGGATTTTCTTTGCTGCTTTTCCAACTAAACAGACATGGCAAATTGTATTTTATTTACCTGCAGTATTTGGTAAAATACCTTTAGTTATGGGTAGTTTTCCATCAGTTACCTTTTTATTTGTTTTTGATGTAGATTTTGTCAGCTTTCTGGATGGCACACCTCACACAGGACGTGCTTTTAATCAACTATAGTTGTAGTTTATGTTCAGTCGTGATTTAATTGTAGGGCCCTATGATTTCTGTGATGCAGAAAACACGGACAGAATCATGGAATCCAGTCTAGTATAATATGGAATGCCTTCACTACAACCTGTCAAAATAAAAGTTTGGTTTAATATGAAGAAACTGTGACAGAAATATACTATAGTTAATGTAATGATAGGATTCCAACTAATAATCAAATTATTGCTATTTATATATATTTACAAGAAAAATAATTGACCAGAATATATTTACCAGAAAAATAACAGGATTTCTGATAAAAGACCATAATAATAATAATAATAATAATAATAATTTTTTTATAAAATCAATTAACTAGAGGTGCTTTAGATTCAAATTTAATGAAACCATTAAAATGGAATCCAGAAAACTAATGGGAAGTACTCAATTTGGTAAAAGTAAAACAGAATTTGAAGGAACGTAAAAACGTGTTTCATAGGGCCGGGAAAAAAGTAATTTTGGTTTTATAAATTGCTGATAAATTGAACAATTACAATGAAAAATCCAAAAAAAAAAAAATATATATATATATATATATATATATATATATATATATATATATATATATATATATATATATATATATATATATATATACATATATATATATATATACATATATACATATATATATATATATACATATATATATATATATATATATATATATATATATATATATATAAAATGGATTTCGAAAAAAAACAAAAACAAAAAAAACAGATTTTATGGGGCCCTACAATTGCTCTTTCCCCAGTCCATTTAAAGAATCAACACAAGAAAGTTTTCAAGTCAGAAAGCTTAATGGTGTTGACATCACATTAACATATCAGTGTTCACGTTTTCATATCAACATCAAGTCATTTCACAGGCTAACGTAGTTAAATTGCTTGTTTCCTGTCTATATGGGTTAGTGAGAGGGTAAAAAGTTATCAAAATTAAACTGGAAAGTAGAGAAAGTGGATAGTTGTCACCTGTTTACAATGCAAGAGTCCTTGAGTAGTTTAAAAAAGGTGTTGAACGCTGAATCCACGTCCGTGAACCATGATGTTCTGAAGTTTGCCAAATTGGTTAGAAAGTCTCATTTACTTTCATTCCTATTAGCCTATTATCATAACAGATTAAATTTAACGAAGGCAATTAAGCCTGAGCTCTAAGCCCTGTAATGGGACGCAGGCAGCCATCATCATGTAGATTAGATGTAATTATGTTACGTGATTGTCCTTGTTTCCTGGTGCAGTCAGAGGAACGAGTCACTGTTGTTTACTCGGGAGGACGTTTCATCTGTTTCTCCTTTGTTGACATGATTCGCCGTTTCTGTCTCCGCAGTCCTCTGTACTGTCAGGTTCAGTTACTGTGGCCTTTGAAGCACACCTGAGCTGAGCTCTACTGACTGTGTGTGTGTGTGTGTGTGTGTGTGCAGATTCCTTGGCTTTTCCTTGTGACCTTGCTTGCACCACACTGTCTCTAAATGAAAGTGAATGAAAAAGGAAGTGAGGTGGAGAAAGGATCAATAGGCATCACTGCGAAAGTCGAACACGCGTTAAAGTGACTGCTAATAATTTGAAAGCTTTTCTGTCAGGGTAAATGAATAATTATTGTTATTCATCATAATACAAGATTGGTTGAAAGAGTCCTGGAGGTCAGCCTGTTAACCCCTTGTGCTGCCCTCAAATGAGTGTGCTGAAAAGGCATGACACAATTGATTGTGTTTTTCACACTTTTTGTGACAATTTATGGCTGCTGTCTAGCCTATGATGATCAATCTTTTAATTACTGCTGTTACTCTCAGCAGGTGTGGATAAACACAAAGGCTTGCGTAGGATGCAGCCTAGAAGCCACACGTGTGCAGGGGCCCCGGATTGGCCAAACTATTTTATCATTTACATCACCACTGTCACTATACAGCATAGCGGCAAAATGTCTGGATGAATGTACAATAGCGGAACACAAAAGGTGGAAAATACAAAGGTTAAAAGAACAACGTGACCAATATATACTGAAAAATGGATTAATTTGATAAAGCAAGTTCCCTTTTCCATATTGTGTTTGCGCACACAAAACAGACATGATGCAAATCATTTTTGTGTGTCTATTGTAGTGCAAAGAAACCATGTTCAAATACTGATCTTATATTAGTGCTGTCAAAATTAGCACGTCAACGCAGGCATTTATATATAGTTTTTTGACCAACTTTATATTATTATTTTTACAAATAACAACTAACCACATAACATCCATTCAGAAAAAAATGCAAGAACAACAACAACAGACATATATTCAATTTAAATATTACAATGAGAAAGATAATTGTTTATTTTATTTTATATATAATCCTGTATTTAAAAAAAAAAAAAAAAAATCTGCCAAACATCAATTGTGCTAGGTTTGATCTTATTAATTCCTGCCGTTGTACATTCACAGGCAACTATTTTAAGAATACTATGGATTCAATACGTTTTCCCACACACGTGCCACACGGTGTAAACCAGTTCTGTATTATTGTCTTTTTTGCAGCTGTAAAACCAACAAACAACATTCTTTTTTTTGTATAAGACATAAACTTGACCATGTAGTCAGTTTGTAGTAAAGAGGATACAACAAAGTTGACATGTGGACACAGATTATATACAATAGGACACTCCCAAAACATATAAAGAAAAGTACCTGATGTATTAAATTTTGAATCTTTTGTATGGAGTTATATATGTCTATTAATAACTTTGAAAATATAATGTATAAGACCAGTTTTTTTAAGTTTTATTCTGAGGTTAGACCACTTCCTCTCCCAGTCGACAGAAAATTGAATGTCAGATAGTAGATTTGAAATGATTTATGCACTCAAAGCACTTACATAGACAGGGGGTATCACCTCATCCACCACCAGTGTGCAGCATCCACCTGGATGATGCAACGGCAACCATATTGCGCCATTGAACGCCCACCTCACACCAGCTTACTGGTGGAGAGGAGACGGCATGATCAAGCCAATCAGCAGATATGGGGATTGTTAGGAGGCCATGATGGTCAGAGGCCAATGGGCGAATTTAGCCAGGATGCCGAGGTCACACCTCTACTCTTTTCGAAAGACATCCTGGGATTTTTAATGACCACAGAGAGTCAGGACCTCGGTTAAACGTCTCATCCGAAGGATATTTATGTCCCTATCTAGGTCATGCAATGCTGGGGTCCGTACAGAGTCTGTCGCATCTCTTGCTGTTGAGGCCACAACTGAATCCAAAGTACTCTGTTGTTCTTTAAGTGCAAGCTTGATACCGTTAGCAATGGCGCCTTCAAGATCCTCTCAGGAGATGGTGGAATCTTTGAATTTTTTTCTTTATTGGTGATTGCTCATTCTCTCTTTTCTGACTGTCATTGACCATAGAAATACTCATGATGGGTCAGATAGAGAGTTTATTAGCCTATAATTGTAATATAACCATAATTGTGTTAGCTTATTATTGTAATATTATTATAATATATTTAAAAATGTATTGCAATTGAAAGAATTAAGTAATGCATGTATTATATTATATTATATTATATTATATTATATTATATTATATTATATTATATTATATTATATTATATTATATTATATTATTGTAACAATACAACTCCATGAACCACGGAAGAAGGAGGCGGGAACCGGGGGACAATCAAAATCACAACTTTAATAACAAATTAAACACAAAACAGCGCGACAGCCCCTCGCGGACGACTGCCACACAAAAACAAAAGCAAACACAAAATAAATACAGGTCTGGTCCTCTCTCGTCCGTCACTGTCGTCGCTCCTGTTTTATATCCTTCCATCTTCTCCGTGGGACTCGAGACCAGTGGGTCGAGCAGGGGTCGCTCATTTCCATTCACTCAACCGGCCTTGTTGTTTATACTCTTTATTGTTACGGTTATATTTTTGTTACCTTCAAATATATGTATGTCTGTATGCAGTGGAAGCCAAGACAAATTCAAATCCAAGACAAATTCCTTATATGTGTAAACATACTTCACAAATTCTGATTCTGATTTATATTAATTTAGTTCTCACATGTTGAGAATCTAGTGTGTAATAGCGTGTAAAAGAGCAAGCTTGCACATCTGTGTGTGTATTGGTTGTTTAGTATTCAGGAGTCTCACAGTGTCACAGAGGACACGGTGCAGTTGGTCGATCAGAGGAGATGATGCTGATATCTTCATCAGCTCTTATCTCAGTGCAAGAGGTCCTTATCAGACCGACATCTCCTTCACAATGACCCCACCTAATCAATTCGCACACACAATAACAGTTCAACTCCAGACGGATCGATGGATCTCCAATACAAACACTCACACACACACAACACATGTCCTCATGTGTCCCCAGTGAGTTGGGAGACTGTGGTGTATTGCGTCAGGACTGTTGTGATTCCTGCGGCATGAGATCTCAGGGAGGAGGTCATGACACGCTCCTGTGGCACACTGTCAGATCCATCAGCACTCTCTGGAGCTTTGAGTGTGTGCGTGTGTGTTTTGTGGGGGTGTGTCCCAAAAACTCATCACTCATAAATTCAGACAAAGGAGCTGCTGATTGTTAATGTTAATTAATACATTCATTAACCTACCGCTAACCTCAGTGCGTGATTGACACAACCTCCACAGTCTGAATGTGCTGATGGCTGGATTTAAAACGCATGCTGGGAAAAGAAACAATAAGCTGCAGATTTGTCACAATGCCTTTGTGCTCCATCCAGTCAGATGGAGATGTGCCATTTGCAGCTTTAATTACACGCAGGCCATCGTGAGAGATAGTTGTAAATTTCATGCAGTGATTTGCTGAAGTTTGGTTTTGTATTTTAAATGTCATGGCTTCCTCCTCTGTCTTAATTTAGCACATTAATAAGGTCTTTGGAATTAATTAATTTATTGCTCACTGCTAATAAAGTATGTCTTAGCTTTTACCTGCATTAGTGACACTTACATTTCTGTACTTTAGACATTTAACAGATCTCTGGTTAAAAAAAAGTTTTTAGTGTTTCAAACCCGTAACCAGGCAAAATTTCTCACCAGTATGTCTTTGTGTCTGTCTGTCTGTCTGCTTGTCTATCTTTTTGGTCTGTCTGTCTCTGTATGTCTTTCTGTCTGTTTGCTTGTCTGTGTCTGTCTGTCTGTCTGTTTGCCTGCCTGCCTGTCTATTTGTCTGTCTGACTGCTTGTCTGTGTCTGTCTGTTTGTCTGCTTGTCTGTCTGTGTCTGTCTGTCGGTCTGTCTGTGTCTGACTGTCTGTCTGTCTGTGTGTCTGCCTGTCTCTGTCTATCTGTCTGACAGTCTGTCTGCCTGTGTCTGTCTGCTTGTCTGTGTCTGTCTGTCTGTCTGTCTTTCTGTTTGTCTGTCTGTGTCTGTCTGTGTGTCTGCCTGTCTCTGCCTGTCTCTGTCTGTCTTTCTGTCTGTCTGTCTGTCTGTCTATCTTTGTCTGTCTGTGTCTGTCTGTCGGTCGGTCTGTCTGCTTGTCTGTCTGTTTGTCTGTCTGTCTTTCTTTCTGTCTGTCTTTCTGTCTGTCTGTCTATCTATCTTTGTCTGACTGTGTCTGTCTGTTGGTCTGTCTGCTTGTCTGTCTGTTTGTCTGTCTGTCCGTCTGTCTGTCTGTCCGTCTGTCTGTCTGTCTGTGTGTCTGCCTGTCTCTGTCTATCTGTCTGACAGTCTGTCTGCTTGTCTGTGTCTGTCTGTCTTTCTGTCTGTATCTGCCTGTGTCTGTCTGTCTTTCTTTCTGTTTGTCTGTCTGTGTCTGTCTGTCTGTCTGTCTGTGTGTCTGCCTGCCTGTCTGTCTGTGTCTGCCTGTCTGTGTCTGTCTGACAGTCTGTCTGCCTGTGTTTGTCTTTGTCTGTCTTTCTGCCTGTCTCTGTCTTTCTGTCTGTCTGTGTCTGTCTGTGTCTGACTGTCTGTGTCTGACTGACTGACTGTCTGTCTGTCTGTCTGTGTCTGTCTTTCTGCCTGTCTCTGTCTGTCTGTCTTTTTGTCTGTGTCTGTCTTTCTGTCTGTGTCTGTCTTTCTGCCTGTCTCTGTCTGTCTGTCTGTGTCTGTCTGTCTGTCTGTCTGTCTTTCTGTCTCTCTGTCTGTCTGTCTGTCTTTCTGTCTGTCTGTCTGTCTGTCTTTGTCTGTCTGTCTGTATGTATTTGTATAATATAAAGTACAAGTGATTTGTTTTATTGTTTGAGTATTTTATCTATTTATTTATTTATTTTTTACATTTTGCAATGCAGTGTGGTCTGGACACGTTTTGTGCGATTCCCTTATGTTAAGTATTTGTTAAGTAACTGTTACAATATCTGAGTGGTACAGTGGTTCTGTTTCTTGCCATTTTCTTGTCTTATACGTCATCTAGTTTATTTGATTGCCCCTGTCTAGTTTTTCTGATTGTGTTCATGTAATGAAGTAGCTATTCATGTGTAACCCTGCATCATGCTTTTCTGCTTATCCAGAGTCTTATCACAGTCTGATAGTCTCTAGAGACCAGACGCTCATAAATCACATCACCCACTGCCACCCAAACACTCGACACTGAACTGGAGACCCTATTAACCTGCTCCTATCTTAATGAGTTAGTTAACGCACTATTTTCTGTTAATGTAGCTCATCCTTGAGCTCGGGGGCCTGGGGAATGCTGGGAAAGTGTGATAATTGGCTGTAGTTTATCATCGATTGCAGACTGATGAATGGGGCAAGAAGGGACTCCATTTGTTTATGTCTTGTTTTGCTTTATCTCATTGCCATCTTCCCCTCCCCCTCACCTCTCCATCTTTCCTCGCCTGTAGGCTGGAGTCAACGTGCTCCTGCAGGATGTGAACGGGAACATTCCACTCGACTACGCCACAGAGGGGACGGAAACCAGCTACATCCTCATCAAACACCTGGAGGAGAATGGTAGGATCCTTCATTCATTTGGTTCTTTATTTGTCAGTTTTATTTGACTACATAAAAAAGTATACTACCATTTACAAGTTTGGTTTAGATTGTGATTGATTTGATTGATTTCGCCATAGCTGCATTTATTTGATAAGGAATGCAGTACAAACTGTAATATTGTGAAATATTAATACAATTTAAAATAATTTAAATATTTCTATTTGAATGTATTTTAAAACTCAATTTATTTCTGTGATGCAAAGATGAATTTTCAGCATCATTACTCCAGTGTTTAGTGTCACATGGTCCCTCAGAAATTATTGTATTATGATTATTTGCTGTTTAGGACATATTTTAGATGGTAAAACTCTTCTGTTCTGTCTGGATTTTTTATTTTTTTTATAAACTGAAACTGCAGCAGCTCTTTTTCATCTTGTCTGGTGTAGGGCACATTCTAGTTAGATTTTTGTGTGACACCGTGTTTCCCATTGCTAACACCTGTAAACAACAAAGCAGTCCTGACAACTGATAACCGCTCAAATATATTTCTACCGACTGAATTGTATGTACAGTCCTACCATTCAGCCGTGTCGTTAACAGTCATCCGTTCTGTCAGCTCACATGCTGGATTCAGTTAGAGTTACTTTAGCCTGAGAATCAATCAGTGAGATCCAGCGAAACAGACACACTTCTCTGGGCTGCTGTCACTTGAGCTCGTTTATCATTAGAGTCAAGCCTCCAACTAACTCTGTACAGCTCCTCATCTTCTGTTATGCTGCTCTGATCTGCTTTGTCTAATAGAGCACTATTTGCAAGTTAAGATGATTTGTATTCTCCAGATGAGACAAAATGAGGACACTGAGAGAGATCCCGTCTTGTCTGATCCCGTACATAATAGCTCGGTCACAATAACTCCTCCTGTCCATCATCTGCTTCTCACCTCATCACCTGTCTTTGTGTTCATCAGGAGTGGACATGAGTTCTATGCACCAGATGAAGACCCAGCGCTCATCCACCATGCTGTCTGACGTGAGGCAGCTTGTCAGCAGCGGGGGCAGTGTCAATCAACAAAATGATGACGGGGTCACGCTGGTGAGAAAATGCATCCATCCCGAAATGTGTTACGGTTGGCTGATCTCTAAATATAGCACAGTCTGTGTAATGTGTACAGATGGTGATTTGAATCGGAAGGCTCAAAGCATGTGACGTGTGCATCTGTGTTTGCAGCTACACATCGCCAGTGCCAGTGGTTATAAGGAGGTGGTGTCTGTGCTGCTGGAGAACGGGGCAGATGTCCAGGTGTCTGACAACAGCTTCTGGACACCATTACATCTAGCTGCCAAATACGGGCAGGTACATATCATTAAATGGCATTACATGTCATTTCAGGATGGACACTGACTCGAAATCACAGTTAAATGTGGACTAAACCAGGGCTTTGCAACTTTAGGCACATGATTGATAGAATATTATATGTATTTGTTTTCTTCAGATATTTTAGAAATGTAGAAATGTTTTTTAACATGCCAGACCTCCCTGTGTTAATTTAATTTAATTTAATTTAATTTAATTTAATTTAA
This sequence comes from Carassius auratus, assembly GCF_003368295.1. Lineage (NCBI taxonomy): Eukaryota > Metazoa > Chordata > Actinopteri > Cypriniformes > Cyprinidae > Carassius > Carassius auratus. The sequence goes on from NC_039251.1 coordinate 26,829,106, forward strand.
TTTAATTTAATTTAATTTAATTTAATTTAATTTAATTTAATTTAATCTGAAGTGCTATGAAATAAAAAAAACACACACACAACTAGAAATTAAATTAAAAATAAATTAATTTAATTTAAGATTAATATTTCACTATATATTAAATGCAAATAAGTTAATTAAAATAATTTTTACGTTATTTATTAAAAGTATTTACATGCCAAGCTAAAGATAGCAGGTAAGTAAAATAAATACATATTACGTTAATCCATAGTGTTATACAAATAAACAAATGTATACTATAAAAGTTGTTTATTTATTTATGTGTTTGTTTGTTTTTACTTCTGTAGCACTTGGTGTCAAAAAGTCTGCTGAATTGGACAAAACAAATGTTCTGGCTAATTTGAATTCGCATGAGTGTAATATGCTATATTTCATTTGCCTTTGCATTTAGCCATTTTATCAGATTTCTGGTCACGGTCTGTGGAACGTATTGAAATTAGTTATCGTAGACCAAATACAGCTAATTAATTCACCTACCCTTCCTGTTTCTGATTAATGTCGCTTCATCATTGCATTGATCTTACCAATTCTCAGCCAGATTGACTCTCGCTTGGAGGATCATATGAAGTACTAATGTGTTTTATAGTTGAATAACACTGCTTACGCTAGAGGAGATTGATTTCTAGAGGAAAGGATGAACCTGCTGACATGGTCAAATATTTGATAATGTTTCAGGTTGCTGATGAAGAGAGTTTTCCTTCTTTCTTCTCCTTTGTTCTTTTTGTCCCTCAGGATACTCCTGCCTACTTGCACACCTTTCTGTTTTCCTTTTCCCTCCCCTCTTTCTTTTCTGAGGCTCAGGTTTTTAGTTTGCTTTTGCAGCCAAGTGTATGGTTTAGTTTTTCTACTAACTATGTTGCTGGTGCTGGAGCCAAAACTTTCAGAGCCCTACTAGGACATGGTGACTTATAAAAATATGGCAATTGTTTTGGTGGCAGATTACAGTTTTTATTATTCTAGTCATTTTGGTGGAAAAGGTCTACAGGACCTCTAGAGATTCAAGAGAGAGAGAGTGCAAGACAATACTCTGCTGAGAGTTACAAAAACTCCTGTGGCTGTGGTAGATTTGACATTATAGTAATCATAAATGCAGTATCATGGTACTTAAGATTCATATCTTCAGTATATCCTTCCATATTCTCAAGAAACCTCAAACTGTAGAATGATGTTCTCATGAAAAAGGATGTAAAATGTAATTAGTATTTGTTAGTGGAGGGTGGGCTGAGATTGCAGTGACTAGTGTTTGATCTGTAGTCTCAGACACCCACACACACACTCGCAAATAATAAACACACTCCGAGAGATGTTTTCTCTGCCCACATCTATAATTCATTGCGGCAGGGCAGAATCTTTCTCAAACACACAGACAGACACATCGAGTCAGTCATTAGCACTGCAGATGGTTGTGTGACTCAGCAGAACTGCCATGCACCATCTGAACCGCTGGAAACATTGAACACTACATGCAGTAAACAGGGTGGGAATACAGTATTACACCCACCACCTATCACATACACATTTATTTGGCAGCGGTGAGTAAATATGTGATGTGTACAAGCCACTATGGTGTTTTTAAAGCCTCTCTGAGACAATTACACACTCTTGTTGAACTAAAACCTTTAGTATTGTATTATGAGAATCAGACTAGATAAAAGCTGGCAAAGCATGTGTCTGGTTGACTTCGTGCTGATCTTCAGGCTTTTCTGCCTCTCATACAGCAGCAGTTTCATTCACGGCTTCATGCATGTTTTCTCTCTCTCTCTCTGATATTAACTTTAGCCATTAAGAGCTTCACAAAAAAATGAAGCAACCCAGGTTTGCTTCTTGACATTTCACTTTTATATTATATTTCTTTTTCATGGATGGATACAAAATAAATGAACAAATTAATGCAAATTAAACCCTTAATAATTAAATAATTAAAAACAAATACAAAACTAAACCTGTAAAATTGATTGAATGGAGGAACCAACAAACAAATAAATAAATTGATGAATTTTTTAGCTATTGAAAAAAAAAAAAAAAAACTATTTGCTGACATTTCGGAAACTAATAAACTACTCAGAAGTTATAGCAATGGTTGTAAGATGATATACATATTTAAAATTAAATTACACACTTAAGGTTTAAGCCATTTCTATTGAATTCAGCCATCTGACAAGTTATTCTGTTGTATTTTCTCCCTAAAGCTGTTTTGAGCTAATTTTGGACACATACATAATACATCAAAACATGCTTTCACTTCAGACATAGTATGCAGACAGTCACGCACACTCCTGCTGCACAAATCCAGTCTGAAACAGTGATATAGTGCCATGTGTGCGTGTGTGTTTGTGTAAAGCAAGCAGATGCACACTAACAGAATTAAATAGACAAGTAAACAAGTGAGAAATAATTTAACAAGTGAGAAATAATTCAACGGCCCCGAGTCAATTATTTCCCACTTATAGTATACTACATTTACCACACCTCAAGACATTGATCAGATGATATATTTAAAGGGGTTCGTCTGGGTTTTGTCCTTAAATTGCTATTGTGAGTAGGAAAACATTTTTCCACATCTCATCCAATGCCTCTTTTGCTAGCTCCAAAACGTCATTTTAAAGCTGGTAATGGAGGCTTGAGCCGTTGATTGCATTCTAATGCAGTTATTTATGAAGTTATTAGAAAGAGAGCGAGAGAGAGACAGAGAGACAAAGAGAAAGAGAGAGAGAGAGCTTGTGTGAATTAGGCTAACGTTACCTTTTGCATCTCTAAACAGTGTTGTGATTACCTTGCTAGTGGGAAATGTCATGCTTTAAGTTTCTACACTATATAGGCTAACTGATAAAATGGTCAAGGCAGTGCTGACAACACCTTTTTGTGCAAACTGCGTGAACATTATTACGGTTTTACTGTGCGAAGTGATATGGAACTAACTGTAATGCGGTCAAGAGAGCTGCCTGGAACTACATTCGCCGTGTGTTTACCAGAAAATAATTGCACACCTCAGAAATTGTGTCAGTCAATCAGAATCAATCATTCAACAGCCCCGTAGTATAAATGTAGATGAATATGTGTGTATCTGTGTGCAGGCTGTGTGAATGTGAGGTGTGAGCATATGTTTGGTGCTGGAAGCAGGAGCGGAGCCAATGCTTTAGATTAGACTCCAAGCTGATGGATGCAGACGTCTTTAAGCTGTGACCTACATCTTTTAGCATTCTCTTTGAGTTCCTCTCAAGATGTGTGTGTGCGTGTGTTTGTGTCCCTGCAGACCCACATAGTGAGCCAGCTGTTGAAGCACAAGGCAGACCCTACTCTCCTGAACTGCAGCCAGGACAAGCCCTCAGGTACAAGCACACACAAAAACTGCACTAGTGGTCAACCTATACAACGTTTTGAGTGACTGATGTTGATATCTAGGAGGAGCTGGTTCTGTTTCACCACAAAGTGTTGAAAAAAGAGAGAGAAATAAAGAAAGAAAGAAATCAAATAAACTTTGGTTTTCCCCATAAATTACTATTAAAAAATATTTTTTTTTTCACTTTAATTATAATAATATATTGTCAATTGTATAATATATTGTAAATGTAATAATAATAATAATAATCATAATATTATATTATATTCCGGACTATATATGTCGCACTTTTTTTCATAGTTTGGCTGGTCCTGCGACTTATAGTCAGGTGCGACTTATTTATCAAAATTTATTTGACATGAACCAAGAGAAATTAACTAAGAAAAATGTAACGATACATGTATTCGTCCCGAACCGTCACGGTACGGACATCTCTGTTTCGGTGCATTAGGCCTTATAATTAATACATTTCAGCGAATCAACTTAGAAAACACTTATTTGTTGTCCTATTAATAATACTTCACTGTAAAAGGTCTACTTTTTGTTTATGTGGCATTACTATCATTAGTACCGTATTTTCCGGACTATATAAGTCGCACTTTTTTTCATAGTTTGGCTGGTCCTGCGACTTATAGTCAGGTGCGACTTATTTATCAAAATTAATTTGACATGAACCAAGAGAAATTAACTAAGAAAAATGAACCAATAGAACCATTTCTCTTGGTTCTTGGTTCTAAATAAATGCGACTTATAGTCCAGTGCGACTTATATATGTTTTTTTCCTCATCATAACATATTTTTGGACTGATGCGACTTATACTCAGGTGCGACTTATAGTCCGAAAAATACGGTATATATTAGTATTCATAATTTCAGACCAAAAGTGTATATGAATGGTGAGATGTGTATCAAGTATCCTCAAAAGATTTTAATATTAATATTTTTTGCTACATCAACCCATGTGACATTAAATTTACCAAACAGCTGCAAAATCTGCTCACATTGCTAACTTTACAGAATATATAGTACATCTCTGTGACTTTCACACAGAAAAGAGATGAAACCAAAGTTGTCTGGGATGTGCTACACACTTGTGCCCCTGAGTTTGAGAGTGTCAGACTGTTCTTCCTCTCTAGAGCTTTCTGTTGGATGTGAATATTTCATAGCTGGGCAGATTCATTCAGTTCAGTCTTTCTCTCTCTTCGCTTCTCTGCTGATGTCTGTGAAACTGCTTCCACTCTCCTGTGGCTCTGGATGGCAAACGAATCAACTGCTGTCACAGCTAACTGAAACCAAGAGATTTAAAGGGAAATATAACGAGAAACAAGAAAAAAAGAGAAAAAAAGTTTGATATGGTCTGACAACATTTCAGAACTTCCATACAGTTCACTTATGGTTAGGAAACTTACCTGAATAAAAGAAGTTATTGAGAAACTCTGTGGTGTGTATACATATATATATACAACTTACAACTAACAATCGTAAGTGACCTGTTCAGCAAATAGTTTGTTGTTGTTATTAGCATAAACCTTAAAATAATAATGATGATAATAATTCTGCAAGAAAAAAACTGCCAGTGGAATAAGAAAAAATAACTTAATTCATGAATCAAGATTCTTTATTTAGTCTTTGTATCTGCAATTTTGCTTCTAGTGACTTGAGGATGTTTCTTTTCTTTTATTTTATTTTTTAAACTGGAAAGCAGAAGTATTGATTAAGAAAATGATGTAAGATTTAATTCTGTCCCCGTGCTGCATGGCTTGCAGGAGCATCAGAGACACTCGTGACCTCATGCTAAATCTCCAGCGAGGTGTTCTTTCTCCTGACTCCACAGACTCGCTCTCCTTTCCCCAGCGCTCCGCATCTCAGACTCCAATCAATAGCTCATTCTAAGACTCTGGCTTAACTCAAGGATGTCTGGGTTGAAACGTAGAGCTCAGAGAGGATGAAAAGTGAATCCTTTCTTTTCACTTAAAGTCTCTTTAGAGAGCAGTGTATATATCTGAAGAGAATGTGTGTGACTGGAGGACCATTCTCTTGGGTGTCACTCTTTCTTGGTAGGAAAGACAAAAGGCTGGTCCCTTACAGTTCCTTTTTTGGGGGACGGATTATCCACCTCCCCGTCCCCCAGTCGGAGCACAGATGGATCAATCTGCAGTAGGGCTCAATGCCCATCACAATACGGCCACATCCATGTGAGAGACAGAGGGGATGAGGGAGTAAATCAATTAGGGAAATCGTGGCCCAAAATGATATAATAAATGCTATGTTTAGTCTCTAATAATTGTCATACTTTGTAGAGATGGAACTGTTTGCCTTCTCTATGAAAAGAAATAGCTTAGACAAAAATGGAAGTTTAGTTATCTTTCTAACCTAATATTTCTTTCCTTCATCTAAAAATGTATAATTCTCTTCTAATCTTCTGCTACAACTGAACAATCACTTCTGACTTGAAGTAAGATGATTTTATACATTGATCCACATTCTTCTTCTTTTTTTTCTTTCTTTTTTTACAGACATAGCTGCTACTGAGCAGATTGCAGAGATGCTGATGAGAGCAGAGGAATTCTGGGTACAGAAACAGACAGACCCCTCAGCTCTGCCTCCACAGTCAGAAGAGCACTACACAGAGACTAACCAGGACAGCAGCCTGCCTGTGAAGAAACTGTATGTGCAGTATTTACAGAATGTATTTATGATTCAGTAAAAAAAAATGATATTTGAGGAAAGATGGTAAAAAAAAGATTAAAAAAAATATATATATATAACATGTTATAAATGAAATCTGTACTGAATCTGTTCTCATACTGGGGCATTAAAATGCAATATAATGCCCCAGTATGAGGGGACAAGATAATGCCCCAGTATGAGAACAGATTCTGCACATTTATAACATGTTATAATTATGGGTTGTTATTATTTATTTATTTTTAAGCATTTTTGCAGCATTATTAAGGCCATTGTTATTATAGCATAAATGCATTCATGCCACCTCTGAGCTGCATTAAAGATTAGGGGCCCTATTTTAACGATCTGAAACGCAAGTGTCAAAGCGCAAAGCGCAAGTAACTTTGTGGGCGGGTCTCGGCGCTGTTGCTATTTTCCCGGCGGAATAAATGGCTCTTGCGCCCGGTGCAAATCTAAAATGGGTTGGTCTGAAGTAGCTTCATTATTCATAGGTGTGGTTTGGGCGTAACGTGAAATAAACCAATCAGAGCGTCATCCAACATTCCCTTTAAAAGCAGGTGCGCAAGTTCCATTATGGATTGCTATTATTATGGCGTATTTACCAGGCGCACGCCAGGAGCGGTTCACAGCCGAGGAGACTGATGTTCTTGTAAGAGCAGTGAAAGACAGAGAAGTTGTGTTGTATGGGGATGGGAGAAACCCACCCAAAATAGCGTCGGTTAAACAGGCGTGGGAGGAAATAGCCACAATTGTTTCATCGATTTTTTTTTCCTGGTTCTTGACGGACAAACCAATTTGTCAGATGTCCTTATATACATATATGACCTCAAACAGGTCTGATCCTTAATTACTACAATTAGCCTGAATAATTTGTAAGCTAGATTTATGCCTATTTTTTCACATCTTCGTGGCACACCACAATGATTTCCGTCATCTCATGTGTTCATATTTTTTTAAGTGTAACAATTTATGATTTGCAAAAATAACTGTTGCATCTGTGTAGATTACATGAGCAAAGTGTATGCGCGTTGTGCACGCTATACATTTTGGTCAAGCATGCGCCCTTAAAATAGCATAAGAAACAAAGCGCAACGCGCCACTGACTTTAGACTAGGTTTTTTCTGGTCAGTGGCGCAATTGTTTAATGGAACAGCAAAATAGCACCAGGGATTGTTTGCGCTGGAACACGCCTCCTTTTTTGCGCTGAACCGCCCAGGGAGCGCAAGTTCATTCACTAGTTTAGCGACGTGCTTCTGTGGAGGGAAAAGCGCGCTTTGCGCAGGTGCAAAATAGGAATGACACATGCGTCGGTGTACAAAGTCAATTGCGCTGGGTGCAAGATAGGGCCCTAGGTGTGTAAATACTGTACACCTAAATGCTACTTTAGATGCAGGTTTTGTGCCACCATGGCAGTGCAAAGATGGGTTTCGTTGATATTGACTGATTTCTTTCTTTTTTTAAATTCTTTCTTCAGGGCTACTATGGCTCTACCCATCTCTAGGAGGGACAGTTTGTTGGAGAAGGAGGCCATGTTCAGGGACTCAGGAGGAGCTCTGACGCAGCAGCCTTCACTTGATAGCGGGCTGGACGGACCGTATCCCAGCGCTGCAGGAAAACTGGAGCAGGTCAGAGGAGAATTGGGAACTTCTCTGGGGAAAACTGTCCTTCAGAGACAGTTTAACATTTCTAGAGTACATATTATGGTCATTCTTCTGAAACAAAGCACTAAAGATCATCTAGCTCTGTTCAAAAACACAGTGATATACTTATATGTACAGCACGACATTTAATGCACAAGCATCTATAAACTGAAATGATCCCATACATTCACTTCTATAAAGCAACTGGATTATGTACTGGTCTTGCACATTCAGGGTGATTTTTTTTTTTTCTTGTTCCTAAAGAGTACAAGACAGGTTTTGGATTAATGCATTTGATAAATCAAACACAATGAAACCCGGACATTTATTAAAGTAGGCTTAACAGTTTCCCTAAAGTAAACATAAAATATACATATTATATATTTACTTGTGTTGGTCCAAATACAAATCCTGTTCATTTGTTTATGTGCAATACAAAAGAGAATTTTACATTGCCTTTAAAATACATCCGAATATTTGAATCATTTGAGTATTTCTGATTTCGTAATAGAGAATGTGTTTTGTGTTTCAGGTGAAACTAATGCCTCCTGCTCCTAATGATGACCTTGCATCCCTCAGTGAACTCACAGACAGCAGCTTGCTCTACGAGATGCAGAAGCGCTTTGCTAACGACCAGATATATGTACGTAAATACTCAAACACACATACAATCATAGGGGCTATAATGAAGCATGCAGTTGTTTTACTCAGAGTTGTGTATTAACCATGTCACTTCCTAAATCCTCAAATTGCGAATAAATACACAGTTCGAAACCCAACCCTCAGTTAGCCCATTCAGAAGCAGCCTTTCATTCTCTGTCTTAACCCACTCTGAAGGAGTCAACGTCCGGTTTCGGGCCTCTATCATACACTGTGATAGATGTGGTCTTTCACCAAGCCATCCGGTCCAGTGTGCCTTTCTCACACACACACACACACACACAAACTGCTGCTGTGTCTCTTGTCTTGAGGTCTTGGAGAGTGGCCAAGGCCTCTGTTTGTAGCGTGGCCGAGGGACTGGTGTTTGGATTGCAGCCCTCTAGGTCTCACTGTATTCAGGCCAAAGACTCGAGCCAGCCCTGGGGAGATGAAAAGACATTCTTACACTGACTCTCTGTTAATGGCTGCTGTCGTTACTGCTACTGTTACCACAATAGCTCTTGCTACTATAAATCTTTAAACATTTATTATATGTCTTAACGGTACTATAATCCTACAGCTGCAATAACTCAGTTATTCTTTATTCTATCTCTACCAAAACAGATACTGTCAAAGCCATTACTGCTACGTATTTATATTTAAAGGGCCATTTCTCCAAAGACTGGTAGTTTAGTTTTATAGGACAGTATTTTTTTTTTAAATCTTTTTCTGACTTTCAATATTTTCTATTTTGCTCTGTGATTTCAATGTGGTTTGTAATTTGGACCTAACTGCACTAGACTTGTTCATTATTAATATATATATATATATTATATATAATGTGAAGGGTGAAAATTTTCAAAAACTCTGGTTGCAGTGTTATTGTGTAGACAGCAAAACTGAAACTGTTTTTTGGTTTGTGACCTCAGAGTCTACACTGTTAACTCCGCCTACTGGAAACTTTTTCAGGCTTCTGATTGGCCAACATGGCTTTACGGTTTGAGATTAGAGCGCCACCTGTTGGTTTGGCATGCTCTTGACAGTGCTTCGTAGCATGTGTTTGCGTTTTCATGTGGACTGAGATTTTTTTTTTTAAACGGAAGAAGATAAAACTCAGTTTATAAAAACAACCGTGTATGTTGGACATGGCCTTAGAAGTAAATCTCGACTATTGACTCTCAACTATTTTTTTATGTCACCATTCAAACATTCACAGAAGTCTTCAGTTGACTATATCAATATATATTGACAATGACCGTTGCAATAATAAACTCCTAATTTATTTATATTATTTAGTATATATTATTAGTACCTAATTTATTTACATTAATTTATTATAACTCCTAATTAGCAAATTAAGTGATTTTTATGGAAAACCCTTCTGCTATAATGTCTCCACCAATGTCAAAAGAAACCTACACCCTTGCGTAAAATTATAATCCAATTGATTTATATGAATGCTTTTATGTCAGAAGAACAATCCTCAGCATGGACAATTCCATAGAGGATCCATTCTTACATGTATACACCCTCACTTCATGTCTGTTACTCCATCTTGATGGAGAGTTATCTTTTTATGTGAATCGATGGGGATACGATTGAAGGAGTAAATCCATAAATCTTCTGTATCCATCTCCCTCCTCAACATGGATCGTTTGAGCAGGCCTGCGGTCTATGTCTGCATGCGGGCAGTAATGCCTGGCAGTCGACTACACACTGTGCCCGTTCATGACCGGAGCCAAATCTATGCTTAATGGCTGCTGCTATTCCCACACTTTACAATGGGGCAAAATCAAGTCTCCCTACTGAGGCCGATATGGAGGGAGAGAGCAGAAATGGGGGTCTTTTGTGTAACACTGTAATGGGGTCTAATGATGTCTGTCATTATGGCAATGATGGATCGAGATGATGATGGTTACTGATCGTTTAGTGAGAGATGGAAAGAGTGAGAAATGCCAGACACACACTTTAAATCGATCCATGTTTCCCTCAGCAGATGAGGGAGTAGCTCTAAAGAATGCTAGTAGCTCTAAAGAATGCTCTCTGATCTCCGTTTTTGAAAGTCTTGTCATGATAGATGGATAAAGCATGTGCACAAATCTCTCAGAACAGGTTCAGGTTTGCCCATATGTCCGTATTCATCAGATGTTCTGTGAAAGATTTGTGAAACTGACACTGAAAGGTTACTGACCTTCAGGGTGTTATTGAGAGCACACTAGTATAGCACAACAGCAGCCTAGTCCTCTATTCCCAGCAGGCATTGCTGTCGTCTTCGTGATAACAGGGCTTGTAATAGAGTAATATAACCAGGAGCGAGAGTTAAGGCTGGTGCAGCTGACCCTCTTGAGAGATAAATTAGCAGTTGGTCTGTACTGATACCCTCAGGACTCACGAGAGCAATTGTACTGCAGCTGCAGTGTTTAAGGGTGAGTTTATCTGAAATAGCCAATGCCACAATAATTGTCATGGAAAAGGAACTTGGCTACAAATAGCAGAGACAGGCTTTGTAATCAGAACGTCTTCCTGTACTAAAGTAAAAGCTCAGAATTTATAGTAATACACTACTGTTGAAAAGACTGTTGCTTAGTATTTCAAGTACCGTATTTTCCGGACTATAAATCACACTTTTTTTTCATAGTTTGGCTGGTCCTGCGACTTATAGTCAGGTGTGACTTATTCAACAAATTAAATTTGACATGAACCTAGAGAAATGAACCAAGAGAAAACATTACCGTTTCCAGCCGCGAGAGGGCGCTCTATGCTGCTCAGTGCTCCTGTAGTCTACACTGAAAACATGTAGACGGTAATGTTTTCTCTTGGTGCTTGGTTCTAAATAAATGCGACTTGTAGTACAGTGCGACTTGTATATGTTTTTTTCCTCATCATGACATTTTTGGACTGATGCGACTTAGGTACTCAGACTTAGATACTCAGGTGTGACTTATAGTCCGAAAAATATGGTAAGTGTTTCTATTAATTTACTATTTAGTAAATTTAGTAAGTTGTAAATGTATAAAAAAGATAGACAACTTTTTTTCAGCATTAATAGTATGAAGTGTTTCTTGCACCAAATCAGAAAATTAAGCCTCTTTTACATTGAGATTCTGGAAAATACACAGGTAATGTGTCCCGGCTATTGTTTCCGGATCGTTAGATTTTGGTTCATTCACACTGTCAGTGATTTCCCGGAATATGTGCGTGCATTCACACACAACCCATAAAGCGCCCGTAATGAAACGAAACATCAGGATGTGACGTGTAATGTACGAGTCGAAAACACTAGGCATTTTAACTTACACTTAAAAAATTTTTTGTCGCGAACATTGATCTGCCTTCAAAACACCCAGTAAAAGAGTTGCACGATTACATGCGTCATCACTACGACACACTTTATGGCATTGGTTCTAGTTTTTGTTCACACAGAGCTTGTTCTGGGATTGAACCCGGCAAATATTACTAGGTCCCCAACCAGGGATCAATCCCAGGATGTGTTTGCGTTCACACAGAAGGCACTCCGGCAATTTTCCAAGACCAACGTGGAGTATGAAAGGGGCTTTAGATTGATCTCTGAAGGATCATCTAACACTGAATCTGGAGCAATGATGCTGAAAATAGAGCTTTGCCATCACAGGAAGAAATGTAATTTAAATTATATTAAAATAGCAAACAGGTATTTTACTTTGTAATAATATTTCACAGTATTACCATTTGCGTTTTTTATTTTTTATTTTATTTTTACCAAATTTACCAGAGTTTTAACATTTAAGAAATTTTACCAGCACCAAACTTCTGAATGGTAGTTTAGCTTAAAACTAATACACAGTTCTGCCCCGCGAAAACTTATCATCGTATCATGTGTCAACTATAGCAAGATATGTTGTCAAAAGCATCAAGTATTTGCAATATTAAGAGGATTTAGCATTTCTAATAAATGTACGTCTGTTACATTCTTCTTCTTATTAGGCCTATCGTTATTAGCTTACTTTTATGATTCTGCACTACTGTACGTCACTGCTTGTGGATATCGAAATTTCTAGCTACTACGTGTCTCAAGCAAAACTAAGATTAGATGCTATTAATCTTACAAACTCTCTTAAAAGGAGTATTGAACACAACAAGAAGAAATTGCGAAGAATGGTAATCAAACAGTCGCTGGTAGCCATTGACCTACTTTGTTTCACATTAAGGAAAGTCAGTGACTACTTGCAACTATTTGGTTATAATTTCTATTTTTGTGTTCAACAGAAAAAAAAATACACTTATTCAGGTTTGTAACATCCTAACTGGCATTTCTGGTTGAACTGTCCCTTTAAAAACTGTGATTATGTCTTCTCTCATTTTAGTGTAGCACAAACCAATCAGAATGAAACTGTTGCTTTCAGCCTGTTCTTGCCATTAGACTGTGGGCATGTCGAGGTTAAACCTTTTTTTTTTTTTTTTTTATTCTGTCTTTTCAGACTTACATTGGGCACATTCTTCTCCTCATTAACCCTTACAAGGACCTACCAATATACTCTAATCTGGTAAGTACAGAGTCACACATTCTTTGTTTGTTAATTTCGTTTCATTTAAATAAATGTTTAATTCATCCACATGGTTGAGAGCATTCATCTGTCTGTCTAGTCATTTTAAGCTGTTCTCTAGTTCACACTCTAAGCACAGTGCAGCACTTTCAGTTCAAACAAGACTTGATCTCATGATAAATTATTCATAGGCTTCCTGACAGTGATAGTCTACTCAACATACAGCTCCCACTTCCTGTGCCCTCTTCATCTCCCCATCAGATCTCCGCTCCTCCTTCCTCTATTTATTATTTGTATCTTCCTTCGACTTGTTAGAGGTCTTCAAGTTTAGCGTCCATCCAGCCCCGACTGCTCTGATATAGAGTCCACAGAAAGGCAGAGTTGATGAGAGCACACTCTTCAGGGACACACAGTGTGTGCCACCCGCTGCTAAGAGAAATAAAAGATGACAAGCTGACCATCTGTCCGCCGTAACGCTTTACTGGCACGTGAAGGGGAGCAGAGGAGTAGATGAAACACACACACCACACACACTTTACGTGACGTCTGTCCCCTGTTGGCCCCCTGCATCAGAGACTAATTTCAGGCATGATTTATCTAGTGTCCCCCAGACTGTGGCTCAAGAGTCAGAATGACGCACTGAGAAAGAAGGACATATGTACCATCATCTGTGATGGCCTCAGACCACCATCATGCTCAAGTCACATCACCTGAACCCCTTTATCACACACTGTATAATCGTTCTCTGTCCTTCAGTACAAAACCAACATCTTGTCCTTCTAAGTTTCAGGTTTCCCATCAGTCATTGTTTTTCTGTTTTTTATTTGTTTTGTTAGTTTTTTGGTTTAGTTCTTTTTATTTATTTATTTATTTATTTATTTCATTTCATTTCTTTGTGTGTACTTGTTTATGCTGCATTGTGGGTACCAAGTGTCCCCACAAGGATAGTAAAACCTGAAATTTTGTGAAAACATTGTGGGGACTGCAGGCCGGGAATTTGTTTTAATATTAAATTGTTATTAATTGTAAATTATGTTTATTTGAAAGTGTAACAATGCAAACAGGTTTTCTGTAAGGGGTAGGTTTAGGGTTAGTTTAGAGGATTCACGCAATTCACAGAAACAAACGTGTGTGTGTGCGTGTGTCTTGATTAGCTTTTTGTTTGGTTTGGTTTTGTGTTTTTCAAATTCAAAATTGCTTTATGAGCATGCATGTAAAAAAAAAAAAAAAAAAAAAAAAAAAAATATATATATATATATATATATATATATATAGCCAAATCTTGGAATATTGTATGTGTGTAGAAATATAATAATAACAATGAAAATAACAAAGTAATAGTAGGAAACATAATAATTTACATTTAAATAAACAGTGTAACAATTATTATTTTTTTTTTTAGTTTTGTATTTTTCCTGTTTTTGTTTTGTTTTTTATCTTTGTATGTTGTTTTTTTTTTTTGTTTTTTTTTTTTGGTTGTGTGTTTTGTTTGGGCATTCATTTTTTGGTTTTCTTTTTGTAGTATGTTTTGTTTTTGTTTGTTGGTTTTTTTTTTTGGTTGTGTGTTTTGTTTGAATTCTCTTTATTTGTTCAGTTTTTGGTTTTATTGTAGTATTGTTGTTTTGTTTTCTTTGTTTCTTTTATTTATTATTTTGGTTTATTTATTTGCTTGTTCGGTTTGAATGTTTTTGGCACATATGGCACATACAATATGCCTGTTAAGGCTGCAATTTTTGTGATTCATTCACCATTTGTCTCGCTCATTCTTCCTCTGTCCTTCATTTGTCCTCTGTGGCTGTCATACAGCTTATGTGTACAGTATGTGTGCTGTGTCTCACTGGTAAAGGGTAATGAGATCTCAGCATTAGCTTTTTCTCTCCTCAAATTGGGCTAAAATTGAGCTTACTCTGCATGTCACACACATACTAACACACATAACCTTTCTGTTTCTAACACCTAGAAATATAGCCAGATACTAAATCTGCAGTGTTGCATGAATTTATTCTTGCTGTATGAAGATATATTTTATGTTTAGGGCTTTTAGTCTTCAGATCTAAATATGGCATCTCTGTTATTACTCAAGACTCTGTGCTTGGCCTTCTAGCTTATTTCATTTTTGCTAGTCTGTGTTTAGATTAGCATTTCCTGCAAAATATACTCGTGTCTGCACGCCAGCAAAGAACAACATTTGAGTTGAGTTCAGGTGTTTGTTTTTTTTCAGGTGGTTGTTTTAATTAAATTTGCATGAAAGCCACTTTGCTCAGCATGTTGTTTTCAGTCACCTGGACAATAATCTAATTTATTTGCAGAAAGTGGATGAGACAAGAACAATCACAGCATGC
This sequence comes from Carassius auratus, assembly GCF_003368295.1. Classification (NCBI taxonomy): domain Eukaryota; kingdom Metazoa; phylum Chordata; class Actinopteri; order Cypriniformes; family Cyprinidae; genus Carassius; species Carassius auratus. Next base: position 26,844,320 of record NC_039251.1, read on the forward strand.
AAATAAATTTAAGAATAAAGACTAAACAGTGATACTCATTTCACAAATGCATCATTGCTGTTGATTGCATTCAGATTTTTTTAGTTTTAACATTACATTTCTTTAATTGCTTGAGTTCAACGTTTGCATAAGGTAGCACAGCTAAGATTTAAGACCTGAAGTTGTCTAAAATAAAGTTTGAAATGTCTAAAGAGTGTTTAAAGAGGCTTCATGTTAATTGCTTCAGGCTTAATTAACTTCAGGAGCTTAATGCATGGGGGTTTAGAACTAATCCTGACCAGAGCGTTCAAAGAATATCACCACAAACAGTGTAATGAAGTGCACAGGGCATGGGAAATGAGCAGTGGTATGTAAATGTGTAATGTCTGTCTTCTTTCTGTCTCTCAGGTCAGTCAATTGTATCTGAGCTCCAGTGGTCGTCTGTGTTCCTCTCTCCCACCTCATATCTTCTCTTCAGCTGAGCGTGCCTATCACATGATGCTGCAGGAGCGACGCCCACAGTGTTTCATCATCAGGTGCCGTCCAATGACATGCAGAACACTGTCACTTCATTCTTCACATTTACATGTTTTATTTGCACAGTCTGTAGCTTTTTTTGTCCTAAAACTGTTGGCCTTAAACTGTTGTGTGGCTATAAAATAGATGATATTCACTTAGGTGGCTTCATCACTGCTGCAGCCTGACATTTCTGGCCCAGTTCACAACAGTGTTGACCTTCACTGTGTGATACTTGATGAGCTGGGTTAGGAAGTCAAAAGCAATGGGAATCTCCAATCCTGTACAATTGATGAATCTGCCTGGATGAGTGGGCAAAGCAACTCAAATAACGGAGTTAAACTTTGGGGCATCTGAAAATGGAGAGAAAACAGAAAAAAAATGGCAATTTCATAAAAGCTTCATCAGATATAAATACTCACCAGGGGAATATCTGGGTGTTTTAAAATTTTAGGCATAGATAAATTAATTAGAGAAAGAAATTAATAGAGTGTTAAAAATGAAATGGCTTTTTTAAGGGTTACATGTTTAACAGGCTTTTATTTAATTTTATTAAAATTTTATGGCATTTTAAATGTTTTGTTAAGGCTTACATGTTTATAAAATTAAAATATAAAATTAAAATAAATAAAATAAAATAATACATATTTATTGTGAATAATTTACTGTAAGGTCCAACATTTATTAATTGACTTACAATGAGCCACACATTTTACAGTATTTAATCATTTGTGTTAACACTAATTAATAAAAATAAAACTGTTCTTTTTTTTGTTCATGTTAACTTTAGTCTGTTATATAATATTACTGTATAAAAATGTTGATTTAAATAATGTATTAGTAAATATAAAAAATTAACATAATCTGAGATTAATAAATGATTTAGAAGTATTTTTTCATTGTTAATGGTAACTAATGTAGTTTACTAATGTTAACAAATGAAACATTTTATTTTATTTTATTTTATTTTATTTGATACATTCCCTTGTCATGTAATCACAAATTACTGAACATATATTTTTAAATAAAAATAATAATAATAATAATAACGTATATTCATTGGTTGAAAGGTAAATAAACCACAACACAGGTCATGATGATCCCAAATACATTCCACTGGAGATGCACTACCTTCTGTCATTGATGCACCAGCTTGGAGGTTGGTAAAGCTGTCCTCAGCTCAGTTAAGTGATCCTGTGCTGATGGAGAGGTTCAGATAAGATTGCGTTAGAGATGCTTGCTCCCATGTTTGGGAGTCTCGTGCATCACCCCAGCAGTTCTCGCTAAACGCTGTCACGGAGACAAATTTGCTAGGGATGGTGTAAAAACCTGTTAAAAGCTCTCAGCGAGATTAATGGATGCAGGGGCAGCGATGTAGCCCATGCTGTGTCCTGCTTTGCACTCTGGTCATCTCGGATTGCAATTAAGTCCTGTTTCACATTCTGGAGCTCCTCCACTGGCCCAATCCTGGTTTTGCTGAGCTAGAGAGGATCTGACAACTACTTTAATGCCCTCTCTGCGTGGGCTATCAATCTCTCACACACACACAGGTGAGAGCAGATCGCTGCCACCATGCTATAGTAACTACAGAACCAGAGAAACAAAAGTGCAGGAATGCTGGTTCACAAACACACACACAGACACCTACTCGCTTCTGGAATGCATTGCGCCCTTGAGTTCAGTTTCAATCCAGAATGGATTTCCAAAAAGAAATTGAAAAAAACGGGAAGAAAAAGCATCAGACCCTCCAGAAAATGATTAGTGGGAGGCCAAATGACCTTTAAGAACCATCTGCTCAGACTGCTTTTCTTCCATTCACTCTCTCTCGCGGGTCTCCGCTAGCATCCAGGCTCTTAGCACCGTGCTAAGTTATCACTGTGAGCCGTTTGACTGTGCTTTATGGCTCATTTTAAGAGGTCGTAACATTGAACAGTGGAGTAATTAATAAAGTTACTGTACGTTGTCAAGAATATGGAGTGGGATGTATGGCAGTAACGAGACAAGATATATGTCTACCAAAGCCCTTGTTAGATGTTGAGTCGTAGTGTGGATTAACACCCTGTAAATATACTGCTGTAAGACATAGTTTAGAAAAAAACTATATTGCAAATAATTCAAAGCTTTAAAAAAAGCAGTTGTAGCTTGCTAGCCCTTTTCTAAAACCTGCAGATTACCTAGACAGCATTTAAAGCATCAAAAATGTGCATTTAATTTAATTTAAATTACATTAAACAAACAGTCACAACATTGACAAACTCTCTCAACTGAGCAAACTTGCAATTATAATTGTGACCATGGACCACAAAACTTAAAGCTTAAAGCTGCAGTAGGTAACTTTTGTAAAAATATATTTTTTACATATTTGTTAAACCTGTCATTATGTCCTGACCAGTAGAATATGAGACAGATAATCTGTGAAAAAATCAAGCTCCTCTGGCTCCTCCCAGTGGTCCTATTGCCATTTGCAGAAATTCATCCGCTCCCGGTAAGAAACAACCAATCAGAGCTGTGGTCCGTAACTTTGTTTGTGTTCAAGATTTACAAAATATATATAATAAGCGAGTACACCATGAATCGATTTTCCAAACCGTGTTTTTAGCTTGTCCTGAATCACTAGGGTGCACCTATAATAAGTGTTTATATTCTGACTATTTTAGATTGCTTCGGGGGTACCGCGGCGGAGTAACCCAGTACCTTTGTGATTCTTCATAGACATAAACAGAGAGAAGTAGTTCCGGCTACGATGTTCTTCCGCAAGACGCAAGCAGTTCTGTTTATTAACCGCTAAAGCGTCAAAAGTTACCTAACACAGCTTTAAGTGTACATTTTTCGACATTAAATCAGCTTTACATTGATGTATGGTTTGTTAGGATAGGACAATATTTGGCCGAGATACAACTATTTAAATATCTGGAATCTGAGGGTGGAAAAAAGATAAAAATCTAAATACTGAGAAAAATCACCTTTAAAGTTGACCAAAAGAATTCTTAGCAAAGCACATTACTAATCAAAAATGATAAAATTTATCATGATTTTGGCATAAATAAACATACATAAATGTTTATATACATACATAAAAACTGTAATATTGGTAAATATTAGTAAAATTAATGTGTTTTTTATAATATGTTTTAAAATGTCATTTATTTCTGTGATGCAAAGCAGAATACATCATTACTTCATCCTTTAGTGACACATAATCCTTTAGAAATCAGTCTAATACGCTGATTTGGTACCACATAATATTATTAACAATAATGTTTATTATTATTATTATAAATTATATATGAAGAAGATCATTTTATTGGCATGCAAATCATATTTGTAACTTTATATTGACTTTTATGTCACTTTTAATTAATTTAATGCATCTTTGCTGAATATTAATTTCTTCTTTCATTCCCAAAAAAGTAGTATATACTTAAGATGATGCACCGTGGTTGAGAGAGAGAGAAAATGTTGATAACAATGTACTGTTTCACCCAATATCTGTGAGTCTTTAGCTTAGCAACGTTCCAGTGTTAAACTCTGTTGGAGTCGGGTGCGATATGAATAGTTGCAATAGAATTGATGTAATAGTGTAGCCTTCCAGATCAGCCAGGATGATGTAGGTGGTTGGAGGACAAACATAGCAATAGGAGATTTGAGAAAAGTTTACTTTACATTTGTGTAGAGTTTAGAGAGAGAATAAACTGCACAAAAATAAATAAATAACAGAAGCGTGGAGGCAGTATCTGGCATAGATATTGTGGAGAACCGTGTCTTATGAGCAAGTGGTTTGAACAGATCCTCAAGTAGAGCGTTGGGATACGTGAAGGTGTGTCAGAGATGTCCTCTGGATGACTCTGGTCAGATACCTGCCCTCAGGCCAGGCAGAAGAGAGGGATCTGAGGCTCTTGATGGTATATTGCTGTAGGCTGACCGTGTCATCTCATACGATGGAGTGATGTGGAGAGGAGTGAAACAGCTCTCTGACCTACTGTAAGATCTCCCATTGCTAAACATAAATCAGGCTGACAGGAGCACGCACTCACAAGAGACGCTCGCCCTGGGCTCTCTGAAAAAGCTGCTCTCTTGATTTGTTTTGTGTCTTTACATTGACAGAAAAACTTTCAGGCGGTCTGGAGAGTTTTCAGCTGCTCTCTCTCTCTCTCTCTCTCTCTCTCTCTCTCTCTCTCTCTCTCTCTCTCTCTCAGTCTTGAACCTCCCCATGGTCCATTTCACACAACTGTTATCAACACTGATAATCAGAAAATGGGAATATTACAATCATTTCTGAGAAAGGATGATGTGACACTGAAGACTGGAGTAATGATGCTGAAAATACGCAAGAATAAATTACACGTTAAAATATATTCAAATACAAATCAGTTATTTTCGATTGTAATCTTAATATTTTCTTTGGGAAAACAGACAAAATCACTGAAATTTCTAGTAATTAACTACTTTTATGTCATGGTAACATATGTTGTTCTGTCTTTAGCGTATTTCTTTTTCTATTAAACTGAGAACCACAACTTTATTTACTCACGCTTTCAATTTTCTCTCTGTCTAGTGGAGAGAGTGGTTCTGGGAAGTCTGTGGCTTGTAAACACATCCTCAAACACCTGGCTGCTCGCTCGAGTCCCAAAGGCTTCGCTTTAGAGCCACGGATGAAGCATGTAAGTCACACACACACACAACATGCATCTGCTACCTGACAGTAACACACATCTGAAAGCACATTTCAAAATCATTTATCAAAATCATTTATTCCCCATATATACAAATACACTCTACAAACAAACAGAACAAAAAAAATTAAATACAAAAATAAGTTTTACATCTACAAATAATTTAATATTTTTAAAAACAAGAAATGTATTGAGCTGCACAATTATGTATGATAATGTGTAACTCCTATAAGAAGAAATCATCTCAATTATATTCATAATGAATAATAAATCTAACATCAGATTGGTTAATGCTTCAAATATTAGTTTAAATGTCTAGTTGTTGAGCGGTTCCTGTGCAGTGTTATGCAGTGATTGTGTTTCATGCACTCATTGTGTTGAACGTTTAGTGTTTTGGCTGTGGTTTTTCTCATCTGTTCTGTTTTCTGAACCCCTGGAGGTGTTTCTGTGCTTTCAGTTACTCCAGTTATCCTTCAGAGTCATGATAGCCTCAAACAGCTGTTATTCGCTCATTCATGAGAGAATTAGATGCTTTGAATGACTATCCAAAAGCCTGAGGCGGGCGGATTGTGCTTATGGTTGAATCTCAAGGAAAGAGCCATTTCTTGTTAGCTAAAGACATATCCACATACAGAAACCACTAGAGCCGTTTAATGGCCGGGAGCAACGGGTGAATACATCTCTCTCCCTCTCTTTCTCTCTCAACACTAAAGGAACCAGTACACACACATCAGCCTCTCTTTCTTGGCTCTTAATGAGCTCATTTTTATCAAAGGTGGCTTATCGCCACCTGGTGGAGAAAATGCCAAATGCCCTGAGTAGTTGTGCTCTGGTGTAGTGAGCTGCCTGCTGTTTAAATGAGCAGCTGCTATTCTAAGAGTATATTTGTTTGTGTAAGTGAATGAAAGAATTAACATTTTTATTTATAAAAAATAATAATGCATTAATAAGTTTGTATTATTAATGTTATTACAATGTAAAAATATATTTTGCACTATTTAAATAAAATAGAATTTATATAAATAGAATGTATGCAATTTATTTTTGTGATGGTTAAGCTAAATTATCAGCATAATTAATTACTTCATTGTTACACGATCCTTCAGAAACCATTCTAATATGCTGATTTGCAACTCAGTTATTGTTAACTATTGACAATGGCTCTTCTTATCGATGCTGAAAACTGTTTTGCTGCTTAATAATAGTAAAATAGCAACTGCAATACATGTTTACAGAGATTTATTTATTTAACAGCATTTATTTATTTATTTATGCATGTACTGCATTTGGGACTAGTCACAGCACATATAAATTGTTGCTCTTTTTTTGTTTGATTGCTTCTATTGCCCTCATTTGTAAATTGCTTTGGATAAAAGTGTCTTCTAAATAATTAAATGTAAATGTAAAAATATTTACTTATTTGCTAACTAACTTACATATTTACATCTTAATAGTATATCATAGTTTTTTGTTTTTTTTTATCCTTTAAAGGCCTGCGACTTGCACGACTTCACCAAGCAACGAAACATGCAACCCACTTAAGTACTATGTATTTTTCTTCCCTTTATTCATTTTCCTTTCCTTAAACACGAACGACAACACAATGTTGAAAACCTGCATCCTATCTCTTCATCCTCTACTGCACCTCTTCTTTTCTCTGTGGGTTTCTGGAATCGTCAGTCAGCTGTCAACAAACAGACTTCATTTCTTCTTTTTCCTTAAACTCCACACTCAGCATCTTGGCCTTGACTGAGACCTGGATTCATCCAGAAGACTCAGCAACCCCAGCTGCTCTCTCTAACAATTTCTCCTTCTCTCACAGCCCCCCGTCAGGTTGGCCTGGGTGGGGGCACTGGTCTTCTCTTTTCTAACAATTGGAAATACTCAACCCACTCTCCCCTGTGCAGTTATAACTCATTTGAATCTCATGTGATCACTGTAACAGCTCCTATAAAACTCCAGGTTGTGGTAATTTTGCCTCCTGGGCAAATTTTAGGCACCTTCCTAGAAGAGCTGGATGGCCTGCTGTCCTCATTCCCGGAGGACGGGAGTCCACTTTTAGTCTTTGGGGACTTCAGCATTCATTTGTACAAACCTTATGCTACAGACTTCCATTCACTCCTTGCTTCATTTGATCTCAAATGACCTACCAGTACAAGCACGCACAAACAGGCAATCATCTTGACTTAATTAACACACGCAATTGTATTGTAGACAACATTCTGGTAAAACCCCTGCATATCTCTGACCATTTCTTCATTACATTTAAACTACATTTTGGTACCTGTGTGCCCCCACCCCCCATACCAGTTACTTTTATACTAAACTTTCGCTCTCTTTCCCCCTCCCATCTTTCCTCCATAGTATCCTCCTTTCTTCCCTCACCTACCCATTTCTCATCTCTACATGTGAATGGAGCAGCTGACACTTTATTCTCTACTTTAACCTCTTGTCTAGACGATATCTGTCCTCTCTCCTCCAGGCCAGCACGGGCTGCCCCTTCTAATCCCTGGTTATCCGATGTTCTTGGAGAGCACCAGACCAAACTCAGGGCAGCAGAGAGAAAATGATGGTGCAAATCAAAAGATCCGTCAGACCTGATGATGTATCAGTCTTTTCTTTCGGCTTTTTCTGCTGAAGTCAATACTGCAAAATCTTCATACTTACACAACAAGATTAACAGCGCTCCAGACGTAATCTCTTCAAAACATTCAATTCTCTGTTCTATCTCTGGGCATCACCGGGGTTCCACTTTGCTAACTTGAATCCTATCTCTCTGCTAGGTCTTTCAGGGTGGCTTGGGGAGGGTAGGTATCCAGAGCACATCAACTGGTCACCGGGGTTCCTCAGGGATCAGTTCTTGGACCCCTCCTCTTCTCCATATACACAACATCACTGGGTCCCATCATACAGGCACATGGCTTCTCCTACCATTACTATGGTGATGACACACAGCTCTATCTTTCATTTCATCCAGATGATCCAATGGTAGCTGCACGGATCTCAGGCTGTCTGGTGGGCTTCTCGGCATGGATGGATGAACATCACTTACAGCTCAGCCTGGCAAAGACTGAGATTCTTGTCTTCCCTGCCACTCCAACTCTACAGTATGGTTTCTCCATCCAGCTAGGCTCTTCTACCATTTCCCCATCAATTTCGGTCAGAAATCTTAGTGTAACCTTTGACCAGCTGACCTTCAAAGACCACATTGCGAAGACTTCTTGATCTTGCAGGTTTGCATTGCACAACATCAGAAAGATCAGGCCCTTTCTAACGGAGCATGCTGCACAGCTTCTTGTCCAGGCCCTTGTCATTTCTAGGCTGGACTACTGCAATGCTCTTCTGGCTGGACTTCCATCAAGTGCAATCAAACATCTACAAATGATTCAGAAAGCAGCAGCACGAAGTTCAAGACATTGATGCTTGCATAAACAACAGCCACATCCCCAGCACCTGCCTTTCTCTTCATTTATTCCTTCTTTATCTAGCTTGTACTTATTTGAATAAAGTCTTAATGTTGTATTTTTATTAGTGGTGGGCCGTTATCGGTGTTAACGTGCTGCGTTAACACAAGACTCTTATCGGGCGATAAAAAAAAAATATCGCCGTTAATCTATTCTCAAAGTTGAGTTGGGAGCTGGGTCTATACTAAGCAAGCGATGATGACTTTCACCTTGATATTTTATATAACCGACTGGCTGAGGCCAGCCTAAAAAGATGCTCAGGACATTTGACGGGCCACTGCTGCGCATCGTCACGAAAGCTTATCTTTTTCACATGTTTTTACGCCTTACTGCTTGTCGATTTAAACATTAAAGCATCCAAACAAAAGATGCGGAAAAGCTGAACGGAGTAGCTGGTTACTGGTGTTCAGTGCGCACGAGAGAGAGACAGCGACACTGAACTGAGCTCTCTTCTGCGAAGAGAAAGAAGAATTCGATATTCAAAACACTTGAACATAGAATTTGCTTATTTTTGCTCTTGTGCCGACAAATACATACAAAATATGTCCAAATATCCACCTTGGAAATTTTGCTCAAAAAACTGTCAGTTATTTCTTAAGTGAAAGTAAACAATAAACAGCAAGTAAACAGGGAAAAAATGGGATGTGTATTATATTGGATGCATTCATGGTCTCTTAAAGGGACTGCACCTAATTTAGCTACTGGCTGCTGTAATGTTAATCCAAGAAAATGAAAGAAAATCACTCACTGCTCTTGACTTAATTATTTTGTAGTTTTAACAGTCAAACCAAAAATTATTCAGACACCAGGTATAATTTTTGATATATATATATATATATATATATATATATATATATATATATATATATATATATATATATAGCAAAACTGTAATAATGTGAGAAATGTTGAAGGTGTCTGAATAAATGTAGGTTTGATTGTATATTTAATTTTTACATTGAAGACTATCCAGTGCTATTTTACATTTAATTATTTGGTTTCTGTACCTTGACACCTACAAACTTGAAAAAAACTTAAACATTGGTGTGAAACAGGCGTAAGGTTGTTTTCACCTTGTGCAATGTGGAATAAGTTTACAGCTTTTTCAAGCACTTTGTGATGCATTTTGGAAACAGGAGATGAGCCCCTTTTCTAATGCACCATCTAGCTTGATAAACCCCTTCTCAAAGACTTACTGTTTGTCAATTTTATTTGGGTAACACACATATTCTGAATGCATTCGGCAGAATTTGAATGAGCCATTTTAATCTAGATTAATCTAGATTAATTTCAAGATTACAGTGAGATTAATCTAGATTTTAAAAAAATAATCTATGCCCACCACTAATTTTTATATTACAAGCACTTCCTTTGTTTGTTTGCCTCTTTAAGAAGAATCGCTTTAAGTATCCCCCATGTGTAAGTCGCTTTGGATAAAAGTGTCTGCAAAATGAATAAATGTAATGTATATTACATTTAGTCATTTTGCAGACGTATAAAATAAATGTATAATAATACAAGATTTAGACATTGTTCAAATATATTTATGTGTATGGCTGTGTATATATGTATATACAGTGTATGTTAGGGTACACACTCACTACGGAGAAAGAGTCCACATGGGAATCTCTTTCACTGTTTTGTAATCACTTCTTCATTCTTAGTCTTGTCATGTTTGCAGGTGAATGTGATCTTGGAAGCTTTCGGTCATGCTGAGACTCAGATGAACTCCTCAGCAAGCCGCTTCATCAACCTGATCTCCCTGCAGTACTGTGAGAAGAGAAAGACTCTACTCCGAGGTAGTTACACTTTGATTATTCATAGTGTTGCTTTAAAGAGCAGGTCATATGATATTTTAAAAGTGTCCTAATATTGTGTTGGAGTCCCCTACAACAGGTTTAAATGTATCTCAGTTTAGAAAACAATGTCATTTTCTCAAAATATACATTTAATATTGGAGTCATTTGCCAATGATTCCAAAATTATTCGTTCCTAGCAAATTTGGAGCAAACCCCTCCCTTCCATAAGCCTACTCTGCTCTGATTGGTCAGCTGGCCAAGCCTGCTGTGATTAGCACAGAGAGCCAAGATTAGATAAGCAGTCATTGATAAAATGACATGCACAAAACAAAAGGTTTGAACTGTATTTCTGTGGTATCCTTGAGCACACTGTTATCTCAATATGATGTAAACACACTAATAGCAGAAGTGTTTGTGTTCAGGTCAGACTGTTCGTATTTCATGAGCAGGCGGACATTATGCAAATGTATTACCCAGTGACTTATACCGGTAACAGACAAAAGATTCGAAAATATGACTCGTTAAGGCGATCAAAGTCCTTTCAGAACCAACACTCGCTTTTGAGAGACAATATCTTTATTTATCATGCACTTTTTTGATAAACAACTTTGCAGAGTGTTTCCATTTAAGGATAGCTACATTATAAACTGCAAAAGAGATATTTTTCAAAAACCCATATGACCTGCTCTTTAATATACTGCATGTGTAAAAATAGAGAATGTTTTAATGCATTCTTGTGATATGCTGTCGGGTCTCAGCAGAGAGGACTTCTGCTCTAGCATCCTTCACCTATAGAGGGAGACATTGCTCTACTTATCCCTCTACAATTCTTCTCCTACTGTGTTTGTGTTTTAGGTCGTCTGTACACTTACATGCTGGAGAAGTCGAGGGTCATCTGCACCCCACCGCATCAGCAGAACTTTAACATCTTCTACTTGATGGCCGAGGGGCTTTCAGCAGAGGAGAAGAGTAATCTATATCTAAACAATGTCCTGGCCCACAGGTAACACACGCAATGTTGATAGGCATGTTAAATCATTCTGTAGACCCCCTATTTCAAAGATCTCCCTTATAAAGTCATAGCCTGTATTCATAAAAAAAAACATATATGTACGTGTGTGTTACTTTATAACTTAAACATATTGTGAATAAGTATTTTATTTTATTTTATTTTTTTATTATATTATTTTATTTTATTTTATAGTAAGGATTTTGTGTGGTTCACAAACATCAGCAATAAGGGTTTATTTTATTTTATTTTATTTTATTTTATTCACCAACACTGCCAGTAAGTGATTCATATATATATATATATATATATATATAATAAAACATAATGGATTTACCAAGCTTAGAAAACCAAAGCAGGTTGTAATTAGTCTTTCATTTCTTTTTTTTTTTTTTTTTTTTTTATCATATATGATGTACACTGTAGTAAAGGGTACTATGAGACATGAACACTATGAGAAAGACCTGTTAATTGACTGGGGATTATTAAGTTCAGAATTTAATGCATTGAAGTTTCATTGTCAGATTGATGCGGTTTAAGCCTTTAACATCCATTTTCAAAATGGGGAAAAAAAAACATAATATTGGATGATGTCAGATGCCAGTTTTAAACTTGTTTTACCCTGAACTCTCTGTGACCCCAAGTGTACTCCGGAAATCTTGCATGGGGTAAATGGAAGGTTGTCATTAAAAATTTAACATTGACCTTTCTTTGACTTGAATTTGTGATTATGTCAGTGACATTTAGAACATCTTAAACTATACTTAGCACTCTTAAAGGCCCAGAACAAATACTCACATCCAGAATCCGTAGTCAACGTAAAGGCTAAATCGTATATATCTAATCTCAAATCGCACTAATCATGTCTCTTCTGTGTTTGTCTGTGTTTTGTTTCCAGGTGTATGAACACAGCGGCTCCTGGTGAAACTCCTGCAGTAGCTACAGCGTGTCCTCAGAGCAGAGAGAAACTCTCGGCCCTTAAACAGGCTCTGCGTGCCCTCGGCTTCAATAGACTGGTACACACATGTTAAATAACACAGGCATCCTCACACACACACGACGATACAACTACACACGCAAACTTAGGTTTTTATTTAGTTCTGTGCAAAAGAGTGTGTGAGAGAGAGAAATACAATAAAGTCTAAAACCACATTGAGAATCTAGGACTTAAAGTTGAGCTTAAACCTGGAAACAAAACTTAAGTAAACGAACAAACAAACAATCACACAAATAAATAAATGTGGAAATGTATATGCATTTCAGGTTTTACAAATTTCAAAATGGTCCAAAATGTTCAAAAATCATGTTTTTTATGTTGTATTTATTATTATTATTATTATTATTATTATTATCCTGTATTCTAATTAATATCAATCAAACAGCAGTTGAGTTTTTGGATTTACCATATTTTTTTCATAGTTTGACTTATATGAAGTTATTGGCTGGCTAGCCGGCTCAGCCAAAACCTAAATGGCTGCTGCAGCCGCCAAAATGTTCATAGCTGCAAATGGCTGAAACTGCCACTTCATGTCTACAGATGTCTATGTTATACTGATTAACTAGATCTCAATCTTTCCAAGCAATCCATGGCTTACACTATATTTCTACAAAATGCAATAGAATGTAATAAAGAAAACACCAGATTTTACTTTCACAACGTATGCACATATTTATTTTGTAGTCTGTATGCTACTAAACATTTTCAAATAGCCTACAATGTGTTGTGTTTAGGCTAAATGTATGTAGGCTAAGTTGTATACAATAACTTGCCATTATCATGGATGAAGCTTATCATATTACACCTTAAAGGAGCAAGTGATGATAGTTTGCCATTGAGCAGTAGGCAAGTGGAACTAAACATGCATTCCACCGGCACACTACCATTATGCATATATTTATGACATGTACAGTAATTTGCTGTTCAACTTTATAGTTAAGGCGAGACACTACGGGTAACATTTTTAACTAGCAGATATCACCATGAAACTTTCCCAGTTGATTTACTTACATTAAGATGAGAAAAAAATTACAGTGGGATTTATGGATATCTACTTTTGTTATACTGTAAATCAGAATATTATATGACAATAGCCTTGATTTTCGCCATGTTTTTTGGAATAACATGTTATATATATCAGGCTATGAGTAATATATTTACAGATTCCTCTGTAAATGTCTTCATAATATAACTAGGTACTACTGAAGTGGAGATTTCGGACTTGGAGTATGAGAGAAATTACATCTTGAGAAAACGGGCTTTAAAGATTTATCATCCGCCAATGAGATTGCACATTCAGTCTTTTTACTTTCACGATTGGTTGCTGATAAAAAGGAAATGACCATATTTGGATCAAACAGGATTGTACAGAAGAGAGAGAGCTTCCTAACGGTGCATGTGATGAGAGGGTGACAGCAGAGATCGCAGAGAAGTATGTTGATTAAGAACGCAAACTTTTGTTGAATTTATGAGAAATCTACAGACACAAACAGACGAAGTGTAGTAAAATAATGACCTAAATGTGTATTTTGGACTTTTTTCACCACAAGTCTGAAAGAAGACATGTTATTGAAGACAAATATCCAAAAATCTCAAAATTGACCAGAAAAAAAACAATGTTTTTTACTGCCGTGTCTCGCCTTAATATAAACACACACTGTTATCGGTATTATTTTGGACAAAGTTTTGCACATTTCACTTCAATGTACAAGTTTTTTTTTAAAAAGTAAGTGGGAATTAGGAAAGTATGTGAGAAGTGAGATCAAAATTACCTTGCTTGCTTCTTTCCGCCATTTCACCTCAGTGCGAGAAAAAAATGCATCGATTCTTCTGCGAGCAACTTTAATTGGTCGTCAATTCACTGTGAGTCTGTGTATCGTAGCAACGAGCACAGGCTGTGCTGTTATGAAACCAGTGGGGAAATAGATCTCCTGTATTGTTTATATATTTTGTGTGTTAATGTCTCTATGTGAAGAATTATTATTATTATTGATGCAAATAATTCTAGCCGGCTCAGCCAAACTTTATCAGATGGCGGCTCAATTTAGCTTAGGAAATTATTGGCTGGCGGCGGCTGAAATTCTAAATGGCGGCGGCTTCGGGGTCTAGTCAGGTGCGACTTATTTATCAAAATTAATTTGACATGAACCAAGAGAAATCATTACCATCTACAGCCGCGAGAGGGTGCTTTATGATGCTCAGTGCTTCTGTAGTCTACAGTGAAGACATAGAGCGCCCTCTCACGGCTGTAGACGGTAATGTTTTCTCTTGGTTCTTGGTTCTAAATAAATGCGACTTATAGTCCAGTGCGACTTATATATGTTTTTTTCCTCATCATGACGTATTTTTGGACTGATGCGACTTATACTCAGGTGCGACTTATAGTCCCAAAAATACGGTAATAATAATATTTTTTAAAACTAACTAACACAATAAAAATATAACATACTAAACAAACAAAAAACACGATTTATGAAAATTTATAAAAACGGAGTTATCGTTTTTTAGCAAATAAACTATTCATATATAATTCAAGTTATGTTTATTTTATTTTAGAAAATGCAAATACTTTAATAAAGCTTTAGTTTTAGATTCAGTTAACTATAACATCCCTGATTCAGGCATTAATTTATAACCTCAGTAGAATCTGAGCGGTCTTGTTTAGAGAAAGCTAAGACGTTCTGGTTTTAAGTGACTCACATGTACAGAGAGCCGGTATGCCTGTGGCTTTGGCAGACGCTTCAGATGTGTTGTTCTGATTTATGTATGTTTACACATTCTAACTCATTACAGTATGTCTAGAGACTATAAAACACACTACTCAAACCTGAGGCCACACTAACCTGTCAACCTGTGTGTGTTATGCTGTTATGGTTAGGTAAAGACTTGAAGAGTATGTATCATATATATGGTCGCACAAACCCATGCACACCCTTATGGTAATACATGGACATTTTGTTACAGTAAAGCGTGTAATATCAGAGTTAACACTGTGTTCTAAGTCATGCGTTTGTTTGTTTGGTTCAAACACACACATTTGCACTCGCTCACACACCTGACCTCCAGCCAGACACTGTGTTCTAATCCTACCAGGAACCTGTAAATCTGCTTCATTAAAGGAGGATTGTTCTCTCATCCCATCAGTGCAGCATGACCCTCAGTGACCCTCACACACATCAACACACCACAGTCTCTCAGACTGCCTCGTGTATCTGTCTCTGCCTTTTACTTTTACTTTGACTGGATTGGATTCTTTTAGCCTTTTACTTTAAATTATTTCATGTTGTCTGTGTTAGTTCTGTCAAACAATTAATCTTGATTAATTGCATCCAAAATAAAAGTTTTTATGTAATATGTGTGTGTGTATTATACACACAAAAAATACATATTTTTAAATATTTACATGCATTTATATGTATATATTTATATAATTTCTATTATATATACATATATGTAGTATTTTAGAATTTAATTGTCTTAAATACATGCTTGTGTGTGTATTTATAAACGCATAATACATATACACAGTACATAAGTATTATGTGAACAAAAACATTTACTTTGGAGGTGATTAATCGCGATTAATCGTTTGACAGCACTAATATACACACACACTCCTATATATATATATATATATATATTAATTTTAATAAAGCTGAAAAAAGGGAAATAATAATGCATATATTAATTCAAATTTATAAAAATGACAAAAACATTTAGTTACTGCAAATTAAACACCAAATTAATTACTGTAATTAATGTAATTAAATTGCATTTATTTTGTATTTAATTTATTAAATTAAAATATAGAATAAAAGCAAATTCAGCATATTAATAAATACTAATCCTTTTGTTTTGTTAATTGAAATTGAGTTGAAAAAAAAAGAAGTATTAAATAAAACTATTATAAAAAAAAATAAAAATAAAAAATCGTTAGCAAGTAACCAAAATAAAATAAGTACGATTTTACAATTTAACAATTTAACAATTTAAACTGTAAAATAAAAACACAAATTACTACAGCTTGGACTAAAACTAAAATGAAAACTGAAATTCTAAATGAATAAGATATTTCAAAATTTGAAATACTGTTATAGTATATAAATAAAGACTAAACAGACGAATAGTGATCAAAGTTATTCAAAATGGTTGGATAATATTGGATACTTCTTGCTGCGCATTCTAGTGATGAGGTGAATTGAGCAAAACATAACTAATTAGAAATATTTTTTTGTGTACACCCATGTTATAATTTATTATTATAAAAAAAATAAAAAAATTGTTGATTTTGTTTTGTTCCTTTTATTTTTGTTTCAGTCACTTATAGTTGCTGTAAGCAATGTTAGATGTTCTGGAACTTTTACCAAACTTATGCATCCTTTTTCTACAACCCACATTCTACAACTAATTGATATACATAGAAATACAGAATAGAACAGGAGAGTAATATATAGAGAGTAATATAGAAGATCAGCAACATGTCATCTCAGTGTTGTCAAAATTAGTTCAAATGTAGCAAAATAGCACTCCAAACAACATTGAAATTGAATTTGATTCTGTAACTGTGGACCCAGCCCTCAAATGTATCTGTATGACTCTCAGCACTTTTTTTCTCTCGCAGGAGGTGGAGAATTTGTTTGTGCTCCTCTCTGCGCTGCTGCACTTGGGAGATGTGCGCTTCACGGCCCTGGCAGACGCTGACACTGCGTTTGTGTCCGACTTGCAGCTGCTGGATAGAGGTCAGTCATGCAGCTGCGCCACGAGGCCAGCAGAGGCCGATCTGCTCCACCGGGAGGCCTGAAAGATAGACGGGGAAAGTGGGCGGGTGACTACGCAGCAAGAACTGTGTCACACACCATCCTGGGTTGTTTACATCAGTTCTACCGTGGCCTAATAGCAGAATCACTCAGCACGCAATGGAAAATGCTCTCTGCCACTCTAATAAACACACATACACACTCTGCCATGCCATTTTGTACTAATTGCTCTTTTTAGCCACACACATGCTCAGGGTCACCTGTTTCCTTAAGCCCTGCAGAGCAGCAGGGCGGAACAGAACGGCCACTCACTGCCCTCCATGTTACATAATGACACGCATAACACTGAGCCTGGGTAAACAAGTGACGTCAGCATGCGCAAATACACAAACCAATACATTCACATCCGTGTGAGGTTCCCGTCGTTGTGGATACGCGAGATCACATATAAACAAGCCCTATAATACACTAATGGGTACACTCCACCCAAACACACTCGTACACAGAAATGACAGTACACTAGGTACCAAATGCAAACAGTTATAAAAATGCATGATTGGAAGTAAACGGGAGGCCTGGAGTTGAAATGCTGGACTGTGGATGCGTTACAACATGTTATGTTGACTCTGACATCTGATTGGATGAGCCACGTTCAAAGCCGTTGATCAGTGTGCTATTTGTGATTGTAATTATTTATAAGAAACAATATACAGCACCAATAAAATGTTTGGGGTCCTTTTTTTTTTTTTTTTTGGAGAGAGAGAGAGGTTTTTGAATGAAGTCTTGTATAATTGTATAATATTACAAATTAAAATAACTGTTTGAGTATATTGTAAAATATAATTTCTTTTCTGTCTTGTACAGCTGATTTTTCATGAGCCATTACTCTGTTCAAGAGAGAAATATTGTATTATTATATATACACAATATTTTTGTGTAAACAGTGATTGTTTTACAAAATTACTGATTTATTTTTATTTTTTTTCAGTGGTAGTGTAATAATCGTAAATAAAAAATACACAGTAAAATATAATTTATTGTTATATCATTTAATTAAAATAAAAGGGAATAAATTGCTATAATGTGAAGGTAATGCCTGCCATAAATTAAAACCAGAAGATAAAGTTAAATAATATCTGATGGATTCAGTGCATAATTCAGATTTAAAAAGGCATTTATTTATTTATTTTAATTTTTTTTCAATGGCAGACCAGAACAGGGTGCTTTTGAGCTGATTTTTATTTAAATACGTGCATATTTTATTTTATTTTATTTTATATGACTTCAAATGTGGCCAATCCAGTCAGAATTTAGATTTGTAACTGGTTGTAATCATAAAAATGTGTCTGAATTATTATTATTATTGTTATTTGTTTCTCCTGTAGTGGCTGGGATGTTGCAGGTGAGCTCTGAGGATCTCGGCTCCGCCCTCACCTCTGATGTGCAGTGTTTCAAAGGTACAACCTTCTGTTTGCACGTACGCCACGTATCAGCATCAATCAACACACTGACTAAACGCTGTCAATTAAAGTCATCTTGTGTAGCATAGCACCGTACATGGAGTAAATCTCACTGCCAGGAGGCCTGCTGACACCGATCACTGAGATGTACTGGCCTTTGTCCAGTCACAAAATCATCAATGAAAGCGGCCTCGAGCGTTCAGCCTTGGATCATGTTACTGGCGAGCCCAGTTTGGCTCAATTTGACTCAATTGGATAACTGCCTTCTCATTCAAAATACACAGACATAAACACGCACGTCTAGACTGTGTGCATGTTGTGCCATATATAACAAGTGTGGAGTGTGTATGAATCACATGATGTCTGGAGGTTAATCTAATTCAGCCGTCGAGGACACACCGATCTATTGCTGAAAATTACAAGCACACTTGGCATTGTCTTGTGTCTCTCTGTGATTTCTCTCTCTCTCTCTCTCTCTCTCTCTCTCTCAGTCTCCTTCACTTTGTCATGCAGCCATGCCTCTCTTTTAAAGGGATCGTTCACCCAAAAATTTGAAACTTTGTCATCATTTACTCTCTTAAAATTTTTTAAATAAATAAATACTTATTTAATATAAAACCGGTCCATTTCCCAAGTCTTCTGAATCTCTATGTTAGCAAAAGATCAATAATTTAATGCTATTCAAAATAAGTCCTATCTATTTCCATTCCGAACTTTTTGGTGAATTGATTGGTCTGATTTATAAAAGCGGTGTATTATGATTGGTTCTTAAATATGCATGATCCGGTTTATGACTCAATGATCTGAAGGGAATGATAGCAGTGGATAAAACATAATTTTTGCTTTCGTCACGCTTTCTGAAACTTGAAAACTCGAACCCTTTCAGAATTTTACGCAAAAGAGCAAGCAGTATGTTCTTTCTTCAAGGGAACACAAAAGTCATTTCAGTTCAGTTATACAGCTTTGGGAAGACATGAAGGAGAATCAATGTTTAGTTTTAACTTTTGGATGAGCTAGTCGTGTGATGATTTGTTGTTTTGATTATTGTATTTCATAAACAAGTAAACAATTCAGAAAGAATTGTCATTCTTACAATGCCACACTTGTGTAGTTTTAAACTGATATGCGACAAACACAGGGCCCTGATCGACGGTCAGACTTTGGCAGTGTGTGCATCTGGATGTTGACGCACTGTGGCCAG
Source organism: Carassius auratus (assembly GCF_003368295.1). Classification (NCBI taxonomy): domain Eukaryota; kingdom Metazoa; phylum Chordata; class Actinopteri; order Cypriniformes; family Cyprinidae; genus Carassius; species Carassius auratus. The sequence goes on from NC_039251.1 coordinate 26,864,175, forward strand.
CCATGAATGGCGTAGCAAAAGTGGTGATTCAGTGTCTGACATCATCAGGGTCCAGGCGCTGTGTGTCCTCCACATTAGCATGTGCTGTGTCCCTTCAGCCAGCACCATCAACAATGGGCCGCTTGTTTTTCAGCCTCCTAGTGCGGCGTATATCAATCAAAATGTGCCCCTGTTGATTTGAGCAGTCACTTTTTACTGAAAGGATCGACTAGCATTTAGCTGCTGATCCTGCTACGGTTCCTGGTTAATTCTGGTTCAGTGGCGGTTTATTGATGGGACAGCTTAACAGCCAGCATGCTCTTTATAATTGAGCTGGATGTCCTTGCTAGGTAAAGTAATAATTTACCTCAAAACCTTCTTCTAATGAAATCAATCTTGTATGACTTACACAGAGTTCTTTAGGTTTTATTCAAACATGCATGTATAACTAACAGTAATCCAGATCTTTGCTCACATGCTATTTTACTGACCAGTTATATTAGTGCTACCACTTAAGTTACATCAATCTGTCACACCACATTAAAAGCGTCAACGTGACATTTATTGTTTGAATTTTGACCTTTGCCCTCTGCTTTAGGTGATGTCATAACAAGGCGCCACACAGTTGAAATGTCCAACCATCACAGAGACCTCTTGGCCAAAGCTTTATACGGACGTCTCTTCAGCTTCCTGGTCAATAGCATTAACTTTTACCTCCAAGGCCATGAAGATAGCACGGGGTAAGATGCAGACGTGTGTGAGTGTGAACGTGAGCTTAGATTCATGCTTTTATGTGGACGTGTTTCCCTTTGTCTCAGTGTGAATGAGAGACCTGAATGAAGAAGATTGTTATTGGAAGAACCTAGTTCAAACATTGTTCCTTCATTATTCTGAAGTACATCAAATGTCAGTGATGGTTACCAGCTATTGATCTGTATGGATTTGTTGTCTCAGCTGCTCACAGAACGTATTAGTAGAAACAAGCGCCGAGAGACCTTCTGTGATGAACATCAGTCAAAACACTGTGGAAGTTTTTGGAATAGTTTACATATTGTATGTGAGACATCTGTTATAGAGCACCTGACGGTAAGTGACAGAGCCAGTAGTGTATGAGCAGGGAGACACACCTCCTCTGCTGTTATTGCATGATGAGAACGGTATCTCGCGGCTAAAACTGTAATTTCCACGGAACTCCAAGTATGTGTGCATTCACACATAAACAGTCACAGTGACTCATCTTTCCACACGATTTCACATGCCTCGCTATCCTCCAAAAAAAACATTGTGAGCCTATATTCACTTTTACATACATACGGATGTGCCCTTTGACAAAACGATTAGAAACTCACAGATTCACTAATGACTGAATGCAGGACCCTATATATATGGGTATAAAATATATAATGTGTGTGTTAACCTGGACCGCAAAACCAGTCTTAAGTCGCTGATTTATATTTGTAGCAATAGTCAAAAATACATTGTATGGGTAAAAATGATAAAAAAAAAATTCAGGCTGTTTAAGTAAAGATCATGTTCCATGTAGATGTTTAGTATATTTCCTAGCATAAATATATATAAACTTAATTTTTGATTTGTTATATCCAGTGCTAGGGACCTAATTTGGACAACTTTATATTATACTTCATTTGAAAGAACTTACAACTCTTTTTAGCATGATTATGAATAATTGAATCAATCATATGTTACAGTAAACTCATTTATAATGCCTATACTATAATCATTCCGCAAATCCAGCTTTGCCATCAACTTGTTAAATTTAAAAAAAGAAATATGAAATAGATTTATTTTGAATTGTTCCACAGTATAACCGTTTTTACCTCATTAAAAAAAAAATGTTGAGGTTTGAGAAATTTACAGAAATTTCCAAGAAACTCTAATTATGTTTGTATTCACACATTAACAGTCCCAGTGACTCATCATTCAACATGATTTCACATGCCTTCAAAAAAAATACATAAGAATGAGCCATTTGACAAACAATTAGAAACTCACAGCTCCTTGTGAATGTAAATTTTCACAACATTGCTGTTTTTACTGCAATATTGATATGTAATCTGACTAACTCCAAACGTTTGAATGGCTGTGTGCATATACTTGATACATTCGTAATGCACGTATCATTATTTTTTGGCAATTCATAAAAACTTATAACTCTCATCAGGTCTTAAAAGAGTAGTTCACCTTCAGTTGCTGGTCCCCTTTCGTGTTTTTCTCTCATACTGTGGAAGTCAGTGGGGACCTGGAACTGAAGGTGAATTAACTAACCTTTAATTTTGAGCACTGACTATATGGATTCAACTGAAGTAATAAGAAGACATCCACACAATCAAAACCATTGTCATCTGTTTACAAAAGGTTTACTGTTGTGAAGAAATGAAGGTCTGATGTGTGATCAATAACTGGCTAAAGCAGGCTTGACCTGTGTCCTGGTCAGCAGTTCAATGCAATAGGCTAATGTTTATTGATGTGTAAATGAGAATGTTTATTACAGGGCTTTTAGGGCATGATCACACCAGCACACACTATTATAAAACACAGTCGCTTATTGTGACTTAAAACTCAGCTTTGGCATATATTGTGTAGTTGTTGCTTACAAATAATGTGTATTTTTCACTATGAATCTTTTAAGTTGAAATAATTAAAAAGTTAAAAAATATATAGAGATATTTTGACAGCTGATTGGACCATGTTAGAGAATGTTCTGACATGTCAGACAGCTCCAGTGACGTTGGGTGTTACTGTTGTAGACACGGTGTAACAGTGAATTATGGCAGAATTGTCTTGACATAACCTTTTGTTTCTTAGAAATACCTGCATGTATTTTTTTTTCTTGTCAGTGACCTTTAAATATTGTTGTTGTTGTTGTTTTTTCTCTGCATTTTACACTAGAAAAACTTGCACTTAAGCTATGGTTCAGCACATATTGTCGGCTTCAGATCACTAACCAAGTTTATACTATAGTACTCCTAACCCTCTACAATCCTGAAATATGTTCCTGTCTGTTTTGACAGCGATCCTGCCCTTGAGATAAGCATCCTGGACATCTTTGGCTTCGAGGAATTCCAGCGCAATGGTTATGAACAGGTAAGGGGAGACAGCACAGATATAAAGAGCACAATGATAATTACACTTTTAACATCTTTGTGACCTTTTGAAAGGGTCTTTCCTATCATTGTAACATCACACTGAGGCTAACATTTATAGCCGCCTTTCTAAGTGCAGACTGTTCAGCTTTTCATCTGGCTCTGAAGAACACAAACTGCTCTTCGCCTCTCATTGTGGATTGTGGGCCTCCTAAACCTAGTCTGCTCTGCACTATGTTTGATGTGGATATGCCACAGAGCCACAGACTTGTGGGAATCAAGGCATTGTGCTCATGATCCTGTTTCCCGTACAGGGGAAAGCACTGACCTATTCCACAGTATGTTCCTGCCTGGGGCCATGACTTTTTTAGACTTAACGACACATGGGATGTTCTTACGATGGGTTTTTCCACCACAAAGGCACTTCATTCTAAGCAGGACAGGTGTATTTCTGACTCGTGCTGACTTTAAAGCTCTGTTCCAAAACTAAGTGAGCTGGCTGTGTAAACTGTGTTTTTTTGTTGTTTTTTTAAGGCATCATAAATGTGCTTCCGATGTGTAGGCTGTTCTAAAACTTAGTCAAGAATACATTGCATCAAAGTAAAAAAAAACTAAAAGCAGCAGACAATAGAGTGGTAATTTTGCATGTCAATTCCAGATGTTAACATCCCTATGGTTTCCTTAGCAATTACCCAATAGGATTTTTCCACTGGCTTTTGGATAACTGCAGAAAAGAAGCTTGTGACAAACATGCTGATTTCTATAAAGCCCCTTCTTTTGGAAAGCTCACTGTGCTCTGATTGGCCAGCTGACCCAGTACGTTGTGATTGGCCGAACATCTCAACTGTGTGTCGGAAATGTAACACTCCTTCACGTAAACATAATGCAGTTATAACGCAGTTCAAAAGTTGGTTTCACCATATCAGTTCGATCCCGACTAACATTCTGAAACTATAGATGACCAAGCCAGTCGATCCAAACCGACTTGAGCAGAATGCATCAGAGTGGTAAGCTGCATTACCATTTTTTTTTACTTTTTTTTTTTTTTTACTCTGTTTTATTGGTTAAATTATTTATTCTACAAAAAAAATACATCTAATTAATTGAAATCCTGAAACTTCCAATATTAAACAGCAGTGTATTTTTTTATGTAAATTATTTTAAGGCCCTATGGGATATTTTTATTTTTATTTTTGTATTTTTTTTTTAAACTTTTATTATATTTAGATTTAATTTTAATCAAATTCTGTTTTCCATTATTTTACTTTATTCCATTGTAAAGGTTCTACAAAATATTATTATTATTATTTTATATATTGTGTTTACATCTTTATAAATAAATTCTGATACATTTTGTCTTCTTTAAAATGTTGCTTTAAATAATGTTTTAATAATAATTTTATCATTAGTAGTAGTACTTTCATTACAATAAATAATATATCTGTAATGGTTTCTTCAAGTTAAACTGAACTTTTATTTTGATGGGTTGCTGTGAAGACCTTTAAGTTTCTGTTTGTAAATTATATGATGATAGTTTTACTCAAAACAATAGAACAATGCTCACAAGTGAGTCTAAGAGCAGCTCTGGAGATTATGTTCATGTACTCATATATTGAGGTGGCAGAGACTGAAATCACTGCTTCAGTATGTGTGTAGTAAACGAAACCATGCATCTGCACCATTCATTCACACAGAGACACGCAGATCTTGCAGGATTTATATCTAAATGGTATTTCTGCTGCTTAATATTCACATTCTATATCATGTTTTGATTTAAGTGGATGGACTTACTTTTCATTTATTCATTCAAAATTTGGCCAATTACGTGACTTCCAGTTTTGTACAAAAAAAATCAGTTTTTATGTCTGGATTCCACATTTCCGTCCACATATTCCACATTGTGGAAATCATGCATACCCACAAACTCTGATTCAGAAGTGCCAAATTATCCTAAGCAAAGTTGGCATGATGACATTTAACATCCCATGACATTGGTGGGATATTACTGATGTTGTAGAAATCTGAAAATACCTTATGTTAACCGAAGACCTTATTTCGGTAATTAACCAATTCAATATAACCGTTGACTTAAGGAGGATTCTACAATTAGATCTGATTCACAGGTTTTAGGATGGATTACTGCAGCACTGTATGTATACTGTCTTTAGATAATAAAAATACTTAATTCCATATCTCTCTAAGTAATAGTTTAAAACTGATTGTTAAAGCAGCTTTTAGTACTAATGTATGAGGTTTCATTTCAATTGGGATACCTCCTTAGAAGACAGTCCAAATTGCAGCTTTCTAGGTTTTTGTACAAAGCTTGTATGTTTGACTCCAGATTAGAACTGAAGATCTTTGTCTGGACCGCACTAATGTTGGCATTATTCTTTTATTAAACGTCAGCTACTAGCTGCGAAGCAAATCATTTCGTTATTGCCAAATATTTAATTTGTTGAAAAAATCTGTCTATTTAGAGTGCTGAGATGTTAAGATGTTACAGAGTACTTATTTTATTTCTTTATTCCAACTTCCAAGAGGCCTAGTCTACGTTAGTTATGAATAAATTGTTAAAACATGTATAAATGACTCATTCTTGACACAAGGAAAAAGAGCTGTGTCTGTGCGCACATTTGAATAATGTCGGGCTGTAACCATGTTCGGGCATTTATAAAGCTGTCAATCAAAATGTACCTGTCGGGCTCGGGTCCTGTCGGGCCTAACTTTTAAGGCCCGATTACAGCTCTACTCCAGATACACCCCAGAAAGGTTGGCTGAGGCTACACTGGGTGACAATTCAACCTTAATGTGTTGTGAAAGCATTAGTGCATTCTTCAGAGTAGCCTAGGATTCTCTGTGCAGAGTCAGGTTTGACCCATGAACCATTAGGCACCCACCAATGTCATTGTTGTCATAGATTCTATAGGGAGGATGCATGAGGTTAATTGGGTCCTCTGTGGAGTAATGGTTAGTAAATGAGCTGGTCATCTACTTCTAACTGCTAAACCAGGTGGGGATCTGCAATGGAACTCCTGCTGAAATATTTTTATTTTTTTTTGCCAGCCTGAGTTGATTTGCTGGTACTGTACGATTTTGCTTGATCAGCTGGTCATGACTAGCAAACCAGCGTAGGCCATAACAACTCCATGTGACCAAAAGCCCACAATCTTATTGGTTCATCAGATTTACGCACAGTGGTGAACAGGGGCATTAACCGCACGTCTTTCACATCAAATTTTCAGACTGAACATTCGTCTTGGTGTGAACATATCTTTAAACCAGTGTTCATGTTAATAGCCGATAAAAGCCAAGCTGAACATGGCAGACATTTTGTACAAGAATATTTTTAAAGGTCTGTCCCCATCAGACAAGATGAGGGCCTTTATTTGTGTGTGGACCTCTTCTTTCTGTGACAGATAAGGTAGGCGGGTGGAAGTGTGTGTCTGTGTCTGTATGTGTGCAATTCCTGGATGTCTTTCTTAACAGTGTTGGATAAGGTGTAAATCAGGATTGGTGCTAGAAGAGATAAGTGCATACCCACAGTCCCCTGGGAGATCTCCTTGTGATGGTTTATGTGACGGATTGGGAAATGCTTACAAGATACAGACACACCTTTAATCCACAAGTGAAAGAAGATTTATGGTCCTTGACCTTTCAAGGTCACAAGAATGAGAAACAATAAAATGAAAAAAAAAATTGGGGCGAGTGACTAATTACGAAGCTTGAATGAGGTATTTAATGCCCACTTGGGGTGTACCGATAATATTATAAGTATTAAGTATGTGATTAAAACCTGTAAATCTACAAATAATCTTCAGTAGTTTCTTTAGGGTTTCAATGTCAGTCCTGAAACACTGGGTCAGAAGACCCTGGAGCCGGGGCAAGTGTTGCAAGCTTTTGTTTACCGTAGCAAATTTCATTGCAGCTGCTTTATTTGATGCCAACATGGTGGAGGCAGCACTCATAAGATTTTTATCTTGCAAATTTAAAATCCAGTGCGATATCTTTAGTTTTTTTGTTTTTACATGTTAAAATAGTAACTATCTTTTCTGCTTTTTGGCTATTTTCTATATAACATCACGTTTCAAAATAGACCCTCACCATTCCTGAGTGCTGCGTCTCATGATTTTAGACACAGAAAAGCATTATGTTTGAACAACCACTTAGACACCCCAATATGCAGAAAATGAAGTTTTTTTGTTTTTATTTTTGTATGCTTTTATATAGTTAATTTTTCGAACTCTCCACCTCCCTACACTTATGTGATTTATAAAGACAATGTTGTATCATCTAAGTATTTAAGTGTTGTCTTGTATTGTTGGCTCCAAAAAGTAACACATTTGAGATCTTTTCCCCATGGATGAACTTTTTTTCCCTCAGTGCTCTGGAATTCCCCCTCTTTTTTCTCCAAGCTCTTCATCTCAGCTCTGATCTTTTTCTCTCATGATGTGTGCTGAATTGTGTCAGCGCTTGGGCAATCTTCCTTATGACTTCCTGAAGTGCTGTGAAACCTCATGCTGAGAAATTGATGAGGTGCACCCGGCTTTTCTAATATGCTTGTTTTCTTTCCTCTCCATTGCGACCACTGTTGCCGTCTGTACTTCATCCAGTGTGTGTTCCCACATTAAACTTGGAAACCCTTATATTGATACAAACGAGCTGTATACTTCCCTCCGATGGTCTTAGCTTTTGATCGGCAGTATCAAAACAACTTCATCATATACTGTATGACCTAAGAGCTTCTGAGAAACGAACAACTAGTTGGTGTGTAACTTAATTATTTTGTTTGGTAAAAAGCCATCTACTCTACCCCTACATCTACTGTAGGGGTGTTGTTGGCGTAGTGGATAAGACACATGCCATTGGTGTGAGCGACCCGGGTTCGAATCCACTGTGAGACAACAATGTGTCGGTGAGCAAGACACTTAACCCCAAGTTGGTCCGGAGCATGTGACCTCTGACATATAAAAGCGTCAGATAAATGTAAATGTCAGTTTTATGTGGGGAAGTCGTGGCCTGACGGTTAGCGACTTGGACTCGCAATCAAAAGGTTGTGAGTTTGAGTCTCGGGCTGGCAGGAATTGTGGGTGGGGGGAGTGCATGTACAGTTCTCTCTCCACCTTCAATACCACGACTTAGGTGCCCTTGAGCAAGGCATCGAACCCCCAACTGCTCCCCGGGCGCCGCAGCATAAATGGCTGCCCACTGCTCCGGGTGTGTGTTCACTGCTCTGTGTGTGTGCACTTCGGATGGGTTAAATGCAGAGCACAAATTCTGAGTATGGGTCACCATACTTGGCTGAATGTCACGTCACTTACTCTTTCTAGTCCATCAGTAATTGTACATGTTGTCCACATGGAAAGGCTTCTGTGGTCACCCAAAAAAAAAAAAAAAAAAAAAAGAATCTGCTTACCCCAGGGCATTCAAGATTTAGGTGACTTTGTTTCTTCAGTAGAACACAAACAGATATTTTTAACTTAAACCGTTGCAGTCTGTCAGTCATGTAAGTGGATGGGAATCATGGCTTTAAGTGCATTACCGCCACCTATCTCTCAAATGGACCACTGACCCTCCTAATTGAGATTGTAGATAGCGTGTCAGTGGTCCATTTGAGAGATGGGGTCCATCCCAATGGTCCATCCTCTCATGCAGGCTGAAGAAGAACTTGCTCAGTACAGTTCAGACATTGTGGTGAAAACCAGAGGTAGAAAACAATTAAAAACATCAGGGTTCCCTCTTTTTAACTTTCAGCTTGGCTGGATTAAGGTGATAAATGATTTAAATGAGTCCAGGAACTGCACTGTTACACTGAATTCCTGGAATAAACCTGCTCACTGAAGCATGTGGATTAGTGAGTTAATATGTTGGAGGGGTTAACATTGAATGCTTAGTCCAGCCATGTTCATTAAAAGGTAATTAACATACATGCCAGCTCTTTGTGTGCAGATAAAGCTGCCTGTCATATAGCTATTGTTTTGGAAAATATGTTATTTTGTCTGATAAAACACAAGCTTGCTTGCTTCTTGAAAAGTCATATGCAGCCCTATAAACATTGTACATAATCCTACCCTTTTTGATACAATTATTGTCATATATGTACATGTATGTAATATATACTTAATATATATATATATATATATATATATATATATATATACACACACACACACATACACACACACACACACATATATATAATATATATATATGTGTGTGTGTGTGTGTGTGTGTGTGTATATTATCTATCTTTTGACATTTAATCTTCTGAGTTCAGAAAAATTTTGTTTAATATTATCGCTATTCATTTTTTTTTTAAAGTTCAGAATCAAGATAAATGTATTACTCTTATGTTTCTTATAAGTGAGATAATGCTGCTAAATGTATCTTTACCTTGAATGTCATTGCTTTAATTTATTTTTTATATTTTGATATTTCATATTTTGTTCAAATGTTTAACATATATGCTGTTCATATGTTAATTTATTAGTGTGTTATATGATTAGAACGTTGTCCAGGTTTTAAAATAAAGCACAGCAATGATATTTGAGAGTGTATTTTCCCCTTTCAGGAAAAGTATTGAAAAAGTATTGAAATCGAAATTCTTGACTAGGTATCGGCATCGAAACAATAATTTGGGTATCGTGACAACACTACATAGTTAACACTCCCGATTATGTGAATGTGAATGAACTGTTTCAATAGATACTGCTTGTTCATTGCCCCCTACTCCCTGAGCAGGGGTTTACATCACTTCGGAACATGGACTGGAATTGGGAACCGCTGATGTAGCCTATTGTAGTAATGTTGTCTCTGGTGTTCTGGTCTTTGAGCATAAATGCATTCAGGGGGCGTGGCTTTGGACGGTGATTGCAGGGAGGGTGGGACATTCGCTTTCAGTGCTATCAGGCAAATGTTAGCATTTTACAAGATATACTATTGTACCTTTAACATACCTAGCACTTTCTACTCGTACATTTCATGTCACATTCTGATGTCACGTGTCATTACGGGACCTTTACGGGTTGTGTGTGAACCATAGACTGTATAAAAACAGGAGTCTATGGGTGTTACGACCCGGCTCAAAGTCACAACATAAAGAGGGCACTTAGACAAAAATAGGTTTCAATACAGTTATAAATTTATTTCAAATTAATCAAATAATGTCTAGGGTCAAAGTATTAAAGAATAACCAATGAATCAAATCAAATAGCTGTTAGAAATTGGGTTTGTGGAGTTGTGGAAAACAAATGTGAACACAAAATATCAACCCACTCTTCAAACAAACAAACCAAAAATGAGAGAGAGTGATCACAGCTCCATGAGCCTCTTAAATAGGGTGCCACAGGTGCCAATAATTAACACTGGAATCCCGCCCATCCAGGAGGAACCTGCAACCTTAACCAAAATAAGAGAAAAATAGGCAGGGCTGTAACACCTCAATCAACAAAATGTTAAATAACCTAAAGTATTTAACACAATAAATTTAACAAATAATAAAATAAACAAATATGTCAAAACATTTACAAAAAAAAACAGGAGTATAGAATGTCATACACGAGACAGTGCATCGGCTAAAACATTCTCCTTTCCTTTGATGTGATGAATTTGTAAAGGAAAAGACTGCAAAAAGAGACTCCATCTCATCAACCGCTGGTTAGAGTTGCAACTTCGCTGCAAAAAAACTAGTGGATTATGATCAGTCAACACTTCAATTGGGTTGCCACTACTCAAATAAACCTCAAAATGTTGAACTGCTAAAATCATTGCCAAGGCTTCCTTCTCAATTACAGAATAATTTCTTTGGTGGGAATTAAACTTTTTAGAAAAGAAGCAGACTGGGTGTTCAATACCTTGATCATCGTCCTGCAAAAGAACTGCCCCTGCCCCATTTTCACTTGCATCTACTGCCAGTTTGAAAGCATTTTTAAAATTTGGCGCTGCCAAGATAGGGGCATTAACCAACAGGGCCTTGGCATTATCAAATGCCTGCTGGCAACTGTCTGTCCACACAAAATCAATTTTTGGACTTAACAAGTCTGTAAGAGAACTCACTACACTAGCGAAATTGGGACAAAAGGCACGATAATAGCCGGTCATTCCCAAAAATCTCCTTAGATCTTTACGAGACTGAGGAACAGGGAAATGATCTATAGCTTCAACTTTAGCCCGAATAGTTCGAACTTGACCTTGCCCCACAATTTTGCCCAGATAGGTAATGGTTGCTTTGGCAAACTCACATTTAGCGAGGTTAACAGTCAGATTAGCAGCCAACAAACGGTCTAAGAGCGCTTTAAGCTGAGCTACATGACTACTCCAGTCAGGGCTGTATACCACAATATCGTCCAAATAGGCTTCACAATTGTCTAACCCAGATATTACTTGGTTAACTAACCTTTGAAAGGTAGATGCAGCATTTTGCATTCCAAAAGCCATAACCTGATATTCCCATAGTCCATCTGGAGTCACAAATGCTGACATCTCTTTGGCTCTGTCAGAAAGGGGAACCTGCCAGTAACCTTTTAAAAGATCTAACTTGGTTACATACCTGGCAGAACCCACCCGGTCAATGCAGTCATCCAATCGGGGCAATGGATAAGAATCTACTTTGGTTAGAGCATTAACCTTACGAAAATCTGTACAGAACCTCATAGACCCATCAGACTTTGGCACCAAAATACATGGAGAACTCCAGGCACTTTGGCTTGGTACAGCAATTCCATGTTCAACCATATAAGCCACCTCCTTACTCAACAGTGCACGCTTTTCAGGACCCACCCTGTAGGGATGTTGCTTCACAGGGGCAGCACCTGAAACATCAATATCATGCACTACCAGATTAGTTTGGTTAGGCACATCTGGAAACAGTGGTTCATAAGAGCTAATCAGCTCTACAAGAACAGACCTTTCAACTTGAGGCAAATAAGATAGATAAGCCTCAAGATCAAACAGGATTTCAGAATTATTTAACCGAGGTGTAGGAACCATCACTTCACTGATTCCTTCTGAAACTACTGGAGTACAAGGTAACACCACCATCTTCTTGGTTAAATCAAAACTCCCTTCTCTAGTAAAATACTCTTTCAGCATATTAATATGACAGAGACGACTTTTCTTTCGTCTGCCTGGAGTAGAAATGACATAGTCAAGATCACCAACCTTGCGTTCAACTGTGTAAGGCCCTGAAAAACGGGCCTGCAACGCAGAACCATGGACAGGAAGCAAAGCCAAAACTCGATCCCCTACTGAAAAAGATCGCTTTTTAGCCCGCTTATCATACCAGGCCTTCATCTTTTTCTGCGAGCTAGCGAGATTAGAATTGGCAATTTCACAGGCTTTACTAAGCCGATATCGAAAATGGCTAACATAGTCCAGTAAGTTGGAAGAATCTGTTACCTCAGCCAGCCACTGTTCCTTCAACAATTTCAAAGGACCACGGACATTATGTCCGAAGACCAATTGAGCAGGACTAAACCCCAAAGACTCTTGCACAGCTTCTCTGGCCGCAAAAAGCATGAGATGTACTCCTTCATCCCAGTCCCGCTGAAACTCAAGACAGTAGGTTTTTAACATTGTTTTCAAGGTTTGATGAAACCTCTCGAGAGCCCCTTGGGACTCTGGATGGTAGGCACTAGAATGACAATGTGAAATTCCTAACTGATCCAACACCTGCCTAAAAATCCCAGACATAAAATTGGATCCTTGGTCAGACTGAACAGTCTTAGGAAGCCCAAACATTGAAAAAAACTTTAGCAAGGCCTGCACTACCACGGGAGCTGTTATTTTCCTTAAAGGAATAGCCTCTGGAAAGCGAGTAGAAGCGCACATAACAGTTAGTAAGTATTGGTTGCCATGTTTGGTTTTAGGCAAAGGACCAACACAGTCTACTAAAACTCTACCAAATGGCTCCTCAAAAGCCGGAATAGGATGCAAAGGAGCAACAGGTATAGTCTGATTAGGTTTACCAGCTACCTGACAAATATGACAGGTCCTGCAATATGCTACAACATCTTGTTTTAGACCAGGCCAATAGAAATTTTGCAATATACTATTATAAGTCTTATTCACACCAAGATGTCCTGCCATGCTACAGTCATGTGCTAGCTTGAGTATGTCTTTACGGAAAACTTGAGGTACCACAATCTGAAAGACATTTCCCCACTCATCCTGTCTAGATAATGATTGTGGGCGCCATTTTCGGATTAGGACCCCATCCTTTTGGAAATAACCACATGACAATTCATTTACTTCTTGTTCAGTGCTCACTTCCTCAAACAGAGAAGATAAAGAAGAATCCTTACTCTGCTCTAAAATGAGCTGATCTCTGGTAATTGCAGTCTCTTTAGGAGGAATCTCCTGGGATTTTTCTAGCTCTGCCTTACCTGACACTATTAAAGATTTAACAGGCACAACTTCATCTCTCTTCTTTTCATCAAACACCCTCAAAAAGGTATCAGCTAGATCGAAATTAAAATCTGCTCTTTTTTTATCGGTAGACTTAAAAGTCTGTTTAGACATAGCACGAGTCACAGCACATACTGGAAAAACATCAGGAAAAGATTGAGACAGATCAGAGTTCTCACTTGACATAGGGACCTCAATAACTTGAGCATTAGGTGTGACCTTGACACCAGCCAAATCATTACCTAAAATAAATGAAACCCCTTCAATTGGCAAACAAGATCGTACACCCACCACTACCTGACCAGACACTAATGGTGATTTTATCTCAATGCTATGTAGAGGAACAACAGCAGAACCCATTTCAACTCCCCTTACCAACACTTGAGCTCCTGTAGCAGTCTGGTTAGAGAGAGGCAAAATTCCCTCAAGTAATAAAGACTGTGAGGCTCCTGTATCTCTAAGAATACTCACTGGAACACCACTTTCTTGCCCTGGTAGAGACACAACTCCTGTGGTAAGAAAAGGAGCATAATCTGTTAAACAGTCACTAGTACCCAAGTCTCCAAACTTCAAAGACTGAACCCCAAAACATTCAGCACTTTTTTGTACAGGAAAATGGCTTGCAGCAGCCAATCCAACTGGCTTGGTAGATTTTGCTTTCTTACCAAGAACAAAACATTCTGATATCTTATGCCCTGGCTTCTTGCAATAAAAGCATATGATGTTTGCCTTAGAAGAAACCGCACTAAGCTTGCTAGAGGAAGTTGAAAAAGAGTCAGGTCCGGCCAAAACAGCTTTACTATGATCCTGATAATTTCTTCTTGGGTTATGGTTTCCATATAACCCTTTATGGGTTAAAGCGAACTCATCAGCCATAACAGCGGCATCAAACAATTTGGAAATCTTTTGTTCATTTAAATATGTAGCCAGAACTGCTGGGACACAATTTTTAAACTCCTCTAAGAGAATCAAGTCACTAAGCTGGTCTTTAGTTTCCACTTGCCTAGAAGCACACCACCTAACAAACATGTTCTCCTTTTCCCGCGCAAATTCCACAAACGTCTGCCTATCACTTTTGATGTAATTTCGAAAACGTTGCCGATATGCTTCAGGTACTAGCTCGTAAGCATGAAGAATAGAAGTTTTAACTGTATCATACACAGCACTCTGTTCTAAACTAAGTGATGAATAAACCTCTTGAGCCCTACCTGTAAGCACACATTGTAAAAGCAACGTCCAAACATCCTTTGGCCACTTCAATGAAGTAGCGACTCTCTCGAAGTGGGAGAAATACTTCTCTACCTCTTTTTCAGAGAATGGAGGAACCATTTTAATATGCTTACCAATATCAAAAGCTTGCCCTACACTTTGAGAAGACTCTGAAGGTACTACAAAAGGTGAAACAGGGGGCTGACCCTCAGGTGTCCTACCTGCCAACTCTAACTCCATTTTTTTAAGGACAAAGGCACGCTCACGCTCCCTTTCCTGGCCCTCCAATTTCCTCAACTCAAGTTCTCTGTGCAACTCCTTTTCTTTCAAAGCTATTCTATCATGTTCTAAGCGACACTTCACTGCCTCCAATTCTAACTCCTTTTCTCGTAACACCATCTCTTTTAGCTTTACTTCACTGTCAACGTTACTTGGAACATGTAACTTTGCAACTAGAACTCCTTCTTCCTCTAAAGTGCCCCTCAAGTTCTTTAAGATAGACTCCTTAAGTTTTTTATCACTTTTAGTGAGCTCTATATTATAATGAGCAGCAACCAACAAAAGCTGCTCTTTAGTGCACTTCTCAAGTGCTTCCTCTGAAGGTTCTTTTAGAAATTCTTCCACATTGGAAGCCATTGCTAAAAACCTCTAAGTTTTCAAACAAGTAGCCACTTTAGGAGTTCACACGAATCAGAACAATATCCTTTAAATATACTCCACCAAAAAAAAAAAATTTACCTTATACACAACTCCATTTCCACAAAGTTACTTAATGGTAATTTAATCTACACCAACAAATCAGATTAACAAATCAGAATCAGTCCCCTTATCTTCTCTATGGAGAACGAATACAAAGGTTTAACAAAACCCTCTCCGCAAGTAGCATGCCAACAATATAATACTCTTACAAAAAGAGATTAATTCATAAGTCACGCAATCACTCCTGAACTGCTGACAATATTCAACAAGGTAGCTACCACGAAACTGCATGTTAATTAGTATATTGACTCCCTACGTTTGTTATTGGTGTAAAATTACTTACCAATTTGAAGAAAGTGGGGATGAAAAAAAATGCTCTCTCAAAAGCAAACAAACAAAATAAATTTCACAAGTTCCCAACACTAGCCATTGATTCAAAGTACCACACCAATTGGCATGGATACTAGAGAACCACTCCGGTAAAACACTACACAAACAAAAAAAACGAACCTCTCTAATCTTCAAAGGCTTACCAGGCTCGGGGCCACTTTAAACGCTGAACTTCATGTCACCTGGTAAAAACCAGGCCCTGAATAGCGCACCCCCAACAGAGATTAAATCTCCACCCGGGATACCTTCAAAAATAACAAACTAACAAAACAAACTAACAAAACAAACAGTGCTCCGTTGGAAGGATTGACTAGCAACCCAGCTGGACCACTCTACCTAACCGGAGTCCTCTATTAATCCAATAACTATGAACCTTTTCCATGCTCCACTCTCAAAAAACTTGAAAAACAAGTCACAAAACCCCAACTTCAAACAAGAATTTGATCCCGGACGAGCCCCCAATTTATTTTACGACCCGGCTCAAAGTCACAACATAAAGAGGGCACTTAGACAAAAATAGGTTTCAATACAGTTATAAATTTATTTCAAATTAATCAAATAATGTCTAGGGTCAAAGTATTAAAGAATAACCAATGAATCAAATCAAATAGCTGTTAGAAATTGGGTTTGTGGAGTTGTGGAAAACAAATGTGAACACAAAATATCAACCCACTCTTCAAACAAACAAACCAAAAATGAGAGAGAGTGATCACAGCTCCATGAGCCTCTTAAATAGGGTGCCACAGGTGCCAATAATTAACACTGGAATCCCGCCCATCCAGGAGGAACCTGCAACCTTAACCAAAATAAGAGAAAAATAGGCAGGGCTGTAACAATGGGACTGACTTCCTTTTGCAGCCAGCCTCAAGCGGCCAGTTAATTAATTAAAGTTTTAGTCACTTCCTTATTGGCTTCACGAGATAGAGCGGGAGGTTGCCGCTCGGAGTGAACTCACACACATATTCCGGGAAATCACTGACAGTGTGAATGAACCAAAATTTTGCAATCCAGGAACAATAACCGGGACACATTATCTGTGTACTATCCGAAATCTCAGTGTGAAAGGGGCTATTGATTGTTTATGTTGCTAAGGGTGTTCCTCAGTGATACACAGAACCGTTGGGTAAAGCGGTAATAGCTGTGCTGTATCATGAATAAAACACAGCTGCTGACCAATAAGAATCGAGGAAAAATAAACCATTATATATATATTTTTTTTTTTTTCATTTTTTTTTTTTTCATTATTATTTTTATTCATATTAGCCTATGTGGCTAAATCAACTATTTATGAGTTTAATGAGAATTATTATTCATGCCCAAAGTTCAACAAAGATGTACGAATGTGAAAAATGAACTGATTGCTCAGTGGGTCTGTGAAAGAGTATTCTGTTAATAAGATGGACATCTTAATGCTGTGCTGTGGCTTAACAAAGGCTTTTGTGTTTTTGTGTCTGTAGCTGTGCGTGAACATTGTGAATGAGCGGATCAGGCAGTTCACCGCAGACGTGCTCTTCCAGCAGGAGCAGCAGGAATGTCTGCAGGAGGGGGTTGCCATGGAGACACTACGCTCCCTCGGCAACCAGACAGCGGTGCTGGACTTCTTCTTCCAGGTATGCAGTCGGAGCGGATTTCCAAGAGCTGTGGCGGGAGGGAGGGAGAGGAAAGAAGTTGGAAAGCTTTTTTCCCCACCCTGAGGCTGTTGACCCTGTACAAGAGTCCCTCTGTTGCCTCTTTAATTGCCGTCTCTTCATTTACTGACTCAATAACGGATGTCCTGTTTTATAAAGGCTAGCACACATCCAGACGTGCTGAATTCCCTTAGGTGTCACAAAGATGTGATAAAGCCCATCTTTTAGACTATGACTCTATTAGCCGTTTGTCAGATGTGACAATTTTATGAGTCACGAAATGACTTCTCCATTTGGTCAAGACCAAGTGACACAGCATTGTACACACAGAGGCATGTTTTCCCTTGCCACACACACATTTGTGGTGGACTTCACTACATGTATTATTCTGTGCACATTTGAATGGGTTTTATGGCCTTCACACATCCTTTACAAACAGCCCCACCAAGTCTGCTGCATTTTATTTTGGCATACCAGTGCAATATTAACTGTTCTTTCATAATAAAATATTAAATACTACACAACATGCTATAATAGCGAATCATACTCATTATGTCATGCCACATGGATGTGTCAAGGGAAAGTGCACCCGGAAATGAAAATTCTCTCATTAACTACACACTCTCATGTCGTTCATTCTCGTAGATTCATAAAATTACAGTTTTACTGTATTTTTAAATGACTAAAATTACAATTTTAACAATGTTCTTACTAGCTTTCTGGGCCTTGAAAATGTCAGTAGTGTTACTGTCTATGCAGAGTCAGAAAGCTCTCGGATTTCATCAAAAATATCTTCATTTGTGTTTTGAAGATGAATAAAGGTCGTATGGGTTTGGAACGACATGATGATTTAATTGGTTGATTGATTGAACGTTGTCCAACAGGTTTCCTACATAGCTGTGTTATTATCATAAAAAACCCCACTTCTAACTAAAACGAGGGGCCAGTTTGCCCAGTTTAATTTGAGGAATTGATCATCTTACTGTACATTATTCCTTCCTTATTTTGCAGCTAGAGCCTTCAGTGTAACTGTGTGTGTGTTACAGAAGCCTCAGGGTGTGCTGTGTATCATTGATGAGGAGAGTCAGTCCCTCAGGCCATGTGAAGTCAACCTTTATAAGCGACTGCAGATACAGCTGGACTCTTCCAGTTTGGACGTCATCTCCCTCACGACCAAGGATGGCAACGGGAACCCCCCACCCAAAGACCAGGGGCCATCGTTTACCGTCACTCACTATGCTGGCAAGGTGGGTTACGGGAAATTGCGAGTTCACACATGCACATGCTGAGTTCACGGTCATGTGCTCGGCAGGAGGCTCACTCGCAAACACAAGCCCATAGTCACACGTTTCCGAGAAGCCCTCCGGAGAGACAACGTACTGTCATGCTGAGAGTGAGGGCTATTATTAGCACTCTGAACTCATCTGTGTTTGTGTGTCCTTATTGCAGGTGACCTATGACCTGACCGGCTCACTGGACAAGAACAAGGATGTTCTCCCCCAAAACATCTTGTTTGTTATGAAAAGTAAGGATTGGGAGTTTTGTGTTCTAGTCATTCTCTATATGGTCAAAAAACTCACCATGGTAACAATAGTTCCCATTAAAATAGCTTAGTTACTATAGTTATTGTTACTGTAATAAAAGGAAATTACTGGAGATCACTTATTCATTCACTACCACACAAAGATTGGGGTTTGCGTTTCTGACACCAGAATGCTGCCAAAAGCCTGCCTTTAAAATTCTTATCATGTATTCTTTGCAGTAAATGCATTCCCACAATACATTGGCTTGAGTGAATAATATCCACCCAAGATGTTGAACAATTTGAGAAATGTTGAGTAATAGACAACGTTGTAACACTAAAAGTACTGTTAAACATAATTTAGTGTAATTAAAAATGGATTATGTTATCCAATATTTGTTTGTGCACCGCTTATTAGTATATTCGATTATAGTTTCCCAACATTCTTACTCTGCACTGTTAAATTCAGTGAGTCAAATCGTTTGTGCGCTTCATATAAAAAGCGTTGTATGTAGGACAAAATGTATAGTGTTCAAATTAATTTACTTATGTGGTTCGTTAGCAGTGTTGCTACTGAAATAGTTTCTCCCCAGTATTGGATATGTGAACTCTGTTCTTAGCATTTGTACCTGCTGCAGTGCATTTCATGTATGTTTAGCGTTCCTCTATACAGCTCCTCTTCTCCCCACATTAAGCAGGTCAGAGGTGAACATGGGGCAGGAGCGTGTGCACATGGAGAGATTTGAATGGGGCCTGTTATGTTGTTTGTGAGGGTGTCCGTGGGGGGTGGTGTAAATGAAGGGAGACAATTAGCTCTGGCGCCTGCCGTTATTACTCTCCAAACGGGGGTAGCCTTGTGTTTATTTTTCTGTCTCCATTTTTCTCCCCCCTCTGAGCAGCAAGTGAGAACGTGCTCATCCATCAAATGTTCCAGTGTAAGCTGACTCAGACGGGCTCATTGGTTCCCCACCACCAGCGACTGAAGCTCCGTGGGCCCAAAGGCACTTTACTTAACAAGAGCACTATGCTAAATCCTGCCAGAGACGCCAAGAAATATGTGGAACTGAACAAGGTATCTAAATACACCAGTGGATCCTCCACAGCCTCTTGGCACTAATGACATTTTTAAAATCTTTATTGTAATAAAATTTGTATTTGTTTGTTTGATTTAAATACATATATTTTTATATAAAAAGTGTGTATATATACACAGTACAGACCAAAGGTTTGGACACACCTTCTCATTCAAAGAGTTTTCTTTATTTTCATGACTATGAAAATTGTAGATTCACACTGAAGGCATCAAAACTATGAATTAACACATGTGGAATTATATATGGAATTACATACATAACAAAAAAGTGTGAAACAACTGAAAATATGTCATATAGTAGGTTCTTCAAAGTAGCCACCTTTTGCTTTGATTACTGCTTTGCACACTCTTGGCTTTCTCTTGATGAGCTTCAAGAGGTAGTCACCTGAAATGGTCTTCCAACAGTCTTGAAGGAGTTCCCTGAGAGATGCTTAGCACTTGTTGGTTCTTTTGCCTTCTGTCAGCGGTCCAGCTCACCCCAAACCATCTCGATTGGGTTCAGGTCTGGTGACTCTGGAGGCCAGCACCCCATCACTCTCCTTCTTGCTCAAATAGCCCTTGATGCCTTCAGTGTGACTCTGCAATTTTCATAGTCATGAAAATAAAGAAAACTCTTTGAATGAGAAGGTGTGTCCAAACTTTTGGTCTGTACTGTATATATATATATATATATATATATATATATGTATGTATGTATGTATGTATGTATGTATGTATATTACTAAGCAGCAACAACAACAAAACAACTATTTTTATTAAACTATTTATTTAATGTATTTATTTTTTGTGAAAACATGTCCATACCAAAAAACTACTTTATTCATTATAAAAAAAAAAAAAAAAACAGCATTGGATTTAATATGACGTGTTTGATTATAACAAACATTCAAGATTGCTTGGAACATTTAACAATAGAAATAAACAATATTTTTGCATGCGTTGTTTGGTCACGCACATGGGCTTCCCTCAGTCTGCTTTGACAGATGTTTCAGCACTGGCATTAAATCTGTACTCAGTGGGACTTCACTGTCCTCCATCATCACGTACAGTGACGATCATACCCGGCATGACACTGCCACAAACATGACCAGACCAGCCAGAACAAACTTTTCACCAGCTGTAGTATTTTTAGCTTATCGAGCCTGCACTGGGAAGTGACCTAAATTAGACACCGTTACCCCAAATAGGTTCTGTCCATTGATCAGCTTTCCACAGCCAGATATCCCATTCAGAGAAAACACAGGGTTTAACCGATTGCGTCACACCAGGCACAAACACACATGCGTCACTCGGGGTGTTTTCTCTTCACACAGCTCTATCTCTGCAGCATTTCTCAGTCGCCCTCCTCCCCTTTCTCCTCTCTGTTTGTTTCTCTCATATATATAGACTCAGTTTGTATTTCAGTGATGTGCAGTTTCTCTACTTCTGAGATGACTTATTGGGTGAATCTTACAAAAACGTGTCAACTCAGGGTCCAGAAAACTGTACATCTAAATGTTTTGTAAAACATTTAAAATTCAATTAAAATGTAAGTGTGCATTTATATTTGTGTTTGTGTGTAATAAATAATCTTGCACGTGTCACATCCAATCATACTGTATTGTACAAAGAAAAAAAAAACAGCTGTCCAAATGACTTGTGCTTTGCTTGTTTAGGAAAAAAAACTCATGCATACATACGTGTTTCAGTAACTTCCCTTGTTTAATTACCTTATTAACTTCTGGCCACGTTTTATTAATTCAGTCCCATGTTTTAAGGTCAGTCGTTACATTTAACCACCACTTTCTTCCATTCTGTCTTTCTTCAGTTGCTTTCTCTGTCTTTTATTCATATATGCCATCTCTCCTTTCCTTCTCCTCAGGTCAGTGCTATGGTGTGTGTGTGTGGGGGGTTGGCTTAGTCTTATGTAAGACACCCAGTACATGAGCCGCTGGCACCCCTGGTTACCCACATACCCTCTTACATAAGCAGTGGTTCAGTTCCCATAGAGTGACTGGGACAGTAATATGAAGTAACATGATGAGATCCCGCTGTGGCCTGAAACAGAAAATTACAAATGAGTGGTTTGGTTAGTCTGGTTTGCCCTTTGATGGGTGAAATTAGATGAAACTGTAGCACCAGATTTTATTTTTCTTTCTTTTGTTGTGTGTCCTGAGAATGAGTAGTTTTGGTGTGGTGGTGGCGTTTTCTGGGAATCAGGACGCCCTGAAGAGATTTTGATTTAAAGCAGCAGTTTGCTGTGAAATATAATCATTTTCTTTCCTACTGAGCAGCTAAATGACTGAGCCGTGTCATCAGCGTCTGCCCCTTTTTTCCACCAGAACAGCTGTTTGACTAAGAAAAAACAAATTGTCCCTTTTTACACTGCACAGTTTGAACTGTACTTGTTTTCAAAACAATATTATATCACCTTTAATTGCTTTAATATGACACTTGGGAAAATACTTTGATTATGACACCAGCTGTACTGAAAACAACACTCACCCAACATAGTTACACTCTGTCTCTCCAATTGCTCTGAGTATTGTCATTGTTGTTGTTATGGTTATTATTACTATGATTTTGATTATGATTCATTACTGTACAGTACAGTGCAAAAGTCTTAGGTCACTAGTATTTCCACCGTCATTTATTTCTATATTTTGCTGTAGTGTGTCAGTGGGAAATATCAGTTTTCATTTCCAAACATTATTTTTGCCATTAATTGTAATAATCCAGTGAGATTTGTGTTTGCACAAGGAGCCTGACAACAGTCAGTGCTCCACACAGAGATCTGATCTCATCATCATCAGTCTGTCTGGAATAACATGAAGAAACAGAACAAACTGAGACAGACTCAATCCAGAAGAACTGTAGCAATGTCTCCAAAACACTTCAAGAAACCTGCAAAGCTACAGTACTGTTTTAGGCACTTGTGTTAAAACGCTGTAAAAAGAGGATGCCGTAAAAAAATAATGGCATAAATTTATTTTATTAATTCACTTCTATTAACTTTACTAAATTAAAACAACATTTTGTGCATAAAAAAAAAGCTTTTGTGTGTCTATTTACACTAAGTGCAAATAACCCGCCTAGTTGGCTGAAGCTATTTACACTAACTCCGCCCACCAACGTGTGATTCAGCTAATCAACACTACAAAAGACAGCCAATAGTTGTGAGCTAAATGTGTGATGTTCATTTTGACGTGGTAGACCTGGGTTCCAATCCGACTTTTGCCAAACTTTTTTTTCTCCCTTTTCAAATTTCAAATCACATCAGAAAAGCATCTATTTTCAATGAAAATGAAGAATATAATCAAAGAGTTGAAAAAAGTATCGCATAGGGTCAGGATAGGTTTAGGGAGGGCTTTATTGTCCCAATAAGGTGGCATACATTTATTAATTTGACTTAAAAAAATTTCAGTTTACACTCAGTAAGTTAATTTTGCATACTGTTTTACAATGTTATACAATACTGAGGTGCAGATAATGGCCACTATTTGCAATAAGTATTACAATTTTAAGAGTGTAAATAGAATCTATATAGTTATTTGCACTTAGTGTAAATAGACCCTATTGCTATTTACACATAATGCAAATAGCCGCTGCCAAAAAGCTTCTGTCTTAGGTGCACTTGCGCATTTTTTTATGGTATTTTTACAGGCAGGTTTCTTGAAGTGTTTTGGAGACATTGCCACAGTTCTTCTGGATTGAGTCTGTCTCAGTTTGTTCTGTTTCTTCCTGTTATTCCAGACAGACTGATGATGATGATGAGATCAGATCTCAAGAGCACTGGCTGTTTGTCAGACTCAGTAGACATGAATGTGTGTGATGTTACGGCATGATAAATGCTCGTCACTCCTGCTGCCCAAACTTGGTCAGCCTGTGGGTCATTTGGTCTATTGAAAAACGATTGCGCTAATTTGCATGTTTCTTGATGATGTGCTTTTTTTCTGTGGTACTCACATGCACCATGTCGCTTCACGTCGTATTCTCCACCATGTCCCACAGAAAAACTGCTTTTGAATAAAATGCGAAAAGCTCACTGCTTCGCCATCTACTGCACTGGTATTAACCGAGAGAATGTTGCGGTCCATTCTCTATTAAAAGTGCATCTTCTCTTTTTCGTGGCCATGGCTGCTTAACCTGACTGAACAGTGCACGTGCTCTCCAATTTGAGATTGTTGACAATGTTGACGAGGCGTTCATTCACCAGTCAACAGTTTGATTGGTGTACGACTCAGTCTATCGACAACACTTGCTCTCCTCTGAACTATTGGACATAAGTTAACAGTACGACTATGGACATATCCGTGTATTTATTAGAATGAAAAAGCCGGACAGATGCTCAATTTGCATGACGCGGGACAAAGGGTAAAATTGCTGTACAGTACAACAAAGCGGGACAGGTGGTCATTCTTTAATTGTGCCAGTTATTCAGCCAATAAAGTGTAGGCCTATGTATTTCAAAACTGTGTCTAATACTATATAAATTGCAAAGGTGTAATTGGCATCTTTATTTCAAACGACCCGACCGAAAGCGACCCGAATATCATAAAAAATACTTGTAACCACGGGTGACCGCAGGCACCCGCTCATTTCGCATCAACCCACGCATCACTGCCTTTTAATGGCATTTAACGATTCTTGTTCTAAATATGCCTTACAAGATTTCTTAGTATGTGAACTAATGTTAAAACTGAATGATATTTTAGTGGGTGTCTTCTATAAGTCATTTTTTTCTTAGAAAAATGAAATAAAACAAACTGGACATACCCTGGACATACATAACATAAGCTGCATCAAACCTATAATGTTGTGTTTTGTCTTTGAACCATATACAAATAATTTCTAATTAAAGTAAAGGCTGTTCTTTTCTACATTTTGTTCATGAAAAAAAAAAAAACACTGACTAAAATAGAGAATGAAAGCTGCATGAGTCAAACAAATCAAGACAAGAAATCAGACATGCAATCATAGGTGAAGCATCATTAAATCACCACCTCAATCTAGAATGACTTACTGTGCGTTATTTCCCAGAACAGAACCCCTCCAGGGTTAAAAGGACACAATGATCATATTGAAGAACTACGATCTCTGCAACTTTCCAGTTCCTGAATCACCTTTTGTTCAAATTAAATTTGCTGCTTTTATAGTAGTGACTTACATCCATTAGAGCATTTGAACTTATTTTCCATCAGTGACTTAAATACAATCCATTTAGAGATTCAAGGAGGGGGATGTACTGCATCAGGGTTATCAGGATGAGGAAAAGCATAGACACAGTTAACCTTTAGCTGAAATATTGTTGGTCAGTATTTCCTATTTGGGTGAAAAAAAATCTGAAATCACTGTGTATTTGTGTTTTTGTTTGTTTGCACTTGCATGATCCATTCATAGCTCTCGTACAACTCTGTTGCCATGCCAACATCATCTTAAAAGTGCATGAAGATGAACAGTCACATCTCCTTCCCCTCTCCACTTTCTCCTGATATACAGTAGCCTCGCTAACACTAAAGCCATGAGGCTTTGAAATTTTAGTAAGATGCCAGTGGGGAAACAGTAAAAATATTGAAATAAAAAGATACAAAATGTACACATTTATTTATGTATTTATTTCTTTAATAACAATCCTAACAATGTACTTTCCCCCACTCTGCAGCTCCTGAAGAAGAAGGGAGGGACGTCTTTCCTGCAGAGACTGGAGCGTTGTGGACCGGTCACTGTGGCAGTGCAGCTCAGGGTAAGTCCACGTAAGAACCACTGCCAGCCCCCAAACCTGACCTGAGCCAACCCGGCCCATCCAGGTGCTCGTTGTGCTCCGTGGATTTAACTTCCTGTTTCCAGATGTGTTGGATCTCCCAAAAAAACCTGCAGGCTCACAAAAACCCAAAAGTTGTCTGACATCTAAACATTATAGCTCTGCCAGGAAGACGTCTTAGAAACATCTGTATGTGTGGTTTGTACAACAGGCTTTAGAAGAAGTGTTGTAGTGTTGTGTCAGTCTCATAGGCCCAGTGTGGTTAGTGGGGAGGAAGTTAATGTTTTAGTGATTAGAGTGGGTAATTGTGGAGGGTTGTGGATACTGAATGAATAAACAGAAGACTCACTGTTACTGGGAGAGAGAACAGCTCACTGCCTGATTCAACACACCATTTTCTGACATCTAGAGATGCCAGTTTAGTTTAAGATTTTTTTAAATGAATGTGTTTAATTTAACCCTCATCTTGAAATTATTTATATATATATATATATATATATATATATATAATCACAATATTAGAATGCTTTCTGAAGGATCATGTGACACTGAAGACTGTAGTAATGATGCTGAAAATTTAGCTCAGAATAAATGAGATGTTAAAATGAATTTAAATAGAACACAGTTTATTTGTTGGTTAATCATTTTATTTTATTTCTTTATTTTTTAATTGTTTAATGCAACACTGGTGAGCATAAGGGACTAAGGGACCACACACACACACACACATGGTACCACTTTAGTGACGGTATCAACTATTAAATAGTTGCTTATTAGCATGTCTATTAATAACATATTGGCTGTTTATTACTACATATAAATAGGGCTGAGCGATATATCGAATATTAGCGATAATATCAGAATAATTTTGATGGCGATGTAAAATTAGAAAATTTCAAATTCAAGCATACTTTCCCAAAAGAACACGCAAAACTTGTAAAAAACGGAACATGTTACTCCAGACTGGTCTACACTCCTCTACCACGCGAACTCTCATGAGTGCGGTTGCCAGATATCAAGAGTTCAAAACCCCGAATCAGAGCTTCGCTGTTGCATAGATACATTTTCTTTCTGGTGCTTTGTTTATTTTAAGCAATCTGGAGCAATCTTAAAATCATGCGCATCTGAAAATCAAACGAGCTGAAGTTTAGCCAAAGAGTATAGAAGTAATTTTCTATTTCCCCCAGATTTGTATTATTATTATTATTATTATTATTATTATTATTTAAATCCAAATGAAAACATATCAAGATATATATCTAATATCGTAATATATTTTATATATTATAATATATATATATATAATATATCGCCAGCCCTACATATAAAGCACATATTCTGCGTGACCACATTCTACATCCCTAAACCTACTCAATACCTAACATTAACAACTACCTTACTAACTATTAATAAGCAGCAAATTAGTAGTTTGAGGCAAAAGTTAAAGTTAATGATGAGAATTGGACCTTAACATAAAGTGTGACCAGATATCACACACACATAGCATATTTATCTGTCCACATTGAGTGAAGAATACAGAGGCTTACAGAAAGTCATTCATTTCCCATCGATCCACATCCTTACACTCACACACTGCTCCTTTTCCACCACTGCCATTGGCTCTTTGTAACACACCCATCTATTAAAGTAATGTCACATTCTTGCACACATGCAGGTGTCATCTCGCTCTCGTCCTGACCTCATTCTCATGCTAGTGGTATGCAGGTACTTATATGTACAGAATGTGCTTATGTTCACACGTTCTACACTGCATGACCTGATTTCTGCACCACGATATGTACAGGGTTGTGCAGGGGTTTATGAGAAGAGCACACAGTGTTCCTCTCTAATCTGTCCTCTCTGTTCAGGGCTGATTACATCATAAAACGCATTCAATACATGCCGCTCAGACAAACACAGACGTTATTTATCCACGCCTCAATAGCTCACAGACGAGAGCAATAGAAAAGATATGAAATCCTTCAACAATAGTAAATAACCTCTAGTCTAATGTGTTTTTCATTAGCATTCACCCTCACGGAAAGATGGAACGGTTGTAATTGGCAGCTGTTTTTGTTTATTCCTTTGAATGGGTGGTTGTATGTATTACGGCCTGTGGCGCCGTCTTTCCCCATCTCTTTTCTGTGGGATGGCGTAAGTAGAAATGTCACATGATGATGTCAGGCTCATTGTGGGCCGTACTGACTCAGCACAGGCTCCTTGGGCTGTGACATCATCATTCAGAGCCAGCTTATTTCGGTTTGTGCATCGTAAGTAAGTACAGTGCACACACGGAGTCTGCATGTGCAGGGCTCCGCAGAAACGTATGCAGATTTCCATCAGTCATTTAAAATACTTCCCTTGCATTTTGGCTTATTAAAAATGTCAGCTTTTATAATTATGCTATGGTATTTGTACAGTGCATGCTACATAATTTTATGCTCCGCTTAATTTATTTTCCACTAATGAGTTTGTCCTTAAGGTGGCAACACATTGTTTCAAAAAAGCCCTAACCTCAATTATGTAACATCAATTAGTTTTCGTGTGACATCACACTCTTATAGAAACACCCATGTAAGGTCCACACAATAGGCCCAATGAAGGTATCTAATGGTGGGTGAAGATTTCCTGCTTTGTCGGTCTTATCAGTGCGCAAAGTTATTTAATTTAAGTTAATTTCTGATCTGACTCCATTTTATTGTGACCTCGAATTTAGGTTAGAATGCCAATTATTATTTATCATTATTCTAATTAACTCTTTAATCTGAATCTTTTTAATCTTATTCTTGAGTCTCGTAAAAGCTGGTATACGGATCTCATACTCACAAATTTGAGCCGTCTCATATCCTCACGCTCACAAGCACTTGTCAATATTGTTATTGCAGTCCTAGCTATTTTGTTGTTGTTAACTGAAATAACTTATGCGCATGTGTGACCTAAAATCAGGTGCTGTGCTTACTGATCGTCCCTGATCTTCATGCAACATTTCCTTAAACTTAAGACCAAGACAAACACCTTCCAAACAGAGACAGGAACAAACAATCAAAAATTGTTTTGAACAAGTCCTAGACGTCATCGTTTACACCGGTGGTGCCCAACCCTTTTCCTGGAGATCTACTGTACCTTAATGTAAAGTTCAGCTCCAACCCTGATCAAACACGGCTTATCCAGCTAATTAACATCTTCGGGAGCACTTGGTAATTACATGCAGGTGTGCTGAAAAAGGGTTGGAACTGAACTCTGCAGGTAGGTAGATCTCCAGAGACAGGGTTGGGCACCACTGGTTTAAACCTTTTTGGGGACAGATGGTAATTTGCATGAAAGACACTCAAAAATGGCACACTCTCTACAGTGAGAGAAATATATCTAAACTTTTAGGATCTTTATTTTCTTTCAGTCTGCTTCTTGTAGTATTGAGACCATTGTCCCAGTCGCACTGAGACAATTTAAATTATACCAAACATGACTGTGACTATCACTTGCATTCATGTAGAACATTGTATTATACTATTGACAGCTCTGAGTGAGCGAAGTGGAGAGAGGATGGCTACGGGGAAGGAAGGGGATGAAAAGGAACTGACGCATAGGTGCAATATATGCAAGGTGGCAACTTCCAAATTAATTGTTTTCCCTTAGAAAAACATTGTAAAGAAAATTCTTAACATGCAGTTTAGCTCATTGAGTTCATGTTCTGAGCTCATCTGCTTGCCTGTTTTATTAGTAAGGTGTATATTGAGTTCAATCTTGTTATATCCATTAGTACACATGTTATTGTGTTGTGTTTTAGAAATTCTTACTGTTTTTATTGATTAAAATATTGCAGAGGGTGCAGTATTGACAGGCCTGTGCAGTGCTTCTATAAATGTTTTACCCTCCAGGTCTCCAGTTACGTGACTAAAAATTATGAATAAAAGTTATTTATTCTTACCGACAACTCTAGTGCAAAGGAGTACAAACACATTTTTATTACTCATAACTTCCACAGAGAAATAGCAAAGACCTTGAACAAGGATGAAACTTTCTAGAGCACATACGCTGAGTGCCTGTGCTTTTGTGCTGTCAAATGCAATATTCTTCAAAAGGCTACACGTTTGGTCGCAGAATTACTGGATTCTAATTACTTTACCTGGTAACGCGGGTAATGTAACATTACATTTTAAATGCATATAATTTGATTACAGTTACTAATGCCAATACAATTATGTTACTTAAGCTACAAATGCAATGTTAAAAAATATGAATTAAAAATTATGTTTTATGCGTCATTATGCCCTTTCATAAATCACAGCAGAATAGCTAAAATGCTGACCTACAACATTTAGATGCAATGAAAGGTTGCCATATCATATTTCTAAATGTTGCCCTCAACGTATTTTAGTCTGGCATTATAGTTTAGCAAAAGTTGGTTGTGATTGTGTACAAGTTTGTTACAGTATCAATAATATAAGTAAAAAGAAATGACTCATCAGGATGAAATCATCCGCTGGATTAATCCACATCAGCATCGCATTCTTCTTCTGAGGTGAATTCAAGGCTTATTCTTCACTGCGTGTCTTCTTCAAAAAACTAAAAAAGTAGCGGAGATCATCTTGAATCATTAATTGTTTATGGAGGTGATATGGACAATTACATGCTCCCATGTCTCAAGCTTGATTTCGCTTGGATAATTATTTTATAGTGCATGAAGTGTGTGGGCATTATCACAGTATAGGTGAGCTTGGATGGGAAAGACTGGACCTCAAGTTGGTTTCATACAGATTATTTATCAGAAAATATTTGTTTTCGACGTGACTGATGTAACAAAAATTAGTCGAACCAGACAAATTAAAGAGTCTATCAAAGCTGTGTTTGGAACACGAGCCGGATTCCTCAGGAAGTCATAAAACATTTTGTGCCACAAGTCCCAAGGAAGATAACCAACCAACCAACTTGTTCACACAACAGCTTTCAACATTAACACCACTAGAACAATTATTGACAATTTTAATTCGCAGAAGAGATTGTCAAATTTGTTGTTCGTAATTGAAATGCAACGCTGGACATCACATGGTAACCCATGAGTTAAACACTTCCATTGACTTCCCCCCACCTAGCAGAACCAGACTGAAATTCCTAAGGGGGGAGGGGCTTTAAAGCTCTGTCTTCCCAGAACATCCCTCTGTCAGAGAATGACAAAGAAACTGTCTTTTGTACATATATATGGACCAAAATGAACTCCAAAATGACTTCTAAATGAATATCATTCCATTGCTTAACTCCATATTTATTTATATGTAACCCACACATTCGACTATCATGTTATAATCACTTATTGTGTATGTCTTTTGATAACTATAGGATACATAGTCATGTCTAGTATCGATATAATCGAATCTGCTTTCTTGAATTAGTTCAGACAATCATTTATTTGTCAAATATATCATAACCTGGTTATAGGAATCATGTCCAAAATTAGACCCTGCAAGAGTGGGAAAATTCGGACCACATGCTTGGTAAGATAAACATATGATTTATGATACCCCCGAGCCAAGACAATATCTTATTGGTCAAGACAACATTTGAGGTGTGGCCAACAGGCCACTTTAAATACTTTGGACACCATAAAATCTTGCTTTTAGTCTCTAGCTGTGCTTCTGCTATTAGCTATGTCTGCTTTTAGTTTGCTTTTAGCTTTTAGCTTGTAGCTTTGCTACCTAGCTTTAGCTTTTAGTCATGCTGTTAGTCATCACTGTTCTTTGAGCGCGGTTCCAGCGTGCTTCGGCCTGCAAGCCTGCTGCTACTTAACCACGATGAGAAGAAACACGACTTAGTCTCGTCAAACTTTACTTCTTTTCTTTTCCGTTTGAGAGTTTCGTGTTCTGAGTTAAGTTTTGTAACGTCGACCTCGTCTGCACGTTCAACTTCAACCAGCCACACAACTCCATCTTCAACCAACGCCCCACCACGGGCCTTCCTAAGACGTCACTTCAGCGACTACTGAACTTCCAGCCAATCAGCGACACCGGAATACCCCTTTCAACGGGATTCCCTTTTTCACAGGAGACGCAAGTAACCTCCAGACTGTGACCTTTACTGGTGTATCTAATATAATTTTAACCTCATTGAGGAACTCAATGCGAGGGCTAATTACGTGATTGATGGTTGTTCATGTCTATGCAATTTAACGTATTGCTGTTAACTTGGGATTCCATATTTCCATTCTCTTAAACTCATCTTTCCCTAACTTTCGATCTTCCTGCAACTTGTGTGAATGCGTGAGTGTGTGCGTTTATGTGTTCGATTAGTTTATATGTCTTAGATTTATCTAATAAAGCCTTATTCATATTGAAAAGAGAAGTATCTTGTGTTTTGTGCTTACAAGTCTTAAACTGCCGAACTTGTTACTGTGCTAATTGATCGTGTTTTCACTATACTTTGGATATTAATATCCAGCGCAGATTTGATGTTAAACGGCTTGTTCAGTGAATCGCAGGGCGTCTCCGTGAACAGCCGTGAAACAGTGATTCTGTTCAAATTCCCTTTAAATTATTAAATGATTCCCTTTGAGCTAAATTGACCTGTTTCCCTTACACTGACTTCATTTAACCCTCAAAGACCTATTGTAAAAATGCCTATTGTTCTTAAATGTTTAATAACTTTTGAAACGCTAACCCTATCTGAATGCTTTAAAAAGTATTGTAAAGCTTTTCAGAGATATCTCATTTGTCTTATTTGGATATTCAGAGGCTGAAAACTTATTAAAAAGATATAAGTTTCTCTTTGTAGTGCAGTTCTTTTTTTTTTTTTTTTAGGATTGATAACTTGAAAAACTTAAACTTAAAAGTAACTTGAGTTTCTAAGTAATCTAAGTAATCTAAGTTTAAATGTCCTAAATAAAGGATAATCTGTGCTTAACACATTTTTTGCTTAATTAAGGAAATATAGTTAACCTAAAATGAACATTTAATTACTGTCTTTTTCTAAACCTGGCACGAGCAATGCAAGGGTCATGTGTTCAGCACCCAACAAAATGCATAAACTGATTTAGAAAAGAAAAGAAAAATTAAAAAGTGTACCTTGGAGGTAGTGTTCAGTGCTTTGGGTAGAAGCATATTCCAAATACGTAAGTTTGACTTCGGTGACACAAATTGAGAAATTCTGAGGTCTACTATTCATTCTTCTTCATTTTAAACTGGTTCTTAATGGGAAGATGGGGCTGTTAAAGCTGACAAAAAAGCAACAAAAAAAAACGAAATGTCTATACTGTATAACCTATGCACTACATTTCAAGTCTTCTGAAGTCGTGAGTGACATGCATGACTTGTATGGTTCTTTCATTGTGCTTTTTTGGTATTTTGAAGCTTAACAGTCCGAGTCCCCATTTACTTAAATCATATTGAAAAGAGTTGTCTGTACACTGTCTCTTTTTATGTTTCACAGTAAAGTCATACCAGTTTGAAACAACATGACAGTGTGTGAATGATGACAGAATTGTATATTTTGACTGAACTGTTTCTTTAAATCCATTGTACAGAGGGAAAAAAAAAGGTTCTGTCTGGGCTTTCTTGTAAGTGATGACAGATGGTGAGAGGAGGATGTACCATGACTCATGTTGCTGCAAAAAATGGAAGCAAATGGGAGTCATTGAGATAAATCTGAATGTAACATTACATAAACAACAGCCTCACCTGTCTTTTCCTGCTGCTCTCTCTGGTTCCAGAACTCTCTGTGTGAGATCACCAGTAAGCTGCAGGCGTGTACACCTCACTTTGTGCAGTGCGTCAGGCCCAACAACGCTGGAACGCCTGATGTGTTCGACAGCTTCCACGTGTCCTCACAGCTCCAGTACGTGGGGGTTCTGGAGATGGTCCGCATGATCCGCTATGGATACCCAGTCCGCCTGTCTTTCACCAGCTTCCTGAGCAGGTGAGATCCTCAACCCTTCAACTGGACACTGATGTGATTGTAAGGCACTTTCTACGGCAAGATAGAGTACAGATATGTGCCCCATTACTACCTGTAAGCAGTAAACCATACGTTCTTCAAATAAGAACTTTTGCATGTTAAATAAACACAAAATGTTTTACCCCAAACTTTTGAACAGTATAGTAAAAAAAAAGAAAAAAATTTTATAAACAAGGATATATATATATATATATATATATATATATATATATATATATATATATATATATATATATATATATATATATATATATATAGATATATATATATATAGAGAGAGAGAGAGAGAGAATATATTACTATATAAAGTATATATATAAAGAATATTTTTATTCAGCAAGAGTGAATTAAATTCATGAAAAGTGTCAATAAAGACAATTATTATGTTAAGAAAGTTTGCATAAATGTTTTTTTTTGTTGTTTTTTTCTATTCATCAAAGGATCCTCGTTAAATTATGGTTTCCACAACAAAAAATATGTTTTTAACATTCATAATAATAAGAAATCTTTCTTTAGCACCAAATTAGCATATCATTATGATTTCTGAAGGATCATATGACACTGAAGACTGGAGTAATGATGCTGAAAATTCAGCTTTGCATCACAGGAATTATTATATTATATTATATTATATTATATTATATTATATTATATTATATTATATTATATTATATTAATTATTTTAAACATAAATAATAATCAATAATTAACAATATTATAGTTGTATTGTTTATTTTTTTTTATAAACTAATCAATTAAATTGAACTACAATAGAATATCATATTTTTGACATAATTAGTGCTCAGCAGAATAATCAACTCATTGTAGAATAAAACATTATATTGTATTATGCATTGTTATATGATTATGTAAAATAACTATCTTAATAACTAAATAATTATTTATTTGTTTACTTAATGCAGTATAAGTGAAATGTGTTGAAAATGCAGCAGGTTTAATATTTTCTGTTGTCTGTTTTTAAATCAAGCATATTTTAGCATGTTTCCCATGAGAACATATATATATATATATATATATATATATATATATATATATATATATATATATATATATATAATTACTGAGGTCAAGACGTCTTTTAAACTCTATTTCTGTGGACATAAATTAATGTTTCTATACACTCAGCACAAGAGGCTTTTCAAATCATTTCTGCTGCCAGGTCAAATGAGGTAAAGTGGCATTCCTGCTGGGAATATATCGTAAGTGCACTTTCTCAGATGCTGATATGTGTCTTCCTGACTCAAGCTGTCTGTGTTATATGCTCGAGATGGACTTTCAGTTCAGCTGAGGTTAGGCAGAAAGTATATACCGTGTGTGTATGCTGAGAGCAGCGTCTAGATTGTGACACTGGATTCACGCTATGATTAATGCTCATAGGCCTCAGTAGGAAGGTTTTTTTTTTTTTTTTTTTTTTTTTTGAGTGGCCATTTTTCTGATGGAGTGATAATGGGTCAGTTTCAAAGAGGATGAAGTGATCTCGGAGGGGTCACCCTGATCTCAGCTCAACTTCACATGACTGGAAGAGAGAGAAATGGGATAAAGCATCAAAGAGAAAGACAGAAAATTGGATTGAAAAAAGGAGATTGTAATTTCAAGAAATCTTCTCCGCACTTTTCAGAATGGGAAGAAGATGAAAGAGGAGCAGGCTGTTCCTTCTGTCAAGCAATGGTTCAGTGTGACTCTGGCTTCATCTTCCTCGGGAACACAGTGCCTCTTCTTCATGTCACACTGACACCCACAGAATAGGCTGTTCCCGCTCTTTGCACAAACCAGACTTTATTTTAGTGCTGGAGAGGCTCGTAAAGTTCCCACTCTATCTTTGACATTTTTTTCTCTCATTTCATTCACCTTTCAAACTTAACTTTTGATAGAGGTTCACAAAAGGGTTATTGGTGATTTTTTATTTTTATTTTTATTTTTTTTATACTTCAGTTATCAGTGTAGCTTTAGTTATTTTCAGCAACAGTTATTTTATTGATACTTTAAAATGTTTTATGCATTTTAGTTTTAGTTTTGGTAATTATAATGAAGCAACTTTTGAGACGAGTGTCTCCAGTGTTTACATATTTTCTATGGAAACCGGAAGATTAGAGAGGATTTTATCACATTTTCATGTTGCAATTAATTGCTAATGCTTTTATCACAGTATATGCTATTATCACAATATTGAAACTTAGTTGCAAAATATGGTCATAATGCCGAACACTGAAGAATTGAAACCTTTTCAAACAATATCTAGGGCATATTGTAGTCCAGATTAAAATGAATAAATAAATAGCAAGTTAAGTCTAAATATTTAAGTATTTGACACTGTGATGAACATCACTGTGAATATATAAATCTGAATGGCAATTTAAAGCTGCAGTAGGTAACTTTTGTAAAAATATATTGATTACATATTTGTTAAACCTGTCCTGACAGTAGAATATGAGACAGATAATCTGTGAAAAAATCAAGCTCATCTGGCTCCTCCCAGTGCTCCTATTGCCATTTGCAGAAATACATCACTCCTGGAAAGAAATCAACCAATCAGAGTTGCGGTCCGTAACTTTGTTTGTGTTCAAAATGAAGAAAAAAATAATATAATAAGCGAGTACACCATGAATCCATTTTCCAAACCGTGTTTTTGGCTTGTCCTGAATCACTAGGGTGCACCTATAATAAGTGTTTATATTCGGACTATTTTAGATTGCTTCGGGGGTACCGCGGCGGAGTAACCCAGTACCTTTGTGATTCTTCATAGACATAAACAGAGAGAAGTAGTTCCAGCTACGATGTTCTTCCGCAAGACGCAAGCAGTTCTGTTTATTAACCGCTAGAGCGTCAAAAGTTACCAACTGCAGCTTTAAATCATTCAAACATGTTTCAGAAAGTGGCACAGCTGTTTTGTTTCTGGTGTAACAGCTGCATTTCTGCTGCTTAGCGCCATCTGCTGTCAGAGAGTGAATGTGCTTCCATCCAGAGCGTCTCTCGCTTGCTCCGCCATGCGCTTCTCATCCGTGCTTGTTTACATGAGTGCGATGCGTCTGTGACGCAGCATACTGCGCTGTTGTGCATTGTGACCAGTTGATGGGAAAAGTATTGCCCTTGAGGTTTTTCCTCATCGCTGCCCTTCTCTCTTGAGTGTCTTTCTCACTGTTTTATCATTTCAGATGTACTTAAGTGTCTAATTTTCCAAACTCCTTCCCCACTGTTTTTCTGAGCAGCGTTTGTGTGCTTTCATTAGATCACACGCTGCTCTTTCTCTCTCGCTCAATAAAGGATAAAAGGATTACGGTAACATTCCAGTGCGATAATGAATCGGGACGCTGCTGGTCACATGCCACTGTAAGTTTCCACTACCTGGCTGTAAACATCATGAATCTTTCAGAAAGGGAGAGAGGGAGAGAAAGAACATTTTAGCTCCTAGACAGCAGCTCGTGTTGACTCTGGATTAAATGACCCAGACATTTGTGACATTTGTGTTTAGACTGGGGATAAAATAGATCAGATTCTCCTGTGATTGTTAATATTGTTTTGACGACATGAAATTAAGCAGATAGTCTTCTGATAGGAATAACATTGCTGTTTTGGAGAGCAGTTCCCCTTTAACAAGAGCAAGATGGATCTACTGTGTGCCAGTGTCTCACCTGCTCATTAGCATGAAGGGTAACTTTCCTCTGTGAGACATATGCTTTGCCATTATTTCAGTCAGTCTGTGGTGTCCATTCTCACATTCACGTGATGTGCTGTGTTTATCTGAGCACATGGGTGACGTGGTTTGTTTTTGCCTGAGTGAGTACGTGTGTGTGTGTGTGTGTGTGTGTGTTAGCATCACAATAATGCTACAGCGGGCCAGACAGGGTGAGAGGCTGCTGATGGGATGCAGGGAGACG
The DNA here is from genome assembly GCF_003368295.1 of Carassius auratus. Lineage (NCBI taxonomy): Eukaryota > Metazoa > Chordata > Actinopteri > Cypriniformes > Cyprinidae > Carassius > Carassius auratus. The sequence goes on from NC_039251.1 coordinate 26,901,780, forward strand.
AAGGCCAGACGATTGTGATGGAAATCTTGGGCTTTTCGAGCTAGAGGTTGTCTGACACAGAGGTCAATTGTCATGGCATTTGATGGGGGGAGCTCTGTTAGCCTTGTGGGTGTTTGCTTTATGATATTCAAGCTTTTCTTATATGTTTTTGTGTGCGTAGCTAGAGCTGTACAAACCTGTTTATTTGTGTTTTTGAGTGATTTTATTTGATTATGTTTATCTATATCTAAATACGGCTTGCTCAGCAGCCACTGTGGCTGGTGGTTTTGCAAATTTACTAGCCAATCAGCATTTTCACTGGCCACAATTTTGTTGTTGGGAAATTTTGTTTTATACGACTTAATACTGCATACAAAAATTTATTTAATTTTGATTTCCATGTAATTTTTGGCCTATTTACAGGACATTTTCCCTGACCATATTAAATGCATGCATGACCTTTCATATCAATTTCTTACATTTTATTAATAATTTCACTTAACAGTAATATAAGACAATATAGGTCTGTTACCAATCAAATGAAATCGGTATCTTCAAAACTGATATTTCCACTGCAGAAGAAACAGAAGTTGCATTTACACAGATAGTTCAATGTAGATGAAATTTACCACGAATGCATTCACACTGTAAAAATTTAATAGCATGAATAATGTTGTGAGCTTGGTGTTTTTATAAATGTGTGTGTGTGTGTGTGTCTGTGTGTGAGTGTGTGAGTGTGTGAGTGTGTGAGTGTGTGTGTGTGTGTGTGTGTGTGTGTGTGTGTGTGTGTGTGTGTGTGTGTGTGTGTGTGTGTGTGTGTGTGTGTGTGTGTGTGTGTATGAAACTATGAAAGTAACCAGAAGGTGGCAGAAAGTGACTGTCTTAATTAATGAGTCATTGAAGCGTGCCTTCAAACATTTGTTCAGACAGCTGATTTATTCAAGAATGAAGCAAGTACCTGTCTTTATGAAAGGAATACTGAATCAATAACTCAAATGATTCAAAATTCAAAAACGTGAATCATTCAGTAATGGAACTTCGCAGTGTGTTGCTCAAAAACTGTTCTGCTGTGGTCTTTGCTTGGAGCTATTTTCATTAACCGAATCGAGCAAAAGCGCTGACTATATATCCTTTCAATAAATTCAAATATGCAACTAAAATGTGTATTAACTGTACCTTGAGTCTGTCTCAGTTTGTTCTGTTTCTTCATGTTATTCCAGACAGACTGATGATGATGATGAGATCAGATCTCTGTGTGGAGCTCTAGCTGTTTGTCAGATTCCGTGTGCAAACTAAAATCTCACGGGATTATTACAATTAATTGAAATAATAATGTTTGGTAATGTAAATTGATATTTCCTACTGACACACTACAGCAAAACATAGAAATAACTGACTTAAAACCATTTTTTTGTTGGTGAAAAATACTAGTCTTTTGCAAAGAACTGTGTGTGTGTGTATACATTTACATATACAAATAGTTAATTTAATTGTGCTAAAAACTAAAAAAAAAAAAAAAAAACATGCAATTCTGTATTATTCATATCTGACCACCTCTCTCAGGCATTCACTTATCATTTCTGTTTGCACTGCCCAGAGCGAACAGCTCACAAATCGCTACAATTTTCCCTTTTCTTGCGCCATGTGCCAGTCTTTGTCCGAGCACACGTGTGTGTTGATTTTCTGTTGACTTGTGGGTAAATAAAGAAGTGAAGCCTTGGATAAATGCAGCTTTGTGTTTGCTTATGATGTGGAGTCCTGTGTATCCTCCATCCAGCACGTCTCTTCCAAAGACGCCTTGACTTCCCGAGGCAGAAAAGAGGCTGTGAGTCACAAAGAGCCCATTCACAACCTCCAGCGCCTCCATCAAGCCATTCATGAGCGTGTGTGAGGGTGAAGGGAGAGTTATTATAGTTTTGAATGGATGTTGGTTTTTATATATGTGTGACGTGCAATTGAGAAGTTCTTGGATGATTTGATTCTTTGAGTAGAGTATTTTTTTTCTCTGTCTTCATGGTCTTTATGAATGGAGTGGGGTGTGTAGCCTGAGGTGAGTAGTAGTCTCTGGCCCAGCACTAATGAATATGACAGGCTTATTTATCACTGTTAAGCTCAAACCTCAGGACAAACTACTCACCCACCTTTAAACGCAGTGCAGCATCCTCGCTGTATCATGAACCATAGCACACACAGACTCAGAAGCAAAAGCGTGGATCTGAGTCAGAGTCCACAGTTTAATTTGATGTGAATGAAAATGAGGCAGTGAGGGATTGAAGTGTCCATTACCATGTTCTTAAAGGGATAGTTTACCCCAAAATAAACATTCTGTCATCAGTTGCTCATCCTTGTGACTTTTCTTTTTTGTTCAAACCTAAAAGATTTTCTTTATTTTTGGGAACAAAAGATTTTTTGAAGGATGTTGTTTTCGTCAATGTTTGTCCAAGACAGTGGGATCCAAAATTACACTGAATGACCCGATGACTATAGGGGGACAAAAACAAAATTGTACAAAATTATCTTATTTTGTTTTCCAAAGAAGAAAGACATGCACACAGAGTTTGCAATGATATAATTTAGATTTTTAAGCATCTTAAACATCTAAAAATATATATATATTAGTAGTAAAAATATTATGATTAAAAATATTATTGCTGAAAAAAAAAAAAAAATTAGAATACATTTTCTCAATAATGTTTTTAGAAAGTTCAAAAAGTTTCAAACTTCCATGTTTATGAAAGAAGTCAGAACTCTTATGCTCACCAAGGGTGCATTTATTTGATCAAAATAGTACTACAATTTAAAATAACTGCTTTTTATTTCAATGCATTTTAAAACATAAACATAATTTATTATTGTGACAGAAAAGCTGAATTTTCAGTTTTCAGTGTCATATGGCTGTTTCTTTCAGAAATTATTCTAATATGCTTTTTATTATAATCATTATTATATTTTTTATTTTCTTATCAATGATAAAAGCAGTTGTGCTTCTTAATATAGTTGTACAAACAGTAATACGTGTTGTTCATGTTTTTTTTAATGAATAGAAGGTTCAGAGGAACAGTTTTTTACAAAAAGAAAACGACAACAATATTTTATAAAAAAAAATTATAATACACAAAAAAAATTTTTTTCATGAATATGCCAAATGCATATATCAGATATCACATTGTGCAAATTTCTTCTCAATCTGAAAAGATCCTCATAACATGAACCACCAGCTGGCTCTGCAATACTCCTTTCATCTTGTTTATTTGTTTTACACAATATATTTGTGTGAAATATATATATATATATATATGTGTGTGTGTGTGTGTGTGTGTGTGTGTGTGTGTGTGTGTGTGTGTGTGTCTGTGTTTACCTAGTGAGAGCTGGACTGTAGTGACGGCAGTGGATAACAGCTGGGAACAGGAAATCCTGCAATAATACACTGATTTACATAAGGCTCTCTGTACATTGCCTTTTTTTTCTTAGCATGCTCAGTTCCAGTACTTTGAAAGGCATTGCTGTTTGATTTCTACATTAATGTACATGCTCGTACACGAGTCTCTGCTTTTTTCCTGACAGCAGAAATGCCGTCAGTGGTTCTTATCACCATAATGATGCTCAGGATAAGAGATGATGGTCTGTTGTTGTCCTCGTTGTTTTATTGTGGCTATTTGCTGTGAATATTGGGGTAAATCTTCCCCTCCCATAATCCCAATTTAGAGTTTAACTGCCAAGCAGTAGACCCTGTTGAGTTCATATGACTCAATCCCCAAAGGTCCTACAAACTGTGAGGGCATCGATAATTTTCATATCCATGTACAAGAGGTCTTTGGTTTCCCCTGGCTCCCTTCATGGTTGATGACTCCTGTGGGAAGCCGTGGGTCTTGGTCATAGCAGAAGGGTTAGGGGAAGTTCAGAAGCACCAGGCTGCTGTAAATCACATTGAAAGGGAGACGCTGGGTTAATTTGGCTTAAGGTTTAAGCAAGTGTTTGACTGAGCGCATGGAAAAGCCCCCCCCCCCCCCCCAATACACTACATCTCTGCAATCCCACCCTCCCATCTGTTCACCATGTGCTACTTTACCAAAGCATGTGAGCTGTGTGCTCAGTGGAAACGGTGAGGGTATTGTGTAAATTATTTATTCATTTTTGTTGAAAGTCAGGATGTCAGTTTTCACTCTCGCATTAAGATTTCTTGCATCACGAATCACCGGCATGACATTTTAATGGCCCATAATGCAGCTGCGTATGAGGAAGTATGCACCATGTTTAATTGTGTTAATAGGCAGGCAGAATAAAGGATCAGTTTTGTGAAGTATTATTGAAAAGTCATTAAAAATGCAAAATGTTTTGGGAATGAGATGGGTAGATGCATATATGGGGCAACAAAGATTTGCTGTGAAATGTTAAAACATATGAACAGAAGATTTCTGTTCACATATTAAAAATGTGTCTCACAATATCACATTTTCGCTGCATGCTTATCATGTCTAAAATAATTCCCAGTAATTTATATATATAAAATTATTATTATTATTTTTTTTTTTATTATTTTTTAATCCACAGTATCTCATTACACTACATTCTTACAATGCAAACACCCTAAGAATTTAAACGGTTATTTTTTATTACAGTAGCAAACATCATGAACGTGATAAACATCAGACGGACGAGACCTTGTACAGTAATTCATTGTTTATATAATTTAGTTATAGTGTTTTTATTCGTACAGTAGCTAACTGCAAATATTGCAACGATTTCGTTAACAACATTCTTTTTAAAGCAGCTAATGATTTAAATGGTTAAATTATTATTACAACATTTACACGGAAACGGTAATAAACATATTTGTGCAATCTTGGAGAGTCTGAAATAGATGTTGCTCAATCAGGACAGTAAAAATATTCACATCATAATTTATTCAGAGAAATAATTGACTATATACAGTACGTATTTAAAGACATTAAGCTTTATTTCCAAGGTGGTATGTTAAACTTTTCATTTCATTATAGAGCAATATTAACAATATTTTTTATTTATTTATTTATTTATTTTTTTGTGACGGGGGGCAGTTGATCACATTCATAATATTTAGGCAAAATTTTGCAAGCAGAATATTTAAATAAATGGACTTCTTACCTTCAAAATTTTGCAGAGCAGCAGTAAATGCGATTTAAAAATATATAATAATATTTAACATGGATCACGCATGCTCGAGTTCTTCCTTTGTGAATTATTTTTGTCTCATTGATTATTAAACACTTTTCCCTTTGCAGCAGATGTTCCATAAAGCATAATCCAAATGCACAAACACACACACACACACACACACGTGTTTGAGGGGTGTGTCTACAGCTCACCCTCTCACACCACAGATGCTTGATCCCTCTACTCCACAACAATGCAGCAAAGCTCTCCAAGTTTGACCCTTCTCTGTGAATGGTTGTCTTGCCAACAGCCAGCGCAGCAGATGCTGAGAAGTCCTCCAGACTCTGAAACCCTTTGACCTTCTCTGTGGGTTTTCCCACCAAGGGAGTGAAGCTGATTGAGCATTGTCTTTTGTAGCTTAACCTCAGAAGTGCTAGATGGTTATTGCATTTGAAAATCACAGCCCTGTTAAACAAGACCAACAGGAAGTGGGTAGTCCTTATGATACAGCCATTAGTGACCAATGTGCTATAACGTAGTAGTAATGGGCTCATAGAGTTCATATGCAGTTGAGTGGGTGACAGTGATGTTCTGTGGGTTTGTGGTGCAGATACAGGGAGCTGGTGGACACCATCCTCACCGACAGGAAGAAAGCATCAGCAGAGGAGAAGTGCCGGCACATTCTGCAGCATTGTAAACTCCAGGGCTGGCAGGTGAGTTACCAAAGATGTCTACAGAGCTTTAGGGAAACGCACATAAGGGGCAGAGATGTCCTGTTCTGAAACTAGTAAGAATGGATTAGAGAGACAGGATTTTAAGGCATCACAGTCTAAGGTAGGACACATAATTGTGTTCTAAGTTACTTATTATCATTATTATTATTATTATTTTTTTCAAATTATAAATCAACATCACATCTACCATTTGGAGAGAAAGCAATTCTGGAATGTATTATGACAATATAATTAAAATCCAAGTGGCAGATGAGTGATTTTGATTCTTGATCTTAATATTAATCTCATATTCCTTTGAATACTACGAAGATATTTAAAGATATACTATTTTACACAACATATACAGTATGTGTGCTTCGTGTTTGTGCCATTAGCATCATGCTATCATCAAATTCTGTTGAACTCAACTGTAAGTTGAGACCGAGCGGCGGTCTTTTGGTCTCTCTCGTGAAACCACCACGGAATTGACTAAAACTGCAATTCATCGATTGGCTCCAAAAGGGAGTCGGTCCCATAGACTCCCCATATTAAAATGCCCAACTTTACACCAGGTCTATATAGGTAATTGCGTTTAGGTATAATTTCTATATAGGTAAAATCGATTTTCTGGGAGTGACGCTAGGTGATGCACTGCCAAGATGGCGTTTGCCCACTCTGCCCACTTTTAGCTTCAAAAATGCTATTCAAAAATCTATGGGTGACGTCACTAACACGAAGTCCATGTTTTTATAGAGTCTATGGTTGAGAGTCATGCGATGTACTGTTATTTGGTAATTATGTTACATATCAATTATGATGCTGTCTTAGCAGTCTTACTCCATTTTTTCTTTTGCATGTTTCTGCTAAAGAAAAGATTTCAGATAAAGGTCACACATGGAATTAAGTCAAATGCATTTTAACCTGGTTAAGTAAAATTAACATTTTGAGTCAACACTTTTTAAAATGTGTCTTAAAATAATTCATAAATGTTTACTTGGCACAGCAGTGACATTAACTGTAACGTTCATCGAATGAACCTGCAAGCTCCATAATCTTAATACAACATAATACAATCTAACCACAATCTCCACAAAAAGAAAAATGTCCCGAATAACTGAACATTAAACACAAACATGTCTTTCCTTTTACTCAAAAATTCATAAAATAACATTTAGTTTTATTATATTCTACCCAATTCAGATATATGTAAATGTATATGCTGTAAACTAAAAATCTATCCATTTCTTTCCATTCCATATCTAGTTTCAGTCAACAATGATTCAACAACAAAGTGGATTAAGTAACCTTTAATTTGACATATTTAAGTGGGCTGTATGAAACTTAATTAAGCTGTGATCATATGTTCAGCAATTGTGTTGCTTTACCTGATTTCAAGTAAATGGGACAAGCAGCAAAAATCTTTTTCCCATGTATATAGCTAGTAGGCAGCAAAACTTGATTTTGGAACGGAGTTAATGTGATTACCTATCTCTCTTCCTCTTTTCTTCTCTTGTTCAGATGGGGAACAGTAAGGTTTTCTTGAGATACTGGCAGGCCGATCACCTTAATGACCGCTGCCATCAACTGCACAAGAAGATCATTGTCTGTCAGAAAGGTAATGTGTTCACAGTGTATGATCTGTCACTAGGCTCATATTTTTACTTAATCGTGTGTGTGTGTGTGTGTGTGTGTGATTCAGTGGTGCGTGGCTGGTTGGCCAGACAATGTGCACGTCGCAGGCTCGCGTCTCGGCAGAAGGAGCAGTGTAACATCCAACGGTTCCTGCAGGGAGCAGAGGACTTGGGCATGCGTGCTTACGACAGCCTGGTCATCCAAAACGCAGCAGATATTGCACGAGAGAACGACCGCCTCCGTGGTCACATCAGTGCCCCTCCACTGGGCGAGAGACCAGAACCTGTGGGCAAAGAAGAAGACTCGCCCAAGAGGTGAAACTTATAGCAGAGAATGTGTTACTTTTTAACTACCCATGAAATGTCTTTTTACAATACACACATCTCAATTTAAAGTTATTCTCAATTATTAAAATCAGCTTTTTCTATGGTAACAAGGTTTTTTGCTTTTCAAAAGTTGAGTGCGCTCCTGTCTCTATTTTTTTATTTTGTATTATTAGTTCTTAAAATAAAATACATATCAAGGAAATAATAATATTCATATTGGTGTCACTTAGAGGATCTCTAACATGAAATCTCGTTTTGTCTGCTGAAATTCAATCAGATGTGGCATTTCAGATTCATCTTAAAGGATTATATTAGACACCCTAACAGTTTAAATTATATTGAAGTATCTGATTAAATCCAAAGCAGGCCTTTTCCACTTGGGTTTGAGGAATCTATAAAAATTCATGGGAGGTTTTAATTGTTTCTCCTTGTTCTCCCTTTGCAAACAAAATGGGAACAGAATGCGCCTTAGTTTGCCACTGATGTTAGAATTACTGGCAATTGTTGAGATGTTATTGGGAATTTAGCAAAAAGGAAGCCTGATCTCAGGTTAGTTGTAGATACTATTAACGGTGGAACACACAGTACGTACTACCATCTCCATCTGAAAAAGTTTGCAAACTGCAAGGTTATATCTGCCTATTCAATTGATATATTATGTACCCAAAACTGATTCCAAAGGCTATATATATATATATATATATATATATATATATATATATATATATATATATATATATATATATATATATATATATATATATATATATATATATATATTAATTGTCAAAAACTTCTGACTGAACAAGTCGCATGGGCCATGGTGAAAAGGTTTCAGGCACTCCACTTCAAGACCATCCCATACCTGAGATAAAATCACAGTAACTCAGAATATTAAGTGGCATGTTGCTTTATTAAATCCAAACACACAGGACTAAGCACATATTTATGTAGAAATTAGGCACAAGCAACTGTCTGACACAATGCAACAGTTGCCAAGGAAGTGCTGATCAGTATCATTGGAAGGGAATATATTCACACAAGCATAAACACAGGTGTATTTGGGTGGCCATTGTCATCAACAGTGCCTCAGTCATTCTGGAACGACCATCTGCCATTATGCAGGGGGTGGGCTTCTTGTTCTTTAAAACACGCACACACATTTATCACCTACATTCACTTTTAGCATCACAAATTAGGGAGGTGCAGGCGATTGAGTGATTAGGGTTTCATAGCTAATCTAGATGTGGCAAACTTAATCAGTGAGGAGTTCCATACTGCTAATCAGAGAGAGAGATAAGACCCACCCCCACTCTGGGCTGCTGAAATCTCCTTAGGCTTTTAAGTCACTGTAACCCCTCGCCTCCCCCTGTTCCCCAAATACCATCCACCCCAATACTCCATCGCCTTTCCTGCGAGAACAACAGATGGCAGGCCCAGATTATAGGGGAAATATCAAACAAGAGTGTGCTTGTCTCATTAGAGTATACCAGGAATCAGCTTAGATCAGCAATGTAAATAATCTTTAGAGTTTAGAATCATAATGCGATGCTAATTTGTTGTTATCGTTTACTGGTATCAAGGAAAAAATGAAAATGAGTAGTCTCTGAGTCTTTACTACTAATGGTTTACGAATAGTTAATATAAAGTGGTTAGCTCTTGTATATGTATATATAATTATGTTTAACCACGTCACTATGCCCCCAGACTACCATGAGGTACCACTTTGTGTATCAATTTGATCTGCATATCATGTTATTATTAAGGTTGCATTTTGATTTGATTGATAAACCTAGTTATTTATTTTATTAATCGTATTGTTAAGGAAACACCCATTCCAGTTAGTGTAGTGTAATGAAATCTTAGCCCAGAAATGAATGGACAGCTTGACATTGGTGTATTGATTTTACGAAGGTTGAGGCTGATCCTCCCACAAATGGCAGCTGCTTAGGACCTTCACTACCCATCATACATTGAGACAGGACATATGCTTCTAGTCTGATAGTGAGTTAATGATTGAAATCATGAACATTTGAATGAATAATGATTTGCTAGATTGGGAAGGGTGGGGGATACCAGTGTAATACCAGTCATGACTAATGACAGAAATGGCACTAGAAATCTTATTTCCACCAGCAGTTGTACCATTTGAATATGCTGAATTATTCATCCCATTCTTTTGTTTAGGGCTGTTGAAAAAAGCGGGAGGGTTAACGATGTTGCGGGCCGTGGGGGGAACAGACCAATCCGGCATTTCCGTTCCAGCTCTGTGCCTCTACCCCTGGTTATGGACAGCTTGGTACACTCCAGCATTGGGACATTAATCAAAGCAGCCCTTCAGCCTGCGCCACACTCCACTGAGGAGGGAAATGGAGGGAGCCTCTCCTCCCCACGAAAACAACCTCCTCCCAAACCAAAACGGGACCCTAATACACGTCTGAGTGCATCGTACGAGGCAGTGAGTGCAGGGCTGAGTATTGCACCCAAAGACAGCCCTGCTGAGGGTCACACCTCTCCATCTGGAAGCCCACCAAAAACCCAGCTCTCTCCTTCTGATCGTACGTATAAATATGAAATCAAAACATTCACTGCATGTCCAAAAGTACGTGGACACCCTCTTCTATTATACATGATGTATTGACCTGCACAAAGCCTAAACCTGAATCCCGCTGATTTACCTTTGTAAGACAGACCGCACATGCAACATTAAGGTTTATCCTCACTGATGCACTTGTGTCAGAATGAGTGCAATACTTGCATCCCTATTTCAGCATCTAGTGTTAAAACCTTTCCTGAAGAGTGCAAGGGGAATTAATGACAGTGGTTTCAATATAATAAATGTAGATTAAATATTAATTAATTGTAAATACAATGTAGGTGTGGTATTCAGATGTCGGTAGCACTTTATTTTACAGTCCTGTTCCTCATGTGCATACTATGTACTTATTATAGTAATTACAATAACTATGTAATAACTAGGTACTAACCCTGAACCTACCCCTAAACCTAACCCTACCCCATGTAGTTACCTTGTATTACCAGAACTTTCTTAGATAAATACACTGTAAGTACACTATAAGTACATGTTAGTACACGTACTGTAAAATAAAGTGCAACCCAGATGTCCACATACTTTTGGGCATAAACGTTTCATGCAACACAGAACTAAATGTTTTAATCTGCTTCAGTATTGAGAATTGTTCCTGGCATTCCGGTAAATAGCTTTTCCCTTTCCTTCCAAAACCATCTATCATCCGACTACACCACCAGCTCTTTCTAAACCTCGCCCTCACAGTGATGACTACAGTACCATGAAGAAAATCCCACCCCCCAAGCCCAAGCGCAGCCCTAATACTAAACTGACAGGCTCCTATGAGGAGATCTCTGTACCTTCTCCTGCTCGGCCCACGGACATGAAACTTGTGAGCCTGTTACGAGGTGGCCACTGCTTGGGCCTCATCCAGCGAGCAGCATCTGCAGATGGCCCCCATTCTTCTGTGCTAAGCCTATACCCCTGTCAGGATGAGGAGGATGTGTATATTGAGATGGTGGGGGCCTCAAGAGCCCTAAGCCTGGCAGACTCCCACAGTCCAGAACTGGGAGAGGCGGTATACGAGGAAATGAAGTACTTCCCACCTGATGAGGTGGGGTCAGTTCCAGTGGTGGTTAAGCCTGAAGCTGTCAATCCCACTACCACTATCCTACCTGCCCCAGTGCTGGAAATCAAAAGGCCTGTGACTTTGATGGAGCACTCTGGCACGCTCGCGGGAAAGCAGCAGGGCAAAGATGGGACAGCATGTGACATTCCAGCTCCATTCCCCAACCTCCTTCCACATCGTCCCCCACTTCTAGTCTTCCCTCCGTCTCCTGTCACCTGCTCTCCTGCCTCAGATGAGTCCCCCCTTACACCTTTGGAGGTGAAGAAGCTGCCGGTGTTCGAGACCAACCTCAATTACACCAGCCAGGATGGGGGCAGCCCACTCTCACCACAGTATACACGACAAAGAGCTGACTCCTCACCGAGTCTTTCCGTTTTAATGCCAGACAAATCTACACCACCCTTGACTCCTCCTCCACCTCCGGCAGCACTTCCGCCTCCTTACCGTCCCCCATCCCACTTCCCCTTCCCCCCTGAACCAAACGTCTTGGCCCTGACCCGTGCAGCTTCTGTGGCTACCTCCGATTCTCCAAAAGTCACCCATAAAATAGGACACAGTCTGGCAGAGACACCCCCAAGCAATTCCAAACCTCCCTTCTCCCCAGTAAAGACCTCGAGGCCAGAGCCCCGCAGAGCTCACTCCTGCTCTTCCTCACCTCTGCTTTTCAACCCTGCCAATGGGAGACCCCTCACCAGCCCTCTAGATGAGCTCAACACAATTTTCAGCTCAGGGCGCAGCCTTCTTCGCAAGTCCACCACTGGAAGAAAGATCCGTGACAGCGGTGAGTGAGGGTGTGTGCGTGTGTTTGGGTACATGTGTTGTAAGTAATTCCAGTGCCATTTTCGGCACCAAAAGGAGTTGCGTACATGTATGGCCATGCAGGTCTCTCAAGCACCTTGTCTATAGTTGTGCCAGTGTTCGACCACGTCAGGCCTCAACAAAATCAATGTTGAAAGTGCCACAGAGTGACAGTATTTATACTTTTTGTTGAAATCTTTTTTGTTTCACAGTATTCATACAGATTTGAAATGAGGTTGAGTAAATAGCTTGATCAGTTTCAGTCTAGTTTCAATCAGATTTGCACAAAACCTTTGCAATATTTGATAAATGTCAATAAAAAACTGTTTATATTGCAGTTTTATGAGATATTCCTTTTTCAAATTGCCTGAAAAACCACCTTATGTGAGCACATTTTTTTTTCTGATATATGGGAGTTTTTGTGAAATTTACTTTACCATTGGACATATTTTCAATTTGTATAGTTTGAAGGGTAATAGAAACACAGCTTATGATTACAGTTTTCATTTATGTGTGAACTATCCTTTTAAACTGTTGTATTGCGTGCTCCAGAGACATGAATCACAGATTTGTCTTTAATCACAGATTTTTATAGCTCATCAAAAGGAGTTTAGCTCACCAGCACACATGGTCATGCTTAATTTGCTGGAGGAGCATTAAAATAGTCTGGTCAAATTATAGAAACTTTCCCAGCTCTCTTCTGGTTTAATGTAATTTCATGTAAGTGGTTACTGAAAGGCATGTCCTGTTTAGTATTTTATTTTTATTTTATTTTTTTTGACTCATCCAGTGCCGTGCTTTGATTGTCAAAAAACAATGAGGTCCGTACTGATAAAACAGACATTTTCCATAAAACCTCCGTGTTCTCTCTCAGAAACCCATTCTGATGCAGGCAGAATGTTTATGTATGATGGAGGTTTAGGCTGTATTTTGCATCTGCTCTGGATCACTTTTACGGGAATGACAAATTTTTTACGCAACAACTACCCTTAAATGCTTCTACACTATGGGCCCAAATCTGGAATGGTGTTCTGGAATCTTTATTTATTTTTATTGTGAACTAATATATAATTCACATTAAAGACATTTAGGAAAAGAGCATTAAATGTCACATTAAAATAAGATAATTTGATGAGAAAGCATTCTTAGGAAGGATGTTGGGTGTGCGTGCCAGTTTAGTTTGCATGCTGTGTCTAACACGGTTTCCCTCACCTCCTCCTCTTAACCTTTGTATTTAATTAAAGATGGTTTATCTACTCCCATCATGAATTTATGAGCATGGGTCCCATATGACCCTGACCCACATGTGCTTGTGTGCAATATAAGTGTAATAAGAACTACAATGTTGTTTCACAAATGTGCAAATGACAAGTTTAATCTAAATATCTTAGTCCATGATCGGTAACATCTAAAGGACAACATGGACAAGCACGTGCACACGTACACATCAAAGGGGGCTTGAGCACCTGCCCTTTCTCTTCCCCAAGAGAAAGTGCCCTTTTTTTCTGGGAAGTGTTTTTTTTTTTTTTTTTGTCAAAATCAAATCAAAAATCAAAATATCAGGTCAGGTCGGGAAACGTTGAGACAATTTTGACGCCTTTATCTCTCCGCGTCTCCGCAGCTCAGCAGTGTAGCACACACTGATCAGCACATGCACATCACTGACATGCAGAGAGCTGCAGAAGTACAGCGGATATTAAAAAAAAATGTATTGAGATATATTTTGTCAATATCGCACACCCCTAATATTTTTAACATTTTGTTTTAAAAAAAAAAATACATGAGAAGTGCCCTTTTTCCACTTAAACCCATGCCCCTCAGCATGTCTGTGCACATCCCTGACCATGGAGGCCAGTATTTATTTAACCGTTTGACTTTTTTTATCTAGAGGTGAGAATCAGCCATATACATTCTGTTTATATGCAGAATAAGATCATGAAAGATCAATACAATTAACTTAGCAACCACTACGACTAATTGCGTGAATCCGAAGCAGATATTTTTTAACTATATATGGATCTAAAGCAAAGATAATTTTAACAATGTGGACTTTCCTTTGATTGCAATGAATGATTGAGATATCTAGTTTGTTCATTACATGTGTAACAATATTGTCTGGGATGTTATGGAGACATAATCAATGAGCTTTAATTACTGGGTGCCTCTTTTTTCTGTCTCTCTCTGTCTTGATTCAGTTTAGTGTAAAGGGCACTGGGTGTATTGGCTCCAGTCACATAAATATTACATGGAAAAGAGATGATGTAGCTATGAAATATTAAATATCGAAGTCTTCCGCTCTGCTGACGGATGTGAAACCCTGCAATGTGTGTGAATCCCCAAATTACAATGTGTGTGTGTGTGTGTGTGTGTGTGTGTGTGTGTTTGCACGTCTTAGGACACACTCAGTGTCGAATTACTTCTCGCATTAATGTACGTTCATGACTGTGTGAAATGAACAAACATTAATCTGTCATAATGTTTTTGTTAGTGTCATGCTTGAGAAATATTTCAAAGCATGTCTGCAATACAACATTTCTGCATGCTACATTGCACCTTTTAAGATTAGGTGTTATAACGCCCTTATATTTTGATTTATTATATATATATATATATATATATATATATATATATATATATATATATATATATATATATATATATATATATATATATATATATATATATATATATAATCTCAATTTAATCTTGTCTAGTTATCTTTCTCTGTTGTTGTTGTTCTTTAATGCTTTAATTTATATGTCCATTAATGTATTAAATACATCAATACTTTAATTCAAGGACTTTTCACATTTCAGTAAAGAAATGTATAAGATTAAAAAAAAAGATTATATTTCAAATAAATGCTGTTCTTTTAAACGTTATATTTATCAAAGAACCCTGAAAACAATTTATCATGATTTTCATAGAAAAATTAAGCAGCACAACTGAGTCAAAATTGTTTCTTGATCACCAACTCAATAATTATATCTGAAGCATCATATGACACTGAAGAATGGAGTGATGATGCTGAAAATTCAGCTTTGCATTTCAGGACAGGAGTACATTTTAAAATATATTACAATAGAAAAGTTATTTTGTAGATATAAAAGTTTGATGTATTATTCCTAATATTTAAAACAAATATTTATGATTTATGATGGAGGGAAAAAAAATAAGAATTTCAGTTTTTAATCAGATCATGTGGCACAAGACGACAACATATTAAGACAGTTTTACTTAAATATTAGCTATTATGTTGATTAGTTATGGAAGCATATGGGTAGCTAAATTAATTTTGAAATGTAGCATGCAAAATGACAGTGCAATATGTAAAATGGCAATGTATTTCTTTATTTAAATGTAAATTTCCCCATACATATGTGCAACATTTATTGTAAATGAAAATGAAAATTCAGTTTAATTATGTACATTTGCCATTTCCTACACTAGTTTCATTATGTAAATGAAAAATATTTTAATGCTTTAAGTTGCAAAAAATCATCCCAAGCCGATCAACCTGTCAATCATTATTACATCAAGGCGAGGTGAGGCAACGACGCGCATTAGGTCAATATTCCCCTTAAACCAAACTCTTTTCACCTACCTTGACATATCTCACTGTTTTACACTCCGGTTGATGCACATAAGAAAACAGACAGTGCAGTTTTACACTTATTTACTTGCCACCTTACACTGTGGCTACATCGGACACGAGAGTTGTAATGTTGCATCGCGCTGCATCCAGTGTAGATAGCATCGCTGATTATAATTGGTTCAATACTTCTGTTTCTCGTGCTGCTTGCATCTAGTGTAGACATAGTTTTGCCTTCCTACTTAATTTGAAATAACATATTTTTAAAGACAAATCATTTATACATCAGTGCTCAGATATACAGTACGTGGTCATAATTGCCAACCTCAAGTGTAAAGCAATGGGACTGTTTTCCTCATGTGAATATATAAGGTAGTGTCAGTAGGGGTCCCAGACACAAAGCTGCAGTTAATGAATCTCTGATAACCCCAGACGCTGGCTGTAAAGTTAGATGCTCATGACATGAGTGAGAGCATGCTGTAATGGAAACAGGGCTTTAAAGGGGCAGCTGACCCCTGTGCTATATCCATCCCTGTGGCGGTCAGATCCAAGCAGGCACACATGCCATGAGGCTTAAACACCCCCCTCCGTTCTTCCGTTCTCCCTGTTGTCAACGTCATTGCTAGACTCAATCATTCCCGTAATTCCTGTCCAGAGCAGCTGCAGATGCCCCTCCAGAAACGTTAGTGACTCAAGGTGGCAGGTGTTAACTTGCATGTCACTTCCTCACCTTTTTTGTCATAAAACTGGGAACACATAGATCGATGGTTGTGGTTAGGTGGTCTGTGGGACCTCATGTTGTGCTGAAGCATAGGTTACACTGGTGAATCAGTGTACTTATTAAATGTTTTTTCTTCATTTTTTTTTTCATAGGACTCTCAAATTCCAACATTAACCTGCCAGGTCGAGAGGATCAAGGCCCCATCTCTCCGTCAGCACAGTTGCAGGACAAAAACGCCAACAACCACACCTCTCCCAACTCTTCGAACCCTGCGCCCATTGAGAACGGCAACCAGATCTCGAATGGTAATGGCACACAAGAGGTTAAGGGTGATGAAGCTTGTAAAGACTGCACACCAAACACTGGATCTCATTTGTAAATATACATGTTTTACAAATCATTTGCAATTGCATGTTTTAAAGCATTCAAACCAAAAAAGATCACATGTTCTAAAATATATATATATATATATATATATATATATATATATATATATATACAACATTGCTTATTACTTTGTGCATTATATAAATTTACCTTATTTAGAATAATAATCAACATGTTCATCAACATTAAATGAGGGTGGGAATAAATATTGAAAATTTGTTCTAATGTAAATCTGAATCTGGTTCTCAAGAACATTGTCTGGGCCGTAAATAAGACTTGTATGCACTTATTTGTGATGAGACCCATTATCACTCGGGTGAAAATGTTAGATCACATAGTAATTCTCTACATGACTTTATAAATGTGATCAAGAGCAGAGGAGGCTAACCCCACAGCACCCCACAATCCCATGTTACATTAAGCCATTGTACGTCTTAATGTGGATCCATCCAATTATGCAAAGCTCAATTGCATGTCATTGGCCTGCCCAGTCTTCCCCCAAGGTTTGTTTACCACGGAGACAGCTCCAATGACTGCATAACCTTTGGCCAGCTGAGCATGACATACACCACAGAGGCACAGCGCTTTACATGCATGAGGAAACATTGGAGATAAAGTGAGAGAATAAGAGAAAATGAAAGTATGGCAGATTGAGAGCAGTTAGTGGAATAAGGGATTGGAGAAATGGACAAGGTAAGATGGAGCGAGATGACCCAGAAGCACTGGGGCAGGCCGTGGTTAAAGTGAAAGGCCTTGGACTTGATAAAGTGCTCTCCTAAAGAGCCATCAGATGGCTTAGGGTCTCTCTGTCTCCCTTCCATAAACACATAAACTCATTGACTTGGCCTTTTGTCCTCTCAGTGAGGCTAATATCTGCGTGTGGGCGGATCTTCCATATTCCACATGATGGGATCTAGTGGGCGGAAGTTTTAAACAGCCATCAGTGACCTATACACTCAGCCATTAAATGTGTGCATCTTCAAGATAATGGTATATGAATTAATGTGCATCTCCAAAAGGAAATACCAGTGCTTGCAAGACAGCGGAATAATAGTGTTAAAGTTTTAGGGTGCTGAGGTTTTAGGCATATCTGTTGTACAGGTTTTTAGTGACTGTGATGGTTTTCAGAATCGGAGATGTTTCTTAATATAATACTAGAGCCTAGTAATTTTTTATGAACATGTCTGTAGTATTGTACACACTGCGAAAGGCCCTGCGATAACCTACCCTTGCTCGGTTGCTTCGAAAGATGATGATCTTGTATCGACGATAGCCAGAGATATTGTCAGAAACATCAATTGTTGGCAATATTAAGATATTTGGCATTTCCAATGAATGTTACATTCTTATTTTTGTTAAGCCTATTATTATTATGAAGTAACTTTTATTATTAAAATAAAATTACAATTAATTTGCCCCGCAATAATGACCAAACAACTGACATGCTGTGAGGATAGCAAAAGATTAGGCTATATATCTACTCCTCAATTAAAATGTAAAAAAAATGTTCTATTATACAATTAATTATAAGCCTATGATTAAAATTAACAATTAAGTCAGCTATAAAAATCAATGACATAAAAAGCTTTTATTTCAAGCACCTACTTACAAAAACAACCTGTTTAACACAAAATGTGTTTCTTCTATTTATTTATTTTTTCACTATATATTAGAACAGTTAACTGTATACTGTTATAAGCATATGTTGAAGTAGATTCATCTCTCGTTGTCTCTTGAGAGAATATGCGGCGTCAGGTGGTGAAAGCTCCGTCATCTTTCTGCATAGTGAATTGACTGAGATTAAGACGTTTACCGTCGTAACTCTTTCACAAAGTTTGCACATTGCATGTGTGATATCCACTGGCTCGCCTTCATGGTTTAAAACAGAAATATTTCCAAAATTGCAATGTAACCAATTACTCCCGGACCGAATTTACCAAACCGAACCATGACAACGCTGTGTCATATCAAACCGTACCATGAATTTGTGAGCCGTTACACACCTACTACTTACCATTTAAATTTCCATATTAATTTATTATTATCATTACTAATAATGCTAATCATATTACTTTTATGTATTAATCATTATAGAGGCTACGTCCACACAAAGCCAGAGCTTTCCCTATCCAATCTTTTGGATCAATGTTGTATACATGCCAGACCAGTATGTGGCACTGTAATTATGCCACAGAGATGCACAAAAAATGAATGTATGAAGACTGATTATGCGTATAAACATAAACGAACATAAAACAATACATTTATTTATATGTGTTAATGCTAATTAATTAAAAGTGTTTTTGTTTCTGTTACGTGACGTAGCGGTGTCTGACTAGGGGCGAGACGTGGCCTGATGAGATCAGATTTGCTGTCCAGACGAAAACGCAAGGGCAGCATTTTCAGATTTGTCCACTCTGGGACCTGGTCTCACAACTATAAGTCGCACCTGAGTATAAGTCGCATCAGTCCAAAAATACGTTATGATGAGGAAAAAAACATATATAAGTCGCACTGGACTATATGTCGCATTTATTTAGAACCAAGAACCAAGAGAAAACATTACCGTCTACAGCCGCGAGAGGGCGCTCTATGCTTTCAGTGGTAGACTACAGGAGCACTGAGCATCATAGAGCGCCCTCTCGCGGATGGAGACGGTAATGTTTTCTCTTGGTTCATGTCTCTTAGTTGATTTCTCTTGGTTCGTCAAATTAATTTTGATAAATAAGTCGCAGGACCAGCCAAACTATGAAAAAAAGTGTGACTTATAAACCAGAAAATACGGTACATTAGAGCAACATAATCCAGAACATGCATGAAGAATGTTTCATTTAACATCCGTATATTTCTCTTTCAATAGGGATGTTGGAAGACGAGGGACATCCAAAGTCTAATGCATCCAGCACCTCTGCGTTACACAGGCACATGGACAGCCACCACACTCAGGTGAAGCATATACACAAACCCACCCTAGCATGCACACACTCTTTTTTGGCATCTGTCATCCACTCTTCCGTGGGGAGAAGGTCTCCAGTGACCCCAAATGGCAGATGTAATCATGAGTAATGAAAGTGAGAGCAGGTCCCATGTCATCCCAGACTAAGCACTCTGCCAAATGAAAAGAGTCGAGGCTTATCTGGAGATCGTATTCAGATGTGCATTAGAGGAGAGGCATGGTGCTCCGGCCCTGTTCTCCTCCACAGGAGCACGCCGAAAGATCACTGTGTGCCCTCTGTGCTTCTCAGCATCTCACTCTTGTGTCCTGAAAGCAGGGTTACCCTCACAAAACATTAAATCTTAATGAGGTTCTCTGAGAGCTTTCTAACTCAATAACATTAACTGTCTTTGTTCTTTGTGTCGCTCTCTAAACACTACAGTATGGGAATCGAGAATTCTTTTTCAGAACTGGTCTGTTTTTAATAAAATATTGAAGCCGAGTGGTTTTCATGAACATGCCTGTAATACCATTGTACATTTTTGGTAATATGATATTTGGAAATTTACCATACTGTAGTAATATTAAGTTTACTATTAGTATTACCAGGAGTAGTAGTAGTAAGTACTTTTTTGTAATGTTTAATTATGGTAGATTGATTATGTATGTGTGTGTGTGTGTGTGTGTGTGCGTGTGTGTGTGTGTGTGTGTGTATATTATTTTTTTTTTTTCCTTTCAGATTTTCATTTATATAATCAGAACTTTAACTACTACTCATCCAACTAAATTACATTCTGTCAGTCTTTCATTTATTTTTCATTCTCCAATAATCTTTCCAAACATGACTTGGAGAAATACAAATATTTCAAATCAGGCAACTGGTGTTAAAGTAAGATTGATGCATGTGTGGTTTGTGATTTTTTGTTCCCAATAAACGCAGGACACATCAATGGTCCTATCTTTACATAATCTTGCATTAAATACTAAATATGACCTTGGCTGTAAATAATACGTGGATGATCGCCACCGACTGCTAGATAAAAAGCTTCAATGAATCAAGACTGAATCTTCCTAAATGTCTAGCTTTGGCCGTGACATTCTGAGCATGGCATGAGCAATATACAATGTACATGACTGTCAGGAACTAACAGGAAGATCATCGGTGAATTCCAAATGGGATATATCGCCCTCCGAAGGGCACTTTGGAGTAAAAAACAACCATGGCTGCCATATTGAATGGTTGTTCCAAACCGAAGTGCCCAAACCTGGCCACTTGGCACCGGGCACCCATGATTGCGCTGATTCTTTTCATGATGCCTATGCCTTCGTGTGGGCACAGGATAGGGCTTTCCAATTAATCAAATGTGATTGTCATGTGCATCTCGTCAGTAAAGCTGGTCCCGCGATTAGTACTAAAATAAAACTAGTTTGCTGACATGCTAGGCGATATCGCATTTAAAATCAAATGTGATTCATCTGCGATTATGAACGCCATATTGCCTAATTGTCAGTGAACTATGGCTCTGTGTAGTGAATGCCGCTCAATCTGAAAGCAGGTGATGGAGATTTACTACTAATCATGGAACCGGCTTCACTGACAAGATGTGCATGACAATCGCATGCAATTAACTCCTCAGCCCTAGCACGGGATGATGATGCAGAAGAGCACTGCAAAAAACAGTTGTTTGGTCCCTTACACCCTTCAACCCTTCAAAGCTCTCACTGGAGGGTAAACCCTTTGAAGTGATTATGGCTTCTGTATGAGCCCTTCCAAGTGGAACGCAGGGCATATTAGAAATAAGGAAGCTGTAACCAAACACACAGGATGTGATGTTTGTAGTTATTGAAAAGACAATACGAATGCATCACAAAGCTACAGCACACACCATCTGTTAGGATGATGGGATTGGGGACAGATATATGGCACTGTCACCTGCTGACAGCAAAGAGAGAATACGTTGATTTATGGCAGTCAGATGCTCATTTTATAAGTGCATATGCTTTGTAGAAAGATCCACAACAGACTGCACCGTCTCGCATAACTGTATCATCCTCTCAATGACTGTGGCTCTGTTCCAAAACCTAGTGAGATGCTTTTGTAAATTGCATAGCCTGTCAAAGAATAAAAGTTAAACATCAACTAACATCAAAATTAGTGGTAATTGATTTATCAAAGGCTATTCATTCATTCATTTTATTGTACATGCAAAATTGGGAAGGCATTCCCAAAATGCATTGGTTCAGGGGACAAAATGAATACAAGATGACAGACAGAATTGTAAATAATAAAATAAAACATAATAAAATTAATTGAGCTAAATAATAATTAATACAATTGAATACATAGAATAGTCATTTAATAAATTAACCTGACATTTTTTATTCACTATTGTATATGCTATGTTTTTTTATGCTTATGAGTACCTTTAGCAAAGTAACATACTAACAGCACACTGCACTGAAATCAATTATAAGTTGCCTCTCAGCGACATGTGAAGTTCCATTTAAGTTCCTTAGAAACGGCATGTTGAGACGGAAAGGCAGCTCACTAGGTTTTGGGCCCGAGATTGAATGTTTTCCCGTTTCATAATTGTTCCATGTCTGCATAATCTTCCCGATTTACTTACCAAGTCGGCTGTGAGTTACAGTAATGGAAATGTGCTTTCATGATAATTGAAAGCGAGAGACCACCACAGTGCACCTGTCACTATAGGTAATTTGTGCCCCCCTGCTGAGGCCCCCACATTATAAAACTTCTGCTGGCCTGTAATGCTTTATGAATATGTAAACTATATGTATAACTCTGGCCCTGAGGTGCTCTTCCATAAAGTGGAACACGCACTTGTCGTAAACCTGTGTGGGCTGGTTGTTATTAAATGCAAAAGAGCTAGCCGCTGTCATTCGACCTAACCGGAGCAGTGTAAGGTTCCTGAGTGGAGTGCTGGGGTCCTCACTCTCTCGCTCTCTCTGACTCAGCTGTGTTGTCATATTGCCCAGTGCTGAGTGCTGTGGATTGTTTGTCTATTAAAAAGGGAGCGTCCTAGTTTCTCTGTAATGGCCTCGGTGTCCTGTGTTTCCAATCCAGTTTATTCTGGCTCAGGCAAAGAATGACAGAAGCCTGGCATTATTCTAATGAGCATACAAACAGTGTAAGCAGTCTGTCCTGCACTGGTCCAAGACCTACAAAAAGACATTTTAGTTTACCTGTGAGACACGCTTGAGAAAACCCACAACCGTATTTCCCAAAGATCTTATATGACTCAAACA
Source organism: Carassius auratus (assembly GCF_003368295.1). NCBI lineage: Eukaryota > Metazoa > Chordata > Actinopteri > Cypriniformes > Cyprinidae > Carassius > Carassius auratus. The sequence continues at coordinate 26,924,922 of NC_039251.1, forward strand.
GATTCTTATTCAAATCATTATTAGTAGTTATCTTTAAGACCTTTCCACATAGTAGATGGCTTGCATACAGACTGATAGAAAGATGCTTTGACTGTGATAATCAGATCATACAGTTGACTGACAGTCCTTCGGATATTAACACTATTGAAATTGTACCCTTTGTATAGCACGCACAGTGACCAACAGATGATATTACAGAATGATATCATTATGAAAAAAGCAAGCTGTCCCGCTGGCTTGGATGGCACCTCTTCTGACACCAAAAGAGAGCTGGTTTCTTGTGTCCGTGCATGAGAGCCAAACAGTGACACAATGGACTGTTACTACATAACCTGTCTACAAACACATATGCAGTGTTTGGAATAACGGCGTTTAAAAGAACGGCATTAGGTAACAACGTTATTTTTTCAGTAACGGGGTAATCTAACTAATTACTTTTCCCGTCGTTACAACGCCGTTAACGTTACTGAACGTTAAATGTGGTGCGTTACTATGCATTGATTTAATAATATGCAATCCGAACGCACCCCTGGCTCACACAGCGAGTGAGCAGGTGGGTTAATGTCGAGATAAGCGGTTGTGATTGGCTAAGGCAGAGTCATGTGTTTCATGGTAGCCAATCAGAGCCAGTGTTTTTACACACATGCCGTCACACGCGGCTGCGCCAGCGGCGCCAAACACACACACACGCAACAGCTACACAGAGATTCGCAGCAGAGATGGCGAGTCAGGAGCAATCCGATGAAAAGTTGGCATTTTCAAGGTGAAGACATAAGCCCTACTTCAAATTCATTGTGGTCAAAGGCAAGAACTTGCATGTAATGTGTGACACGCATCTACAAAGCTAGTGGCCAAAAACACTTTTCTTAAAAAGATAATACTTGAAGTGCAGGATAAAACTCTTGCTGTCTGTTGATGTGCAATAAATATTGAAAGTTATGTACCTGTCTGTTCTTGTAAAAACTGCAAAAAAAAAAAAGAAAAAAAAAGTACAAATTCTCTGACATGTAGCAACTTTATTTATTTATTTATTTTATTTTTTTACAGTAACGCAAATAGTTACTTTCCCTGGTAACGAGTTACTTTTATTATAGAGTAACTCAGTTACTAACTCAGTTACTTTTTGAAACAAGTAGTGAGTAACTATAACTAATTACTTTTTTAAAGTAACTTTCCCAACACTGCACTTATGTAATGTCATGTCTACTCCAATTATAGACCTAATATTTTTTAGAACACAATTTAACAAATAATTCAGCATTATGACATCACAAGCTGCTTTTAAATGGGTCATCATGTGCAAAATTCACATTTACGTTATTTGAACATAAATTTGTGTTGGCAACCAGTTTTTTTTTTTTTTTTTTTTATATGCATAAATGTAATATCCCCTTTCTTAAATCAAACAGTTCTCACCTTCTTGGCTGTGTGACATCACACAGGCCCAGGCCCCTCCCACGATTGTTGATTGACACTAACGTTTTAGCACAGACCCCCGAATTTGTGCTCTGCATTTAACCCATCCAAAGTGCACACACAAAGTAGTGAACACACATACACTGTAAACACACACGGGGAGCAGTTGGGGGTTCGGTTCCTTGCTCAAGGGCACCTCAGTTGTGGTATTGCCGGCCCAAGACTCGAACCCACAACCTTAGGTTTAGGAGTTAAGTGATTGAGGTGTTTTGTTGTTGGATATAATAATAAACATAGCAGTTGTTTATCTGAGCCACTGAAGACACAGTGGATTACGTTTGTTTTTGAAGGGATACGCCTTCTTTTGATAGAAGACTTTATACTCATCAAGATTGCATTTATTTAATAAAAAATACAGTAAAACAGTAATTATTACTACAAAAATTGCTTGAGTTTCAAAAATATTATGAAACAGTGATATTATAAAATATAATTACAATTAAAATGTAATTTATTTCTGTAATGCAAAGCTGAATTTTCAGCATCATTACTCCAGTCTTCTGTGTCACATGATCCTTCATAAATAATTCTAAAATGCTGATTTGATGCTAAAAAAAAAAAAAAATTCTTCTTATTATAAATGTTTGATAGCTGTGCTGCTTAATATTTTTGTGAAAACATGCTTATTTTAAGTTTCGAAGAAAAGCTTCTTTTTTTTTCTTCTTTTTTTAAACCAGTCTTTTGTAAATGTTTTTATTATACAGTATAATTCTTTCTAGAAAAAAAAATCTTCCTGATCAAAGTTTCTATTACACTGTAGTGTATACAGTATATGATATTTGTAAATAAAATGACTTCTCAATAGACAGAGAAAGTAGCTGGAGTTGTGTACAGCACAACATGCTGTATATAGAAACAAGATGTCTGTTGCGTCACGTCAGGCATTTCCAATGCAGACATCTTCATTGATTTTAATGCAGATCTCATTTTGTTTCATGTCAGTCTAGCCAGACCGAGCTGTCACATTATTCCACCCTGAAGTCTCGAGCATGTATCTTAATGTTGGGTTGTATTTTAGAAAGGTAACAGGGTAGAAGCATTCTGAATTTCACTAGTGACACCCGAGATGCTTTGTACCTCAAGAAGCACTGAATGCCACAGGGTCTCTGGTTACCAGGACCCATTCTATCCTCGGCTTCCTGCCTGTGTCACATAATAGGGGTCAAGGTCACCAGACCACATGTAAACCAGGAAGTGGATGCAGAAAAGACATATAGATGTCTAAAATATCATTGTACAATTGCCTGGCCGCCTTCTACACCGTAAATAAAATGAATTATTCAAATAGATAATGAAATATTTAGAGCGACAGAATAGCCCCCTACAGAGGCAAGTGAATTATACGCTACTGCTCTCTGAAACTGGACACTAACCTTTTTAAACCACATCAACTAGAGTATATACTCACTCACTACCAATATTCAGTCCTTTGGTAACTTAACACCAAAGTTTCAGATTTGCCATGCAGTGCCAGATACGCGCTCATAACAAAACACTGAATGCTAAAATATCATGTGCACCATTTCAGTCTTAATGCATTTATCGATGTGGCGTCAAACAACACAAGGGCTGTTTTGTGCCAGTAAATCCCAGTCCTTTTATCTAAGGCCTGATGTGAAGAAAAACAGATGGCAGTGAAGATGTGCCTCCATCACTCAAATGTAACCCCACCAGAGGTCGTCCTCAAAGGGACGCTCTACCTCTTAATGTCCTTATGGCACTCGGAAGCAGGAAACAGCCTTTTAATGCCCCTTAACATGTATTAGCACACGCCTGGTTCATATTTCCCCATCTCTACTCTCTGTATCTTGCTCTTCCTGCCGTCTGGTCCATCCGCTCTTTATTGATCCACATCACAACGTCTCATAACATGCGGAAGATCATGATGTTTAATTATTGATCAGCTTGGTTTCGCCGGAGACTGCGATTGAGAGCGAGAATGAGACAAGGGCAGATCGGCCTTATCAGCCTTCAGATCCGACGGGTGCGGAAGATTGCTTAGAAAATGACAGCAGGAGGAACGAAGTGTTCCCGGACTGGCACTCTGGTAATGGAGTATTCTTGCTCCATGTCTGTATGCGATAAGGTCTGAGGAGGCCATCTCTTCTGACAGGGCTGCTGTGTATCAAGCAGTCCTGGAGATGCCGACTGACATGTGGGATCCGATGCACAACTGAATAGATACAGTGATCCCTTGTATTTGGACACTTAAGCAAGACTTTCAAATGTACGTTTACCATTACATTAATTAAATTGCATAACAAAGTAGCATCTATTATAAAGAAAGATTGTAAAAACACATAATCAAAGCATTTATTTAATTTCAACCCACAAAAAAAAGCAAAAAAATAAAAATAAAAAACCTAATATTGCAAAATATTATTGAAGTTAAAAGTAATTGTTTTCTAGCTGAATCTATTTAAACATTTTATTTATTACTGTGATGACAAAGCTGAATTTCCAGCATCATTACTCCAGTTTTTAGCGTCATTTGATCCTTGAGAAATCATTCTAATGTGCTGATTTGCTTAAGAAACATTTTCTATTATTACCAGCGTTGCACAAAGTGGAGTTGATTAATATTTTTAGTAAATACTAAAGGACACTTGAATTTGAATAATAAAGTTGAATGTAATCTAATCTAATTTTAAACATAATCTGAAAGCTGATTAAATAAGATTTCCATTGATGAATGGTTTGTTTATACAACTATTTGAAAATCTGGAAACTGAGGTTGCAAAAAAATCTAAATATAGAGAAAATCGGCTTAAAGTTGTCCAAATTAAGTTCTTTGCAATGTATATTACTAATCGAAAATGAAGTTTTGATATATTTACAGTAGGTACATTTTAAAACTTTACTTAGTACAGTACTTCGTATTTACTTTTTGGCATGAAAGGAAAAGAAAAGTCGATCATTTTGACCCATAGAGTGTATTTTTTGGCTATTGCTACAATTATACCCATGCTACTTTTGACTGGTTTTGTGTTCCAGGGTCACAATAAACATGATGCATCAACCAATCTACAGTCTTGTTCAAAATAATAGCAGTACAATGTGACTAACCAGAATAATCAAGGTTTTTAGTATATTTTTTATTGCTACGTGGCAAACAAGTTACCAGTAGGTTCAGTAGATTGTCAGAAAACAAATGAGACCCAGCATTCATGATATGCACGCTCTTAAGGCTGTGCAATTGGGCAATTAGTTGAAAGGGGTGTGTTCAAAAAAATAGCAGTGTCTACCTTTGACTGTACAAACTCAAAACTATTTTGTACAAACATTTTTTTTTTTCTGGGATTTAGCAATCCTGTGAATCACTAAACTAATATTTAGTTGTATGACCACAGTTTTTTAAAACTGCTTGACATCTGTGTGGCATGGAGTCAGCCAACTTGTGGCACCTCTCAGCTGTTATTCCACTCCATGATTCTTTAACAACATTCCACAATTCATTCACATTTCTTGGTTTTGCTTCAGAAACAGCATTTTTGATATCACCCCACAAGTTCTCAATTGGATTAAGGTCTGGAGATTGGGCTGGCCACTCCATAACATTAATTTTGTTGGTTTGGAACCAAGACTTTGCCCGTTTACTAGTGTGTTTTGGGTCATTGTCTTGTTGAAACAACCATTTCAAGGGCATGTCCTCTTCAGCATAGGGCAACATGACCTCTTCAAGTATTTTAACATATGCAAACTGATCCATGATCCCTGGCATGCGATAAATAGGCCCAACACCATAGTAGGAGAAACATGCCCATATCATGATGCTTGCACCTCCATGCTTCACTGTCTTCACTGTGTACTGTGGCTTGAATTCAGAGTTTGGGGGTCGTCTCACAAACTGCCTGTGGCCCTTGGACCCAAAAAGAACAATTTTACTCTCATCAGTCCACAAAATGTTCCTCCATTTCTCTTTAGGCCAGTTGATGTGTTCTTTGGCAAATTGTAACCTCTTCTGCACATGCCTTTTTTTTAACAGAGGGACTTTGCGGGGGATTCTTGAAAATAGATTAGCTTCACACAGACGTCTTCTAACTGTCACAGTACTTACAGGTAACTCCAGACTGTCTTTGATCATCCTGGAGGTGATCATTGGCTGAGCCTTTGCCATTCTGGTTATTCTTCTATCCATTTTGATGGTTGTCTTCCGTTTTCTTCCACGTCTCTCTGGTTTTGCTCTCCATTTTAAGGCATTGGAGATCATTTTAGCTGAACAGCCTATCATTTTTTGCACCTCTTTATAGGTTTTCCCCTCTCTAATCAACTTTTTAATCAAAGTACGCTGTTCTTCTGAACAATGTCTTGAACGACCCATTTTCCTCAGCTTTCAAATGCATGTTCAACAAGTGTTGGCTTCATCCTTAAATAGGGGCCACCTGATTCACACCTGTTTCTTCACAAAATTGATGACCTCAGTGATTGAATGCCACACTGCTATTTTTTTGAACACACCCCTTTCAACTAATTCAACTAATTGCCCAATTGCACAGCCTTAAGAGCGTGCATATCATAAATGCTGGGTCTCATTTGTTTTCTGAGAATCTACTGAACCTACTGGTAACTTGTTTGCCACGTAGCAATAAAAAAATATACGAAAAACCTTGATTATTCTGGTTAGTCACATTGTACTGCTATTATTTTGAACAAGACTGTATGTATAGGAATGTAATGTGACTTAAGTGACTAAATAAAATAAAAAATAATAAAAAATAAAAAAAAATAAAAAAAAAAACCTTGAAGCAATGTATGCCTACTAAATCAAATTATACCATACAGTCTCTTTATGCAAGTCTCCTTGACTTTCAATAACATCTGCGCATCTGCCTAAGGTAATCACGTGTATTGAGCACATGATTTCATGTTATGAGAAGAATGCAAGAAATGCTGTATATGTGTTTTGAATGTTCTCTCTCTGTGTGTCTTTCTCTCCTCTCTTCCAGAGGGGTCACCTCAACTTCTCGCCCTTCGGTGCGGGGGCGGCGCTGTAGGCTGGGGGCTGAATGAGCCCTCAGGCCTGTGTAGGGATGGGGTGAGTCTGGTCTATAGCACAGTACCTCACTGACTGCCCTTCACCTTGCAATTCCCGCCTTTTACGTTATCCTTTTTTGCTTTCCATGCTATTGAAGGAAACTGCAGCTCTGCAACATCTAGGACCCGAAGTGGTAGGGAAACAATGTAGGATAATGCGGTTGTGGTAATCAGTTTTCAAGAAATAGTTCATCTAAAACTGAAGACTGTCATCAGTTACTCATTGATTTATGTTGATTAAAACCTGACTTTCTTCTGAGGAATGAAAAAAAAGAAATTTTGAAGAATGTTCAGGCAGCTGCATTCCTGTCAAACTCAAAACCTAAAAAGTATCTAAAATCATCGTAAAATTTTTCCAAATGTATTTTTTTAATAGAAGGAATAACAGCATACAAGTTTAAATCAACATGCCGATGAGTAAATGGTGGCAGAACTTTAATTTGAGGGTGAACTATTCCTGTAAATGTTATATTATTTAGGATTAAGTGTATTGAAATGATCTATCGTACAGCATGTAATGGAGCTTGTCCACACATGCTTCCTTCTGACTGTCTCAAACTGCAGACAGTCATTGTTTTAAACTCCAGTCTCTGTTTAATTGAAAATGAGCTGCAGTTTTTGTTAAAAAAATTATCCATTCCTCACGGCTAGTTCTTCATTCGTTGCTGCGAACATTTCGACCCTGCTCTTTCCTTGATCCTTCATTCAGTCCTTTCCCCTTTATGTTCTCTCCTTTGCTAAGTTTTGCTTATTGATTTTGCTCTGAGACAGAGGCTCTTTATGGAGTTTGTCCTCATGCTGAGATGCTCATTGTTACCTGCTGAATCATGCCTTACAGAGAGTTTGGAGAAGAGCCACGTCTCTGCACTGAATCAATGGCCCTTGCACTTATGTTTTAGCCACAAATAAATCTTCACATGTGCCACACGTTCAGCCAGAGGTAACTGTGTAAATAATGCAGATATATGCCAGGGATGGCCACAAGTACTCGATTACAAAATGACAACAGTTATTAAACAGATTAACCATTTCCAATTAAAATACAGTGATAACTATACGCTAATGGCCCTGTCCTGAATGGCACCCTAAACCCTTGTGCTCTTCCTCTGAGTCTGTACTTTCATAACGTAATGCCGCTTTGACTGTCGTGTAGAAGTCTGGTGCAGAGCTTGCCCCAGTGTGGGCTCGGTGTATAACGGCCACAAAGGGGACGCTCGCGAGCGCCCTTCTGAATGCTAAAATGACAATTGGGACACCCTACGGTCTCGTAGACTTAACGGACTTGCACACGCGGTGGCCATTGTACGTCTTTAAGACCTTAAGTGCACATGAAGTGTTCCATTTGGGACAGGGCCAGTGTGCACAAGGGAACTTTTCAGTTATGTACAGTGTTGGGGAAAGTTACATCTAAAAGTAATGCATTACAATATTGCATTACTCTGTAAAAAAAATTCTGTCCCGTGGCTGAGCTTGCTTATTTGTGTGTAATAAAAACAAAAAAAAACAAAGGATATATATTTTGGTAACTGTAAATCATTTTCTCACTAAAAGTAAAATTAATAAGCCAGGCTGAAGGCAAAGGGCCTCTACACTTAATTCCCAATTTATTTCAACATGGGGACAGGAGAGATGTCAGTGAATAAATGGGAAAAAGAACTTGCATTATTTATTTTACTGTAAATTTAAAAGTAATGTGTTACTTTACTGGTTACTTGAAAAAGTAATCTGATTCCATGTCTCGTGTTACTTGTAATGCGTTACCCGCAACACTGATTACATTATCAACATTTATTTTCAATGTTTTCAAAAACAGATGCAAAATGACTCTTTTCAAGTATATATTTTACAAAAAGAAGTTAGATATGAAATGCTGAAATACTACAGCCACTATACACATAAAATACTGCATGTATATAGGCCAACAAAAAAAAAAGTGGTGCAGACATTTATTGGGATTATTCTTCTGTACTCAAGTAAACCAAATGTCAATCCTTATTATATCTAGTAATACATATATATAAAAATAGCTTTTTGTGTGGTGGTTAGTATCACAGGGCATTCACCGTTGTCCTTGAGCTCTGTAGCTCACCTTACCTAAGACGTCATTTAACTTCATGCCTGTAAGACTAATATCGGTTTAGGAGTCAGGCAGGGTGTCAGATCATCCTGTAAAACCTTTAAATTATCAGGATTCTCTAGATTTGTCCTGCCTTAACCTGGTTTGATATGCCTTTCAAGGTTTCACGGCCGTTTGCTGTCCTCAAATAGTCTAAAGGCTTTTCAGGAACTTGAAGAGAAACAGCTGAGGAGCGTGCGTTAGAGGATTATGGTTAACCATGGGTCTAGCCTTTTTAATTATCTGTCCTTGCACTTGTAGGAGTTCAGTTACTGCTAAAGAGCACGTACTTGATGCACCCAACCCTGGTGATCATATGGTTGCGTTTATTTGTGAGAGAGCGCGATGTCACCTAAGACATGCTTAAGAGTTTCTCAGAAGATGCTAAAGTACATAGAAGGATAGCTTCAATCTGATACCGGCAGGACTTTTGAAATCTGTTTCCTTATCATGTGAAGGTTGACCATTCTCCTTAACACATCACATGAACATTGATTTATTTTATTGGGTGCTGTGTATTCTAAATATTTTGTGAGTGCACACAATCAGGTTCTGTGGCATCTGATCAAAACAAACTGGCTGATAAAGGTCTGTTTTCTCTTCTTACAGTGGTTGTAATCAGATCAGACTAGCTGTGCACACGACCTTCTCCCAATACTTCTCAATTCTCTGCTACTGCTTGCCAATTGAACCATAGCAATTGCCCAATTTGTATTTTGCTTTTGGATAGCCTAATCTCCAATGAGTACAGTTTGCTTGTTGGTTTAATGGATGACTTTCAGGCCAAGGATTTCCATCAGCTTTGAAAATGAAGCTGTAATGAGATTGCTCTGGGTTACTTATAGAGAACTTCAACAGCTGTATTCCCAGTCTTGCTTATGATGTTCCTCTATGAGGTTAACATCACAACAGTTTGAAGAAGAGAAGCAAAATGAATGAAGCCAAAACAGTTTGAGAAGAACTAGCGATATGTTTGTTAGTGAAAATACAATGAATTATCAGGCAAATGAAACGCCACAGAATCTTCAGAACTATAACATCTACAATTCTTAGAATTATACAGAAACTTCAATGTTTGTTGACTAAATTTTACGGCTAATCTCATAATACATTCCAGATATCCGTAAGATTAGTGTATTCTGTTCCATTTAACACATTTTACATATTTAAATACATTTGTCAGATTTTCAAAATATACAAAAAAGTCCTTTGATTCCATCTGGGTACTTTTTGGTGATATTTTGTAGTCATTAACCATTCTTGGACATGGCACGTCATTAATACTATGGTATTAAACTTTGGATACAGTGCAAGGGAGTTAATAGACTCTCACAAAAAGCTAGTAGTATATAGTACAGTACTTACAAAGTATGGTATCATGTTGTTATATAATGGTACTTCAATATGAACCTGAAAGATTTCCATTTACACTATCCTTCAATTGTTTGGGGTCAGACTGACTGACTGACTGATTGACTGATTGGTTGATACATTTTTTTATACTATTCAGCAATTGTGCATTAAACTAATGAAAAGTGACTTAATATAAATTAAATTAAATTAATATAAATTAAATCGCAAAGGCAATAAATTTGTTTCTGCGTTTAGGCAGAAACTATGATTGTCATGCAGTGAAGCACAGATCTGTGATCAGTAATCTCCATCCAAAGAACCAAATATTCCCTGAAGAAGAAATCCAGGAAATGTCTATTGCTGCAGCTCAATAAACATACTTCATGTGGGCAGAGCTTATATGCTCCGAGAACGGACACTGCTATAGTGATACACACAGGTCTGTTAAGAGTAGAGGTTGACCGATGTATCTGTTCGGCCGATTAATCGGCACCGATAGTTGATTGGTGGAACAATTGGTTAACGGCAAAAATCCATGCCGATAGTTTTCCGGGTTGCGCCCATCGCTGGAGCGGCTGTGAAATCTGTTTTCATTATACAGTGCGAGAGTGAAAAAATGTGGTGATAAAAAATAAAACATTTCATAGGACCCTAAATGTAATTTTTGTTAAACTTTTATTAAATTGATGTGAAAATGTATGTTTCTTGATTTTAATTAATAAGACTTGGCTTTATGGTTAATAAACTTCAATTTAACTATTTAAAAGGAGTGGAGAAAAATTCTAATAGAAAAAACAGAATTCAGAAAAAAAAAATATATATATATATATATATATCAGAATTTAAAAAAAAATCATATGGAATTTAGCAGAGGTGGGGGACTCGAGTCACATTTTCAGGACTTGCGACTTGCTTGATTAAATATGAAAATGACTTGACTTGACTTTGACTTGAACAAGTTACTTATTACAAGTGCAAGACCCGACAATGACGTGAACGTATAATAAACAATCAGCAATAAAATGAATAATAAAAAAAATATTATTATGACGTCAGCACCACTAATCAGCGTCTGTGCCTCTAACGCTGCACAATTCAAACCGCGCCAAACATGGCAGACAGTAGTCAAGCTCCACAAATAGTCTCATTTGGTTATATATTGAACTGGACCGTGCCAATAAAAATGCAAAATATGCAACGCAAGAATATCCGACATGACAATGTCAAATTTCATTCGAGATTTCAAGAACCACAAGGAAACGTAAGAAAGTCCATTTTTCTATCGTCAGTTTCACTAAGATCTATAACGATTACTAATGTACATTAATGAATTAATCTTTTATGTTTTTCATAATTTGGCCTTGGTTGCATATGTTTTTTTTTTTATTATTAGAAATGTGACCATTATCATTACTGATACGTCTCGTAAATAGATGTATTGGGTAATTTGACTATAAAAGATTTTTAATGTTGATGTGCATCTTAAAATGAGCGGGCCGCTCTATATTACATGTAGGCTATAATGTCTGTATTAAATGTGCGCATTTTCAAGTGTTTGTGTGAACTGTGTGTGGAAACTCTTTCGGACAGTTCGATTCAATAAACCGGTTGATAAAAATGGTTCACCGGCAGTGTTGCCAGATCTCAGGAGACAAATAAGCAACCAGGCCTGTGAAAAGAAGCCCAAAACAACGACTTTTTCTACGAAGCCAACCTAGGTTCTGGGAAAAGAAAAATAAATTAACTGTGTGCTAGGTTTTACAATTCGTGGGGACGTATTTTAAACTGTGGGTACAGATTGTCAATTTACATCCATGTGGACTGATTGGTAAGTTTTACAAAACTGCATACACGGTACAGTTTAGTTATCCCCCCCCCACAGAATCAGTTCAGAATCAATTGCCAAAAGAACCAGTTTGGTTCAGACGCTCTGTGTGTCAGTCTGCTTCACACTGTATCACACATGCGCAGTATCATCAGCTCCTCGGTTCTGGAATCGGACGTGTCCGAAGGAAACGGTTCTCGGTTCAGTGTACTGGTGATCCGAAAACCGATGCAACCGGTTCTTGACTCGAGAACGAGTCAATCTTTCATTCGTTATCTGGTAAAAAAAAAACATCTATATTCAAGTGCGAATGAAGACCATTTCACATGGGATGCCAGGTGTAAAAAAAAAAAAAAAAAAAAAAAAGATTATTAGAATCAAAAAATTTCAAATCGAATGCCAACTCAACGAATGAATATTCAAATAATCTAATATTCTGCTCCAACCCTAGTAAGAAGCCACATCATCTCACAGAAGGATTTATTTCAAACACTCGACTGACATTATGAAGTGAGTTTGGAGTGAAAACATGTTATTAAATATGTTTTTTTTATTTTCTTTTTTTTGCAGCATTTACTACACAGAGCAGTAGTTCATCAAGAAGATACACAAACCGCTGTCATTATTGCAAACAATTTTGTTCATTTCCTAATCCTACGATTATATCGTTTGCAATTATGAACGTATATTTGCATAGCTTGTCAGAGAACTATGGCTCTGTGTAGTAAATGCTGCTCCACCTGAAAGCAGGTGATGGAGATTTACTACTAATCACAGAACCAGCTTTACTGACAAAATGTGCATGACAATCATGGTCAATCACTTTTGATTAAAGGTACAATTTGTAAGATATTTGCAGTAAAATATCCAAAAGTGGTGTTATATATTATAGTGTTATATATTTTGTCCAGCTGATTACTAACAATATCTCGTAATGGAGAGTTGAAGGCCCCACACACATATGTACATGACTGGCCACTCTTAGGCGATCCCATGGGATTATGGTTCTTGTAGAGGGGCGGGACATGATAAGGGATGAGGAGAGCTTTATAATCTTCTTAAAGGGTTGATTGATAAAACCACTGTTGGAGAATCCCAACTGCACATCTGCATGGCCTGGATAGAGAGTTACACACATCTCTCTATAGACCACAATGTGTACAGTATATACTCCCTATTACAGCATATTCTCTGAAAACATGTCTATATATAGCACAATGGTTTTATTTTACAACCCAGATTTTATACTGGGCATCCTGTGGCTTTTAAGTTTTTTATCATTTAGAAGTAAAAATGGTTTTAAAATCAAACAGTAAACTACATAGACCAATATTCAGAATTGTTAAACAAGCTGAATAGGACATTTGACAATTTTAGCTTTCTTGAATGTCTACAATTTCATGCTCTCAGTAGTCAGTAATTCATTCAACAAAGCACACTGTGGCCGACAATTACATTTCATTGGAAATTTTTCCCCTTCCTTTTAAAAGTTAATAAGCCTGTTGATTTCACCACCTCAAGTTAGTATATGGTGAGATCCATTTGATAGTTTTTTTTTTTTTTCTGCTTATGATCCTATACGAAAAGACCTACAACACACATTTTTAGGTTGTAAGCCACCAGTTGAAAACTGCTGTCTGTAGCAGACGCTAAGGACATTTTGAGAAATGCTGAAAAGCATATAAGCCATGTAAAGCCATTTTATCTGTTGTCGTTACTGCACCTTAGTATGAAAAGTATCCAGTGTTGCTGCATACAGCACAGATAAGACATAACCTAGATATTCTCTCATATAAAGGACAATAGAAAGAAAATTAAAGGTGGAGAGAGCAAGTTATATGTTGGGCCGAATGCCCCAGCAGAGAAAAAATCCCATAATATGCGTGTTAATAATGATTCCCTGACCTTTGCCCCTTGTATCAAGATTGCTTTAGTAGGTGGTGGGGCTAATGCAGTGCAGGCGCCTCATGGATGATAAGACCGTGATGAGCCTCATGTGTCCCCGCTGATCTTTCACTGCGCTGACATTCAGGCATGACCTGTATTGAGTTCCAGCTCTATATCTCATGAAGGGGTTAGCCGGGCTGAATGTCAGGCCACGGGCCACCCCCTCTCTCCAGGGACAGGATATTTCCATGTGTCCTCCCCTTCTTCTGAAACTACTGACCAGCTGCCCTTATTTAAATGCACACTTTCAAAATTACAGCCCTTTGGTTTGGCACATGCTTTTGCTGTGTGTTCTTTTAGGATTTTCAACTTGCATGCAGTTGAAATGAGAGTTATAAAAGAAAAAAAAAATCGTAATCAGTATTTTGGTCTTGTTTTGCAGTAAACATGTAATTAAAAATCTCACCATAAAATAGTTTTTTTTTATTTTTTAGATTGATTCATTTTTACTTATTTTTTAGTTTTTGGTTTTATTTACTTTAATTACTTTTGCTTAAAAAAAAACAAAGGTAGAGTACATAAAAAATATTTTAACATCATTTTTTAAATGTTGTAAGCTGATCGACTTGTTTTAGAGAAAAAAAGAAACTAAAGCATTAATTATGAATTGTATATGAAAAATAATACTTCATTTCATATAATATGTCTTTGGAATGTGCAATGGCATATTCATGCTTAAAATATTCCCATAATACATTTTTGTTTTCCTAAGAAAATATATCTTGACACTATAAATATATCTTGATTATATTTATATATATATATATATATATATATATATATATATATGTGTGTGTGTGTGTGTGTGTGTGTGTGTGTGTGTGTGTGTGTGTGTGTGTGTGTGTGTGTGTGTATGTATATATATATATATATATATATATATATATATATACATATACATATATATATATACATATACATATATATATACATATACATTTATTTTTATTTTTAATTAATCCATATTGGTAAGTTAATGCTTAAAACAAGATTCAGATTTCAAAGGTAAAATACGTTATACGCTTCCTCAGAAAATATGTATTGACATTATAAATATATAAACATATCTTGTTTTTTTTTCAGCCTTTTTTTAACCATATTGGAAAATTAATGCTTAAACAATAGACAAAATTCAAAGGTAAAATAAAGATAGCAAACATATCTAAACTAATTTAAAAAGGGGAAAGAAAAAAAAAAACTTATTTTCAGAATACACTTTATTTCACTATATTTGGATAAAAGCGTCTGCTAAATGATTAAATGTAAATGTAAATTTCGATTTTTTTTTTTTTTTTTTTTTTCATCATCCTGAAAAATATTATTCTTAAAACAAGACTGACTTTGTTATCTAGGTGCTTTACATGGATTTGAACACTAGCTGTAATAAGGGCCGTTTCTTGTTTGGAAATCCCTAGAGACCCGTTCTCATCTGAATTGCAAAGCCTGAATCACTGAATATTCTGTCAGCTGAATGTCAAAGAACTGGATGTCCCCGATGGTTTGAGAGGCTGGGCTAAATTTGGAGTACAAGTGGTCATGTAGCCCGCCTGTCTGTATCCACATCTCTAAGTGTGCATGTGTGCCCTTTGATGAAGCGCATAAATAATGCAAGGTTAAACATAATGGTTGCTGTGCTTGAATATGAATAGCTGTATGTGATCCAGGTGCTTTGTTTGTGTCTTTGTGCAGCGTCCAGATAGCATTACAGGTGTGAATGCAGTGATTGACACAGATGTCGTTCTTGGTCTCAATGGGTGTGTGTGATTGGCTGACTGTGTGTGCTCACGATTTGTTCGGGTTCAGTACACTGTGTGCCATCGCTGTGTCTCTACTCTGCTAGTGCAGTGATGTCAGAACTGAGAGGCGACAGATAGGTGTAAATTATGGATCAGTACTTTCGAGCAGTGCGTGGGTGTGTGGGGCTCTGTAGATGGCCTGGATTAATACAATACGCTTCTACTGTACTGTAGCATCTCCACTGCACTCACACACTCTCATGATGTTTCCGGATGAGTTCCCTCGCAGAGTGAACCAGTAAATTAGGCCAGGGCATCCCGTTACGTCATTCCAGATAGTCTACCAACACTCTGTACTGCATGATCAGCTCCTGTATCTTCCTAAACGCTCTCTTAGTGTAGAGATAGATAGATTAACAATGATAATCAGATTTATTTCTAAAGGCTCAAGCACTGTAAACTTCCTTAAACCTTAGCAAACATATTTTCCCATTGTAATGAGATGAGGGGTTTAACAAAGTGCAGGGTTTTAATTTTTTGTTGCTTTTTTTTTTTACATAATCAATGAGGTATTATATTGGTTCTTATTAATGGTTAGATTTTTTTCCCCTGTTTTTATTTTATGTATTATATATTGTTATTATTATTTACTTTTGAAGTTTATTTTAGTTATAGTTCCCTTGGGTACCAGCTGAAATACAATTTCAAAGTTTACTTTTTTCATTTCAGTTAACATAAATTTATGTTATAGTTACTTAATGAACCACAGGGAGCATCATAAAAATCTAATCTCCTCATAATTTATTAATTTCTTTTTTAAGTTTATTTTTCTTATCATTCTGGCAAATATTACATTTCAAACAAGAAAGAAAAAAAAAACAGTGACTTAAGAAAATTTTATATATTATTTGAAAATGCATCTATATATTTACCTTTTAAATAATTAGATATTTGCATGGTTGGATTCTTATGCAGTTGCTTCCGATGGATTTGAACACTAACACATAATGGGGGCCATTTCTTGTTTGGAAACCTCTAGAGATCTCAACGCATTTGAATTGCATAGCCTGAATTGCAGTATATTCTGTCAATGTGTTGTTAAAGAACTGAATGTCTCAGATGGGTTGTTTACCCACCCAATTCTGCTGTTCAGCTATAATGGTTATATTATTTAGCAGTAATGGGACAGTTATGGGTTCAGGGTTTGATCCAGTTCAACAGCCCAGATTTGTACTTCTTAAAGGGTTAGTTCACCAAAAAATGTAAATTATATAATTAATAACTCAGCCTCATTTTGTTTCAAACCGGTAAGAACTATATCCATCTTCGGAACACAGTTTAAGATATGTTAGATTTAGTACGAGAGCTTGCTGTCCCTCCATTGAAAACGTATGTACGGTATACTGTCCATGTCCAGAAAGGTAATAAAAACATCTTCAAAGTAGTCCATGTGATATCAGAGGGTCCGTTAGAATTTTTTGAAGCATCGTTCTGTTGTGAGCGCATTCACAGAACAACAGTTTAGTGATATCCGGTCCGCTAACCAATCACTCGATGTAACCAGATCTTCTTGAATCAGTTCACCAAATCGAACTGAAACGTTTGAAACGGTTCGCGTCTTCAATAAGCATTAATCCTTAGAGTTAAAATAAACCAATATCCCGGAGTAATTCATTTACTCAAACAGTACACTGACTGTTAAGTTGTGGATTAATGCGTATTGGAGATGCGAACCGTTTCAAACGATTCAGTTCGATTTGGTGAACTGGTTCAAGAAGATCCGGTTACATCGAATGATTCATTCGCGAACCAGATATCACTAAACTGCAGTGCTGTGAACGTGCTCACAATAGACTCAGAGAAGACAATGCTAAATAAAGTCGTAGTTTTTGCTATTTTTGGACCAAAATCTATTTTCGATGCTTTAAAAAAATTCTAACTGACCCTCTGATGTCACATGGACTACTTTGATGATGTTTTAATTACCTTTCTGGACATGGACAGTATACAGTATACATTTTCAATGGAGGGACAGAAAGCCCTTGGACTAAATCTAAAATATCTTAAACTGTGTTCCGAATATAAATGGAGGTCTCAAGGGTTTAGAACGACATGAGGGTGAGTTATTAATGACATAATTTTCATTTTTGGGTTAACTATCCCTTTAAGCTCCATCTTTATGTTTAAAAGATTGTTTGTAAGGATTCTGTAAGCTTCAACTTCAACAGTAATAACAAATGTCAGTATCTTGGTGCCATCAGACTCAGTTGGGCGTAGTATTAGATAGAGTGAACAAATGGACAGGGGATTTCTCTTTGACCAAACTAAAGCCATGTGACTTTCCTTCAACCCTGCATCCGTCATGAATGGATCAGATGCACAGCAGGAGGTCCTGTTCCATTTGTGGCATTTACCAGCTGCAGATGATTGGGTTGGATTGATTTATCTGTTTATTGATCACGCTTGTATGATGGATGAGAGACGCCCATGGGCTGGTTTTGTGTATGTGTGGATAGCAGTTATGCTGGTTGCATCCAGCAGCAGCTGTTAGGAGAGGGTTTTAGACATCAATGGGCCCTTTGGTAACACTTGAGTTCTGGGAACACATTCACTATTAACCAAGAGTTTTCCCTCAGTAAAATCCCAATTTACGACTTATTAATGGAGTAAGCAATGTAGTTGTTAGTATTAGCGACGTTTAGGTAAAGGGATATGTTTAAGGAATTGCAGAATAAGACATTGATATGTGCTTTAGAAGTACTAATAAACAGCCAATATGCTAGTAATATGCGTGCTAATAAGCAACTAGTTAAGAATGAATAAAGTTCCCTAATCTAAAGTGTTACTGGTTCTGCTTATCCAAGTATTTGCACCAAGTATTAGCCTTTCTCTTTCACCCAGTAAGTGTACAAAAAAGGTCACTATTAATTTAATTAAATAAAACTCAATTTGTCCATATAATGACTTATACCTCAATATGCGTCTGTTTGGTTTTACTGTTAATTGTTTTACTGTATAGAATTGTATGTTCCTTGCAAGTATTTATTATGGATTCATCGTAACAAAGTTAGTTCAGGTTCAGAACTCCTCAAAATCCTAATGATATTTATGGATTAATAATTTGTGATATTTGTAAAGAATACTTTATACCTTGAAAAAAGCATTTTATAACAGTTGTGTGCATTCACATGTATCAAGGTACAGTATACAGAAAATATTTTAAAACCATTGATTGTTACCTTTACAATTAAACCAACATAAATACAAGGATTACATTTTTAAGAACATGGCACATGTGTTTTAACTTTCTTTTTAATAGAATGTTCATCCTTTTTATTTATGACCCAATACCTTTACTGGTCTAATTTCTTTTCCTGATGCTTTGTGTATTACCTATATACCATATTATTTTGCAATCTAAATTATATTGGAAGTCAATGGTATTATGTTAATTGGTGGTAAGTAGTGTAGA
The DNA here is from genome assembly GCF_003368295.1 of Carassius auratus. Taxonomy (NCBI): domain Eukaryota; kingdom Metazoa; phylum Chordata; class Actinopteri; order Cypriniformes; family Cyprinidae; genus Carassius; species Carassius auratus. Next base: position 26,943,881 of record NC_039251.1, read on the forward strand.
TCGGGGGTAACAAACCCTGCTCCTGGAGGACTACCATTCTGCAGAGTCCAACCCTAATCAAACACACCTGAACCAGCCAGGTTTGGACCTGAAGTGTGGAGAAAGGAAGCCTTCCAGAAGCAGGGTTGGGGATGCATCCATTACGCACCATACTAAAAATTTACTTTCTGTCATTTTCTCAGGTGCTTCAGAGGTCACGTGCATGTGGGGATCAGCGGGCCACTCTGCAGGAATTGTTGCGCTGGCGGAGGAGTGTTTGGGATGGTCGACCGGACTGGCAGAATGCTTGGCTCCACACAAACACCTCACCCACTCTAACAGTGAAGACCAAAAGTCCCAGAAAGAAATCATCGCCCTAGAGATTGTGGTCTTCCTGAGTTATACCTCAGTTAAACCCCACTCCTTAGGCCCGATGGCCCTTTCTTATGATTTGCCCTTCACATAGGGGTGGAGTCCTCTAAACAGAGACAGACTCTGAACTCAGGAGAGTAGGGCATCTACACTTCTCTTGAAAGAATAAAAGGTTCCTTGGAAAATTGTTCCACACTGTCTCTCCAACTAATGGCCACCTAATAACATGTCAAGTCCAACTTTCAAAATATAAAGTCATTGTCAGACTTTTATGAATCCTATTCGCAGTGTCCTAAACATCACTCTGTTTTGGAAGATAACATTGCCTTGATTGCAACTCATTGACGCTATCTTAGGGCTGTGCAAATGCATCTGAACTGTGTGCTATAGTCTACATTGTGGGCCATATTTTAGTTTTAAACCCTGGTGCTGGTCGCTCCACATGTGCTTATCGTTGACTTGGTTGGGTAAAAAGTGCCAGTTCTTTCCCAACTCGAGACACGTGGATGCGACAGACCTTAAAGTTTACAAGACTTGTGTTGACCTCCTAGGACTAGCTTTGCGAACAAAGTCCTCCTTCAGGTTCAGAGAAGCAGCTACACCTCATGCTTTTTCAGGTGCTTTGGTTACCCTCCATCAGAGGTGGCAACCATCACACACAGGTTGTGACCTTACGAAGAGGTCAGGGTTCAGGGAAATCACCAGTAACATCACAGGTCCACAGCATTTCCACCAGCTTCTGGACTGCATTCATCGTTCATTCTAGGCTAATGTGCGCACACTTCCGCAACACATAACTGAAACGTTTCACAAGATGTCGACAAACTTGAAGACTCCTGATTTATATTGAATGGTTAAAGAGCACAATTTTCCAAATACACCTTAAGATGGAACAGTCATCAATAGTGATAGATATTACTGCCGATGTGACTCTAAAAAGCTCCTATAACCGTTTTTGGACTTTTCCACAAAGGTGCATCTGTACGAAAGCTGGGTTGTATGGTGGCATGTCCGTACCTTAGTAGACAACCTGTACAAACAGCACATGACCTTTAGTCTAACTGAAGTTTCAACTATTTATCTTTCTAAGTGTTCCTAATTTGTGAAGGGACGCAGATGCCTCCAAACAGAGGCCTTGAGGCATTTAGTTTATCCAGACAGTGTGCACATACAGATTTATTACCTGAAAGACCTTGGGTAAATATTTTTGGACCTTGAACAATGGGTTTTCAGCAGGAGACCCACCATAAGCACAGCCATGTACGTGAAGTGCAGGCGCTTTTCTGAGAATAAACAGAACTTGACCTTCTGGTTGACTTTGGTATGACTGACTAGATAGATTATCTACAGATTGCGAGTGTTTATTGGCAAATTATTGTCTTTATAATGGAAACATATTTCTGAATGTTCAAGGATGCAATGACAGAAGGACTAAGGTGGTGGGTTTTATAGTGTGAATATCATTTTAGTACATAATGATTGTTTATTCATGGTGAACTCTTTAGTCGCTGTCCATCTCCAACAGGACTTCGGCCAATCCTCGAAATGTAAAAAGAAATTTAATGTATTGTACAGAACATTTGTGTTTGTGCAAGTATGTTTAAGTTGCACTTTGCTGCTGTGTTTCATTTAGGCTTCATTACTTCATGCCTGTGTCCTTATCCTGAAGGTGGCGTCCTGAAAAACAAGTTCCCCAAAAGTAACACTTTAACACAAAAAAAAAAAGCCAATTCCGCCCCTTTTGACACAATGATCCATGTCAAGGTCTTCGGTCTCAATATTTGAATGTATATACATCTAAGAAAACAGTGACTTCTTATGTATTGGTTATACAACCAGTTGTTTTTAATGATGTATTGAAACACTAATTTATTTTTTGGTGTGAAAAATGATCTACAGTTCATTCAAATCAACAATTGCAGAGACATTTAAGTCCTAGTTTTGTGAGTCATTCTTTCTGGTTCTATAAATCATTACGGACTCTAAACTCTAAAATGGGCTGCTAAGGCTTGTGAATCTCAAATCTTCTTCTGTCTCTTCTCTTCCCAACTAATGTGAATATTCCCTTTCCCCATTCCATTGGACGGTGGGTGGTTTAAAAGCATCTTTCACTGCTGTGCAGTACTGCAGATCAGAGACGCATATTAAAATCACTGTGCAGGCCAGTGCAGACGGAGACCGGAACTCACTTCATGGGTTTGATCCACAGCTGCTTTGCATCGCTACTGCTTAACAGGGTTATGATACTATTATTTGAAACATTTATTTATTGAAACTAAAAAAAAAAAAAAAGAATATGCTATTTTATAATGTCTAGTATTGACTTGCTATCAATACTATAAAGCAAAAAGAAAAAAGAAAAGAACTGTAAAGTATGAGCCCATTTTTCTACTATGTTGTTGAAAAGGGGACATATGTTAACGCATGAGATCTCTTATGTACACGCCCCGTCTGTCTGTTTTTCTGTGCTAAGTATGATACGTTGTGGAGATATAAACATCATTGGATCATGCCCTTTGTCTTAACTGGTGCTGTGGAACCATTCGAACATGATGTTATGAACTTCTTTTCACCCCAATATGGCCTGGATTTAATGGACCTCTTGTTTTGATGGCAGACTAATGGCCATAGATGGTTTGGCCATGATCAGTATGTAGAGAACATCTTCCAGTGTTGTAGTCCAGACCAGTTTATTTGATCCTGAGTCAAAAACGTGTCCAGAATGGGGTTGAGCTCGAGTCAAGAAAACCAAATCCAAAACCATATTTCCTGTCTTGATCTTTACTGAGACTCGACTGTCTGCTGGTCTCGGTCTTCACTCAGTCGACTGATCAGATCTCTACTTTACTACAACACTGACATATTCATCCCAAGATGGTGAAATCAAACTCATTCAGATTCATGTGCTTGCTCAGATCAACAAAATATTAATCATGTCTGTTGCAGCCTTTTTTAGTCAATGTGTTTTCTTTTTTTCTTTTTTCTTTTCCTTCTGTACATTTTATATAAATAGGCGTATTTCTTCAATACATGTTTGTGGGAAAAGGGGAAAAAAATAATGTCTTGGTACATATTTTGTTTCAAAATGTTTCATAAAATTCCTGTACAGCAATAAAGCACAGTTTCAAGTCAACTGGCAAAAAAAAAAAAAGTTTTTGACTATTTTCTTTAAGAGAAAATATATTTGTTATATTTATTTGGGGATGGGAGGTAGACTATATGGAGGCACTTTATAAAATGATGACTATGCATGTAAACAAAAAAACATGGACGTCTCTATGTGTGTGTGTTTCCACATAAAAAAAATAAATAAATCATAAACACTTACAATAAACACGCAAATGGTATTATGTCAAACTCACATATTATTTTTTTTATTATTATATTTCCCTACATGTCCCAGCCCTTCAGAAGGTTTGCATGGACTGTTACCTTGTTATTGTTCATTTCAACATCATGATGTTCTGCAAACTGAACAGTAAATGTAGATTACAATCTCGCAAACAGACAGATATAGAGGCCTTGCTCCCGCCTGACCAAAACAGCAAACATCCGGAGCGGTTGCCCAACACACAGAGTATGTAACCGGTGCTTATGTGAGCATGTAATATTGCATAATGTGGAGATTTGAATGAGGTGTGTGTGTGTGTGTCTCTGTGTGTGTGTGTGTTTACTGTTGGACAGTGTAGGGCTGGGAGCAGTGCTTGTGTAAGCTGATTACACTCTTATAACTCACTGGGTTATAAAGACAAGCAAAGACTCGTAAATCAGACCAAACAGAACAACACACACACACACACACACACACACACACACACACACACACACACACACACACACACAACCTGAGTTACATGTTCAAAACAACACTACATGCTAAATGACAGTAAGATGGATCTGAACACATTAGCAGATCTATTCAATATAACATTGACAAAGCTAACACCTAAACACTAACTAACGCCCTCATCCAGTTTCAGATAAATCGTTAATATCAGCAAGTTTATGTGTTCCATAGAAAGAGCAAGATAATGGAGGAAGGGTTTTGTAGATCTCACAGGCCTTTCATTTATATGGAAATTTACCGACTGTATTGATTATAGATTCAGACATAGCATGCTTCCCATAAAAAGAGACTTTGAAATGATATTGTTGAAATTATAATGAATATTATTAGCCGCAGCTGATTTAATGTGATCACACAGGATAGTCCAGAAAACGGGATGTCTATTACAAGGGTAAGAGGAAGACTTCACACGCCATCTGCTTGTGTTGACACATTTCATATGGAGAGGAGGAAAAGCATTTCTCTTCCATTCCGGTTAGGAGCAGGATTTCCAGGGATTTTCTTCCAATCAATTGGAGCTCATGACTAAAGGAAGGAGTAAAGATTGTGACACCAATCACAGCCACAGATGACACTCGCTACAAGTGGCAATTTACTTTAGACTTCATGGAAATCCTCATATGTTCAAGAAGGAAAAATTAGCCAAACCAAAGGATAGATTTTACAATTTTTTTGAACAAAATTGTGCAAATTTTCTGTTTGTGGTATAAAATCTGTTGAAAAATATTGGTGGTTTAGGTTATTTTAATTATTTTGCTTTGTTCTGCCATTTTGCCACCATTAACCATACTCTCTTTCCAAAGACTGTCCTCTACAGACAAGTATGCTAGTCTAAAGGTGCAAAAGATTCACAGACATACTGTAGAGGCTGCATCCGAATTAGCCTATTTTCCAACATAGTAAGTGAAAGAAACAGTATGCGAAAAGAGTAGTATGTCCAAGTTCACGGTATTCATAAAACAGTAGAAAGTCCCCATAAGACCTACTATTTCTGGTGAAATTTTGAAGTGCACATATGATGGACACTTCACTATCCTATTAGGTCTCAGAGAGGAGTTGTGATTGACAGTGACACAACTGATGCTGGTAGGTCACATGACATTGAGAAGATGATGAATGCAGTATTTTTCACTTGCATTGATATTGCATATGGTTGTGCAGTAAGTACTTACTTATTCAAAAGAAGCAACTTTGGACGTAGCCAGAGTGTTTTTGACAATTGACTGATTTTTATTTTTGGTTGGCTAAAAACATGGGCCACTCCCATTACTTTTTTTTTTAAGACTATGGGGTCATTTACGCGACACACTTAAAATCTATGGGGGAAATGTATGCTATTTGGCCATTCATTTATATGACAACAGCATTTTTGTGGGCTGAAAACATAAACATTTTAAAATATGGTTCAAAGTGCATTTTTTGCACAGATACAGTTATCACTATGCTAATATGCTAATTTGTGAAAATGATGATGTCATGCACATGCATATTACATGTTTTGGAGTGCAATGTCTCTTTTAAGGATGTCAATATTTAGATCAATCAATCAATTAATCATTTACCGTAATAGTGCAAAATATGTATATTGCTGTGACATATATTGTGGCTGGCATGAGGATGTGCAAATGTTTTTAGAACATCGTAGTGTAAAAGTACCCTATAACACTTTTTTTTTGTTTGTTTGTTTTTTAAAAAATATATTCCTACCAAATAAAAGATACATTTTTGTCAATACATTAGAGTATTAAAATTGTACAGTTTCATGTTTCATGTACAGTTTATATTTATAACTATGCATGATTATAAAGTTAGTATGATTTCATTATGCATATTTTGCTGTTTGTTGTGTTTTATTATTTGCACTGTGACCATTTTTGGAATCGAATGCAACCTCTGCTTTTTTTTTTTCAGATCAAGATAACTGCAGCAGTAAATTGAGCATTGACTATTTGCAGAAAAGGACACTGAACGAAAGCACTTAAGTCAGTCAGAAGCATTTTTTTGTCAGCAGTAGTGAGGGGAATTTGCTCTTCCACAGCAGGATAACCCTTGCATTTCTCATGTGGTGGCAAACACTAGAACTGAGCCTGAAGCAACCCTTCAGCTCACAAGTCGGCTAGTTCCCATGAGATAGTGGTTTAGTTAAATCAGATAGGATACTGTGAGCTAGTGAGTGTAGTTTACATCTGAGAATACCCCGGTGCTATATGCATGCTTATGGCAACACAGCAATGCAAACACATTCACACGTTAATATTGCAAAACATCACTGAAGTGAATTAATGCATACACATATTGGATGTATGACCACAGATCAGATTATATTTAAATTGATAACTTTCCCACAATCCACCCATTCCAGTAGACAGAATGCATTGGCCAAATAAACACTCCCACTGATCGCAGACATAAATAACATGCACAGACACGGCAGGAAGCTTCCACTGATGTGCTTCCCCTGAGACTTAAGGATTGTGGGCGGCTTTAGACGTGCGGTTAGCTGCCCTTGATGTCTTTTGGTCCTGACTTAGGTAACAGCTGGATAAAGACAGTTAACCCATCACCCATTCTTACAGCCAGTCATTATCCATATGCCAGTGAGCTTCTCTGAGGGGGCATCCTGCCTACAGGTCAAAGGTCATTAGAAATAGAGTCATAAATGAAGCATGCAGGTGTTATGGATGAAAATGATATGGCCCTGTGTCATTTGACAGTCTGCTCCTCTGCTGTTAATGAGCAGTTAGTCTGTATGGCTTAATGACTCACACTGTTACACACCATGGGACAATAAAAAAGATATAGGACACAGGGAGTAGAGAAACATCATTAGAAAGACCGCATGCATGAGAGGAGTTGAGGGGTCAAGGGTTGGTCATGCTTCGGTCAGAAAGGGGGTCGGAGGCTGGGGTTCAATGTTGAATGCAAAAAGCAACCATTTAATAATCTATATGTTTTTAATTATTATGTAAATAGGCCTATAAAGATAAAGAGGAGGAGAAAATACTACCTACACTGTTTTTTTTCCTATTAAATCTTTTTCAGTGTAAAATTAAGTTCTTAAATATATAAATTTTCAAGTTTTTGTACAAAACATTTTGGCGCTGTATTGGGCCACACTCATGTAAAATGTAAAATTCAGGTCCTGAAACAATGAATGAAACATTGATGGAGAAACAAAAATAATAATTATTAAAGAGTTTTACTTGAATGATGTAGGTAGATAAAAAGATTCTCAGGTCTCCTTAAATGACGAAACCTACTATGATGAAACATCATGTCGTGTTCACACAACTGCATTGCAGGGAATGTAAGCAAACTGAAAAATTAATAAGCAATGGGATTTATTCATACATTGTTTTCTTAAGGCATAGCTCTGTATGTGCTTGTAGGTTTGTATGTTTTTTTTTGTTTTTTGTTTTTTTTTAAAATCCTTTTAAACTACCCAGGACTGAGCTCCCTCATGTCTGGGGTTGAATACTTCTCGGAATGTCACGGGTTTACTTTAGAATGCGATTAGAAATACTGGTGTCTCCAGAATGCTGTGGGTTTGGTTATTGTGGTATTTCCTGAATGCAGCTGCTAATGTGTTAAGCTGAAAGTTGTAAGCTAACACCCATGACATTTCCTCTACTGTTTTGTTAATGGTGTCAAGAGGTATCAGCTTTTCCTTGATCTTTGAATTATTCATTCTACTATGAAAATACTGTCTTTTAGAGCTCAACCACACATTTATATACAAGTCAATGATGTCTATCTATTGCTCAGAAAAACTCAATAAGGTAATATGGAGATATACAATTTTGATCCCAACATGGAATAAGTGGCTGAAATTATCTTTACCAAGATTTCAGTTTGATCTTAACATATTGCGTGGCACATTTCTGCATTGCTTGTTTTATGATCCTGTCACATGGAGGCTTCACAGAGATATTGTTTTTAAAGTTTGCAGTGCAGAGGCTATTGCACCTGAAAACCAGGGCTGGACTGGGACACAATTTCAGGCCGGGAAATCTTACATAGATCCAGCAAATTCTGAACCCACAGACAACCCTATTATTTGTACGGCCATCACATACAAAGGTCTGAATCCTTAGGCTGGGGGCGTGCAAAATAATTAAAGGTTCTCTCCTGAACTGCACCTTCAATTCCCTTTTCATTTTCTTCATTTTCTCTCCCTTGTATCTCTCACCGACAGGTCTACTGTTATGAACAGGACTGTGTCCACCTTGTTGCAAAACAACCACCATCTCATTGTAATTTGTTTATACAGAACATAGTTATTTATCTTAAAATGACTTATCAAACCTATATTTCGTACAAATATATTAAAACAAATTTAAAAATGTCCAAATGTCAAAATTAGTACAATATCTTTACTGAAAATGATCCGATTCTATTACCTATGATAATATGGTGCTACTGAAAGCCTAGCAGTTTAATACACAACCAAGTTAACAAAGACAAAACTACAGTCAGCTAGATGAAACTGACCTGCACTTGAAGCCCTGAAAAGGTCAGAAACCTGGCCAAATTTAACTCCTCCTTGTACTTTCTTGATTACTCTGTTTGAATACTATAGAATAAGTTCGGTGGATAAAAGCTGCCTCACATAGGTTAAACAGGTAGTCAGTAGTCCATTGAAATGAAAACATATGGAGCTCACGTTATTGGCCGCAGGTTAGCGGTGTAGAGCCGCAGACTGGACGGTGTTACAAATGAGTGAAGTGAAGTGACATTCAGCCAAGTATGGTGACACATACTCAGAATTCATGCTCTGCATTTAACCCATCCAAAGTGCACACACACAGGGCAGTGAACACACACACACACTGTGAACAAACACCCAGAGCAGTGGGCAGCCATTTATGCTGCGGTGCCCGGGGAACAGTTGGGGGTTCGGTGCCTTGCTCAAGGGCACCTAAGTCGTGGTATTGAGGGTCGAGAGAGCACTGCACATGCACATGCTTTCAAAATGTGTGAGTAGGTAGCCCTTCAAGTCACAGAAACTCAAACAGCGTCTTCGTATCATCAGTCCAAGCCTAAATGCTGAATGCCTCACATAAAAGGAACTATTTTTAGCGAATGTGAAGACGCGTGGATAGCATTTCGTTGCTCACGTAAGCAACGTTTTAAACATGTCCTGTGAGCCTGAGCCTTAAGTACTTATTTTAGTATTAGATTAGGTGTATCTAAAATGGCATCTAAATGCCTTTATGACGCTTGACCTCTTAATGTGGAAAAGGATGGACTACTGATGCAAAGCATCTTCACCCACCAGCTATAAAATCAGATTTATTACGATGCGTTCATCAGACGATTGAGTTACAGGAAGTGTTGTCCTCAGTGTTCAAAGTTTCAAATGAAATCAGTGTTCTGTAAAAGGCACAGTGGATTCATTTACTCCTAATTTAATCACAGGCATTTCTTCAGTAGACTCTTGTTTTGGGACGCACTAGCCTTCTTCTCCCATGCCTGTTGAGCCTTAATAAATGGCACGTTAAGTTTAGTAGTAATGTGAGGTGGGGCAAGGGTAATGTCTGGGAGGATTTTGAATCCACTTTCAAGTGCGGAGCTTTGGTTCTGATTAAAATCTTAAGAATGGAATACACTACATGATTTTTGCCCCGATTTTCCACCAATATGCAACTTGGAGAAGTTGACGCTAGTTGCTTAAAATCAAAGCCAGTCTGCAGATTTGAGTTAACAGATTCCATAGAAAATCGCATAGTGTATGATGGTCACAGCCTCAGATTTTATAGCTTCAGACTCTAAATCCACACAGTCGGAAGACATCAAACATGTTTGATATTTTCAGCCGATTTTAGAACACTTGTTGTTTGTTAATCATCTCCTGGCAACAAGACGTACGTTTCTGCGTAAGTTTGTTGTGATCGGAACGACTTCAAAGTCAAAGTCTGCATATCACCCTCTGAAATATAGTGTTTGATGACCAGTTTTCCTCCGTCACTGTTTGAAAATCGGTAAGTACATGATGCGTAGGGTTTAAAAATCTGTTTCCGATTTTAAAAGGTGTTCCAGCCTGGTTGCTATGGTCATGGTTTTCAGTGGAGACTTTGAAGATTCTTCATGCTGCTGTTTTGCACACATTTTTTTTTGAATGCTTAATTCTGATTGGTTAATGAGCCTTCTTAGGTGAGTAATTTGTTTTCCAGTAAACTATGAAGAAGTTTAGCTCTGTCAACTATATACAAATCACTTTTCCAATTTATTTCAATTATTTCAAAGGTCTTTACAGCCTACAACACCAACTGAACTCAAACCAACAAAAATACTGACCAAGCAAACAAATATTACCAACAATATGATTTAAATAACAAGTAATTTTTATGTTTTCCTCACTAAATTGCCTTTTATTTTCCATGGAAAGCACACTTTCTTACATTAGTAGCTCTAAAAGGACATTTTGGAATTAGCAACACCTGGTATGAAATGTATGAAATTAGTTCTACATACAGTAGAACATTACAGTAGAGCGTTTTACAAACAAAACCTGACAAGCGTCTTGAATTCAAACATCTAAACAACATCTTTAGGTGTAATAAATAGAATAATTTACTCCAGTTAGTTGAACTATTGAAAATTCAATGCATCACACCACCTTAGATGTGTCAGTTATTCCTTACATCCCAGTATACAGAAATCTAAGGTGGTGGTGAGAAACTATAATATAAGATCATTTTTATGAGTTTTTATGAGTTTAACTTTTTAACTTTTTTTATTTATTTATTTTGTGGATAATACTGTAATTACATACATATAATTTTTCTATTTAATTTCCTAGGCTTCTAGGGGAGCTTTATAGAGCAATATACAGCATAATGCAGAGTAACATAAGGAAAACATTTATGCAAAATTACATCAGATATGAAAACACATTGTTTCCCTTAACAGCAACAATATCAGACTTGCAGAAATAAACTCTGCAGCTCATGCCCTGAGGATCACGGGTACAGCTGTCCTCTTATATGCATTAGGGTTTAAAAAATATAGGAGAAGCTATCAAAGCACACTTATGGAGGGGGGAAAAAAACAAGCTCAAATGAGGGAATGTTTTTCTTCCATGTTACAATTCTTTGTTGTTTTCCATTTTACTTGTGGTGTGTGAACAGATACAGTGAAAATCGTGTGTATGTGTGTGTCTGATTGTGTGGTAAGAGGACACATGCAGGACATGTAAAAATTCTGCAGATCAAAAGAGAATTTCTTGATGTTTGTTTCATGATTTTTTGTTTATTTCAAGCAGAACCACAATGACACTGAATCTTTGGCCTGGCATTTTACCCGGGACAGCGGTCAGATCACACGCACAAATGATGATTGCTTGGATCAGTCATGGTCTTTTGCAATTGACTATGACGTCAGTATAATGTTTTTAAGATTGTGTAATGCAAGTATGAATGTCTGTGTTTCTGTTTGTCTGTATATTTGAGTATGCAAATATATACCTAGGTTGTGTATAAACTATATTTATGAACGTATTGCTTTGCTTTAAAGACTGTATTCTTTTGACCCGTCTGCTTTAAATTGTTCTCCTACAGACTGAGTTTACCTAGAATGCTAGAATGTTTATCTTTTTTTCAGCTTGAATATTTAAAATAAAATAAACTTGCGTGTGTCTGCACTCTAAACTCTGCCATCTGAACCTTAGTGTGCACCAAACCAGTGCTTCCAAATGAAGTATGGTGTGGTTCGACTGATATGTGACTCTGGACCACAAGACCAGTCTTAAGTGTCAACTTTTTGAAATTGACACTTAATAAATAAGCTTTCAATTGATGTATGGTATGTTAGGAACGGGCAATATTTGGACGAGATACAATTATTTGAAAATCTGAAATCTGAGGGTAAAAAAAAATAAAAAAATAAATATTGAGAAAATCACCTTTAAAGTTATCCAAATGAAGTTCTTACCCAAGTATATTTATAATCTAAAATTCAGAGGAAAATCAATAATTTTGTCCCATTTAATGTATTTTTGGCTATTGCTACAAACATACCCCAGCGACTTAGGACTGGGTTTGTGGTCAAGGGTCACAAATATGAATAAAGCTTGACCAAACACATCTGAACAAACCAAAAACAGGATGTGATGATGTCACAAGATGCAACAACAAAAAAAAAAAAGACAAAATGCTCAATCATACCTGGTTCTTCTCTTCATAGGAGCTACTGTAAGATCTTTTTGTAACAGAGGAATACCTGCAGTGTTCTGACTCCAAGAATTTTATAAGCTCTTTTTGATTTATACACTTGTAAAAATACCACCATATGTTCACATACAACAAGTGCATTTAGCCCTGAATGCTAAGTTAAAAACTACTAAATGTATTATTTCCTATAAAAATAAATAAATAATAATAAATAGAAAAAATTCTGAGGCTTTGGGAAAGGCTCTCCAGCATCCTATTGACCCTAAAGGAAGTGATTTGCACAATGGATGGATGAATTAATGTTATTTTATCAAGAGTTCCTGTACTGGCTCTGTTTATTTCCGACCTGCATGGCTATTGGTGTACAGGGTAAACTCGCATCACAAGCTGTGTGTGTACATATACACCTGTCATGCTGACAGTGTTTTACTTTGTTTTGAAGCTTTCATAAAGAAATATGTTTTCTGACTCTCTGCTGTCATAAGGGCAAGCACAGTTTCCTGTGGAACATACACAATGCTATGGGTGAATAATCATGCTTTGTGTGTGTTTGCTATGGATGAAAAAGCATGCATTGTGTGTGTTTCTGTTCTCTCTTGCTCTCTTTATATATATTTAACACTTTATTATTTCAATTTAGCATTTTATGTGGTGGTACTTGCATGTGAAAAAGATTAGGAATAGTTTACCCAAAATGAAAACCTTCAGAAATTGTTTTCAGACTTTCTCACCCTCAGACCATCCAAGACTAGGATGAGTTTGTTTCTTCATATGGACAGATTTGAAAAAACATCTGGATCCTCTGTAGTGTATGGGTACCATCAGAATTAGAGTTCAAACAGCTGATAAAAAGATCATAATACTTCACATGACTCTACTAGTCCAGGATATGTAAAAAGCTGAATGTTTGTAAAAAACATCTATAATCCTCTATCTATAATATTGCTTTCAAGATTGAAAAAGTCATTTGATATGTATCAGGAGAGAAATATGTGTAAATCAAGTGAAAACAGTCCAGAATAGTTCTTTACAAAGATGTCAGTGGATTTTGAAGTGAGGACAACAGAGTTGTGTGTGTGTGTGTTTGTTTGTGTGTGTGTTTTTCACTGGGGGAACAGTTATTATTGATCATGGATGGGTTGATGGGCTTGTTTATAACAAAGACACAGCTTTTAATTTCACAAGACATTAACTGATGGACTGGAGTCATGCGGATTTGTTATGGATTATTGTGATGTTTTTATCAGCTGTTTCAACTCTCATTCTGACGGCACACGTTCACTTTTTTAGATAATATAGAAAAGTTAAAATATGACAATTACAACCGAGCATTTATGTGAACACACACAGCGTTGTAACACGGCTGTTCTTATGTACCTCCCTTACTGCTGTTAGGAGGCCTGTAAACACCACTGACCCTCATCCACCACTCACTCTCAAGCACACGGCTGCACACACTTCAGCTTACTCATATACGGCCTGTTAAATTCATTTATACTGCTGTTAGAGTTCAGTTTATGTCCTTACGCATGAAAACACAGCAACACCAGTTTCAATAAATATCCAGCCTTAGAATTTTAATAAACCTCCTTGTATTTGCTGACAGAAACATATTGCTTTTCCAGCATCGCCAACACTCTCTGCTAGTGTGATAACTTTAAGTGCAGCTCTTTTGATTTTCTTTCTTCATTTTGTTCCTATCAGTCTATGAGTAATTTTTCCATCCTACTTTCTTTGCAGTTGAATTGCTCGTACATTGTGATGGCACATAAGCTTTTAATTGGATTAGCACTTAAAACACGCCGAAGAACAAGGAGACTGCTGGTCATGATAAGATGTTGGAAAATTTGTGAAAGCAGCTATGTCAGAGTTGAGGAACAAAGAAAAGATGAATCTTAAATCCTTTGGGTGAAAAGGGATTCTGATGGCATGTTTCTTTGATTAAAGTTGTTTGCTGACTTGAAAGCTGCCTGCGTGATAACTGCATGTTTGTGTGTGATGAGCCAGGCTGAGATGAATGCCAAATACAGAGTAGCAGGCAACCTCATTGAGGTTTATCCTTGGATAGCAAGATGTTGATTGGTTTAGTCTGGAAATAAACATCATGACTTTTGCACAGATATTTGTTCCAATTTTTTGTCAAGTCAACAAACTTTAAAGTTGTTAGTCAGAAAGATTAAATGTCTGGTAGTGTATGATCCTAGTTGTTTAGTGTATGATTCCCAGTTTTACTCTGTAACCACTTACAAATCCACCAAGTGTGTGTTGCCTATAGTGTTTTAAAATCTGTTCAGACTTTAAAAGTTGTGTGTAAAATTATGATGACTCATATTCCATCAAGGTAAAAGTAAACTAATAAAATTATTTCCAAAGCCACTCAAATTTGCTTGCATTTTGCTCTTGGTGAGTTAATTTGGACCCTCATTGTACTATTCCCAGTGTAATGCAATGCGCTTGTGTACAGTACATCTCTCAGGATGGTGCTTTGACCTTTGAATGCAGCTAAAGGGCATCCGGTGTGTGACTAGCTGTGAGACCCCAGCAGTGGCCCAAGTGACATTTCAGGACTGACAGTGAAGTGGATGCAAAGCACATGACGGACAATGACTGGAAGACCAGTCGTCATTTTCCACTTGAGGGAAGTGTTGGAGATGTATATGCATATGGGTACTCAAGAGTGAAATATGTCTGAGCGCTTTGTTTACGTCCTTCGATCTTGCGAATGACAGTTATGCTTAGAGGAATGAAAATGAAAGAGTTTGTATCTGTTTACGCCACATGAAGACAGCAGCAAAACAACTCCACCCCCATCCAGTTCATTTGAGTTCAGTTCAGTGAGCACAGCTAGTACAGCTAATAGTGCAGACGAACACCTGAATATAAAAAGGTGACTAAAAACTAATCTTATAAAAGAGCAATAAATAATTGGATTTGACAAGTTAATGAAGTATAGTTACTTGCCAATGGGCCTGTGAATCTATTAGGAACTGGGACATTATGTGGTTAAAGTGGAAATGCACAAGCAATAGTCTGACCCTCACTGATGCAAGCTTTTTAAACCAAACACCCAAACATTTTTACTAAAGAAAACATTTGTTTTGCGAAAACTGATGTAATCCTTTTCCAGTTTGATGCCTCCTCTATTCAGAAAGCTGTGCTGCAGATGCCATCTGACACGTTCACATCTTTGATCTGCTCTCACAAGTATGTCCTTGTTTTCTTCGGTTCTCTCTCAAGTTTCCATTCGATTCACGTGAACAAAGTGGGATGATTTGCATTTAAGTGGCTAAATGTAAACCTCATGAACAATGTTTACACCAGGGTTTCTACGATGAGAAGATTAGGTTTTTCATGGGAAAATCAAAACAAGCAACCACACCTGAAGACATTAATGGAACGCTACAACCGTAAAGAGGAGCTTGTACTTTGGGCAGAAATCTTTAAAAAGGTGTCAGTTAAAGAAAATGGGAAACATACAAGGTAATGTAAATGATGATGCAGTTATTTCCATGTTGATGAAGAGGGTTGGTCTTTTTTTAATTATGATAATTAGTCTTGCTTTTATTGTTCATACTTAACAATAAGCCACATTCATGAAAGTTCTGCTAAGAAAAGAGATCTGTTGCCCAGTACTGTACTGCAGTACTGTAGTGATGCAAGAAGCACTATTCACTTTCAAACCAAGCAGCTTTCTGTGTTCAACAAGGCAAATTTGGGTGAAAATCTTGAACCTGATGCAAAATGTTCATGGGGAATTTTCCCTGCCCTTATACAAAATTGCATTATTCTAATTGAAATTGACACTAGATTTTACCTGTGAAATTTCATCAAGCAACAAAAACAATGAACATGCAATGGACCATTAGTGTCAAGGATGTGAACAAACACCTAACTATTTAACTTTAGAAGATATAGGATTGTTTACACCGAGACAAATGTTCAGTTTGAAAATTTGTTGAATTTTTTTTAATACAAATTCAATTTGATTGAACAGCTGTTAGTGCATCTGTTCAGAGTAGACAGAAATTAACATTCACATGCCATTTTTTCACATTGATCTTAGGCCCAAGCATGTGCTTTACTCACCTGCTCTGATCATTTTCATTTCTTATCTAAACACCATCATGCTGGGAGGAAGTCTCCTGAGTGTCACCAGCAATTAAGGTTCCCAGCTGCTTGCGGCCTCATCTATTTACAAGTACTTTTGCATGTCCTCTGGGAATTGATAGACTGTCCATACAGCCTATACTTAAATGGCATAGACATTATAGCAAATACACCCTCACACATGCAAACTTAATGTACAGTTTGAAGCAGTTTATGTCTCCACTGAGGTGTGTTGTGGATGTGTAAACATGACTGCATTATTCTGAGATTATTCCAGTAGGCTAAGGATTTTGTGCTTTGGAAATGTATGTAATGTCTGGCATGTTATTAGTAGTGCATTGTTAATCTTGCAAGCCCTGCATGATGAAATCGTTTTGCTTGGATTATTAACATATTCTGTACCTGTATAATATATGAACTCGTTCTGTTCAAGCTGATCTCAGTGGGAGGTTTTTCATCTTGCAGCATTCTGCATGAGAGATCAGCTGTATCAAAGTAGAAACTTAATTTACTGCAGTGTTAAGCTATTGGAAACTGACCTTAATATTAGAAAGGGCATGGAATTTAAATGTGTTCATTTAGCAGACACTTTTGTCCAATGCATCATAGAAGAAAGGTATATTTCTGAATTGATTTATGATAATGAAGCATTTATATAAGTTATTACACTGTTCTACTATGATTGGTCACATTGTTCTTTCTTTGAACGTTTCATGCCCATCCATGTGTTTATTTGGTAAGTACTTTAGTTGTGCCACAAAAAATAAAGATGTTGATTTTTCTTTTTTTCTTCTTCTTTTTTTTTATGCACCATATTTCATGTTCATATTTTCACATTTTAACTTGATCATTGATACTGGGGAAAAATTGCACTGTATCACTTTTTGGGTAATAATCATTGTATTTTATACATTTTATTTACCTTGGCTTCCATACAAAAAATAAATAAAAATGTAACCAGCAAAATGATTTTAAGTCTGAAAAGAAGCCTCTTTAACCTTGGCAGTAAGCTGAATGAATACACAGTTGCTACCTCCGCTCCTTTAAATCAGTTAGCACTGGACAAACGTTACATAGACTAAATTAATATTCAAGCTAATAAGGTTTATAAAATCTCCCTCACACACCCAATTTAAGATAGCTGGGTCTGTGTCCCTGGTAAAGTGCGATACGCAGGGAATGCTGCATTTGATGGATGGCACATAACGACGATTGGGAAAAGTGGAAAAGGGGGGACTTTACAAACAGGAAATCCTGAGGAAAAAATCAATACAATCGCTCAAGGCCACCATTAGATACCCAGGCGAAGAGCAGGCTGGGTGGAGCCTTTGAGGTAGACACAGAGAGAAAAAGCATGTTAAACCCATCGCTAATACCACACTGACCTGTGGTTAGCCTTTCCCCTACACCTGACCGCTATATCGTTCTATGTCACAAACACTATGCTAAAACCCTCACCCTTCACACTTACAGCTTTGTGGGATAATACGTTTAGAACATAAGCAGCAAAACAGACAAAGGGTTAAAGCGGTGGCCAAAGTGGCAGTGCTGACACATAGACCCCGTGGCATAAAGCTCATTTACACCAGGACCGAAAATCCATCCCGCTAGCCATTCATTGTGCAAACAGCTTGTCCGATTTCCAGTTTTCACCTAAAGCTAATTTATTCTCATATAGTAAAAAGTATGTTACAGCCAAGTGTGTTGACCCAGAATCCATGCTCTTGATTTAACCCATCCAAAGTGCACACACACACACACACACAGTGAACACACACCCAAAGCAGTGGGCAGCCATTTTTGCTGTGGCATCAAGGGAGCAGTTGGGGGTTCGGTGCCTTTCTTCAAGGGCACTTCAGTCGTGGTATTGCCGCCCCCTTGACTCGAACCCACAACCTTAGGGTTAGGAGTCAAACTCTCTAAACTATTAGGCAATGACTTCCCCACTAAAATTTAGTCTAAATTACTAAATTGAGTTGCCGTGAGGAATTTCAAGCTGGCTTCAAGTGCATGTGGGAAGCTCAAATTTAAAAGGTTGTGTTTCCCAAAAGCAATTATAGGGTCGCAAGTTCCGTCATTACCAATATTGTTCAATAGAACTAAATGCCATAGTTAGCTAGGAGCCTGTCCTCCAACAAAAAACGACCATATAAATTGTTTGTGCAAGCACCTTATTACGATCTATATTTACATTTTAAAGTTAAGCGCCCTCTAGCGGGTGTAAAAATAATGACAGTATCGTGTTGCGTCTGTCGTCATGAAATGATGTATCACGTCATTACCAATCAAAACGCACATTTATTTAAATGCAATGTGTGGGCTTTTTACACCAATCTCACAGTATTTCCTACATATTTTACTAGGTTGCTTATTCGTTCGAATGACCACACCAAACCCCACCCCTAAACCTAACCCTCACAGAAATCATGCTAAATGATGATTTATTGAGCATATACATTTTCGTGCATGTCCCTTACCTGAGATCGAACCCATGATAGCATGATTACATAAGGTATAACTCAATAATCTACCAACTGAGCTACACGAAACGCAAACCAGAGGGCAAATAAAAGAATACAAAACATTAATATGAAAACGACCTTTTGCCGATAGGGGCGCAATTGTAGGATACGCTCTGATGGGTCGTATTTCAGGGATTTGGACTAACGACCTATAGGAGTGTATTGGTTGGAGGACAGGTTGTTAGCTAGCAATGCTTTTGGGAAACGCACCCCAAGTTGGCTTGTGAAGCAGACAAGAATGGCTATAGTTTAGCTGCCTTACATGAGGTGTAGCTTAGCTATCTACAGTTTAAAAGTATCTTCTGTTGAGAAATCACATTGGCTCCATTTAGGTTTCTTTGTGTGTGTGTGTCTTCCTTGACTGACCATTGTATTTTAGGAGTCACGACCCTTTGATGCCCACTTCGTAACTGTTTGAAACACCTTCTCAGATAATTGTCAACAACTGCCTTTGTGAGAGCACAGATTTCAGTTTGAGAGGCAAGCAATCGTTGAAACTGTCAACTTTTAATCTTGCAAAAGCTGCAAAAGACCAGAATCAACAGCATTTTGACACTGCGAGTCGGCTATTACAGCACACAACAGCCGTCCGTTCAGAACATGCAGCAAACATGTAAGATCATTTAAGAGATGTCAGTCACTTCACGGGTTTGATTAGTTCTCCCTGCAGCCTTTAGGCCAATATATCCCAATCACACACTCAGAAAGCAACTGACAGCCTCATGAAATTAATCGCGATGCCCCCCAACGCACCATCTCCCCACCATATCCAATATGTGACCAGTCAAATTTATCAATCCATCTCGGTTCAGCGTTCTCCAATTATCCCCTGCAATCCCAAACACACACGCACACATGCGCACACTGTATCGGGCCGCTAGCAGTGGTGCGGTGTACTTTCTTCTGATTTATTTCTGTTTTCATGAGAGTGGCTAGGAGGCCATTTTGTGTAGGTTGAAAGGTCCTCCACTACAGCTGTGTGGGGGCAGGGGGGGAGAGTTATGGTCTTGGGGTGTAATTGCTCTCAAACTGTCCCTCAATGCTGCTGTAATAACGGTCCAGCCCACCCTGGCCCTCCTGGCCTCTTCCGCCATATGGGTCTACCTCTCTAGGTCACCTTTGTTGTAAATTTGCCACGCCTCGTGTTAGTCGTTCTGAACAGCAATAGCCCTTTTCTCACTTTCAGACCCATCGTTCCCTAAGGAGCAGTTAACTGCAAGTGTGTTTGCAGGAGATTACCTGAAAAGGTCAGATTACCGTAAATGCCAGGGGAAGAAAAGTGAGGTGCTTTCCAACTATACTGAAAACACTCCATCTTCTCCCAGCCGCAATCTAATTGACAAACAAACACACAGAGTCCATGTACAGTCACCCAAATAGG
Source organism: Carassius auratus (assembly GCF_003368295.1). Lineage (NCBI taxonomy): Eukaryota > Metazoa > Chordata > Actinopteri > Cypriniformes > Cyprinidae > Carassius > Carassius auratus. The sequence goes on from NC_039251.1 coordinate 26,964,260, forward strand.
CAGCACAAACAGGTGAACTCTCTACTGCTGACAACAAAAAGAAATCAATACACCAGTGAAGCACACAAACACTGCTTACACACATACAGGCTTGTGCACAAAGCTAATGAAATCTGCAGGTGACAAGGCCCCGTTTTTTCTCTAGAACCTGGGTTTTCAATGGAAAAGGTATAGAAACATGTACTGTAGAACTTAATTTGTATGTTTCTAACAAATTATTTATGACACATAGTTGAAAATGAACTAAATTAATAATAAAAGATGTATTTTTTATTTAAATTATATTTTAACATAAAAAGTTGTTTTAAATTGTAATAATATTTCACAATAATATTATTTTTTACTGTATATTTATTTTATTTTTTTTACCAAATAAATGGAACACATGTTTAAAAACATTACAGACTTCAAAGATTACAGCGGTAGTATATGTTTAGGTTACACTTTCTTTACGGTGTCCTTGTTACAGTGTAATTACACATTTATTGTAATTATACAAGTTTTGAGTAATATTAATTAACTACATGTACTTATATGGTTAGGGTTAGGGTTAATGGTTTATTTTAATGTGTCCTTGTTATACATGTGACATGCACTTACTATTAAAATAATGATAAATTATGCATAATAACATGCAAGTAACCCTAAGTCAAACCCTAATCTTAACCCTAGCCATATAGTAAGTACATGTAGTTAATTAATATTACTCAGTACTTAAATGCATAAATACAATGTAACAAGGACACCTTAAAATAAAGTGTAACTGTGTTTGATTTGTGGTCAGCTGTTTCTAATTCTGCATAATTTATTAATATTGGTATAATAAGTATGTGTTTTTTTTCTTCACTTCTCTAATTAAATATTTTGAGCATATAAAATCTTTTTATCAGCCGATGGGTTAGCTGAGATTCTGGCTGGGCCTCCCTGGCTCAGGAAAGGTCAGAAGCCCCTGTTTTTAAGGGAGAGATGCTAAAAGGAGTTTAGCTTTCATCTTCCCTAGAGATGCAGCACATTTCTTGTCAATAAAATCAAAGCTGTAGAGTGTAGAACAGCGTTCACCTGAACATGCTCATCTGAAACCCCTTTAGGCCAGTTATAAGAGTCTCCATTAGTACCAACACCTACGCTGATGGCGTCCAATATTAGACATAGATTGCTAAAAAAATATACTTCATAGACAACTTGTGAGAGAATTTCATGAAGTCTAATGTGTATCGCAAATACAGCACATTTAAATTCCAGGCATTTGCAGTTCGTAGTGAATAAATGAAATAGTTGACCAAATGAATTGGTTAATCAAAGTTTGCCATTGAAAATCATGTTTCAATTCCATTATGGTGAAGAAAATGACATCCCATAACAATTTAGGGAAAGTCAATTCATGCACAGTAGTCCTTTTGAAATTGTGTTAATTGATTGGGTTTGTCTCAATCGTAGTAAAAGTCTTCTGTTTTCTTTGCCTGTAGGGAGTGAAGGGACTGATTGTTGTGAGAGGATTTTAATGGGACATTACTAAGTCAGTATGTCTCCTGGGTAGCTGTCACTAACATGAGCCATGACTGACTTCGTCAAGAGGCCTGTTAGATTGTACGCAGCCTGTTCTGTTCAGACTCCAGTATTGATCTGAACCTTTGTTACCTCCAGCTGTTTTGGGAAATAGGATGCAACACAGGCCTTTATCTCTAAACAATATGATGATGGAGGCACGTAAAAATCATTCAGAGTGACATGTAGCGGTGGAAGGCCTTGCACGAGGAGCATGAAAAACAACACACTCGGGCAACATTGCTAAGGTCAAGGCTGCAGTTACCAAGGAAACAATTCAGCCCTTACAGACTACATATAATGAACTGCCTACTGATTCATGTTTTCATACAGCTTTATGTCTTATGTTTTATGGAACACAACTATTTAAAATAAGGACTCCCAGCACTTGGAAAATATATATGTTGAAGAATACACAGACCCTGGCCTATACACACATTTCAGCCCAACAAAAGGCGTCTTTTTCTACTTCGAGTGAATGTTGTGTTTCGGATTTGCATTAATTACTTTCCTAACATTAACCCTTGCTTATTAAAGCTCGTTATATCTCTCTCTGGTGGTTCTGCTAGTGCCAGACAAAAATCCCCAGACTTCACTATCATTGCTTCTGCCCGTGCTCTGTCAGCACACTCACATCATGCTAATCGCTCTGTTAGTTAGCTTAATTATTGAAGACCTCAGCAGTGATGCTCCAAAGCTGCTGACGATTTACAGCACGCTAAAAAAGAAAGAGCTGCTAACTTACTGCTGTCTATCAACCCAATACCAGACGCACTCAGACAGCAGCGAGATACCTGCCAAATAACATGCACATTCAGCAACCACGGGTCCTGGGGACCATATAATAAAATATTAGTGTTTTTTATTTTTATTTTTTATACATGTGTCCCTGGACCACAAAACCAGTCTTAAGTTGCTGGGGTATATGTGTAGCAATAGCCAAAGATACATTGTATATATGAAAATATTTTCCAGATATAAACTGCATGTGTGAGTATTTATATATACATAAAAATATACACAGCACCCACACATATATTATGCAAACAAAGACTTCTATTTTGAAATATTCTATTTATATAATAGTTTGACAACACTAATATATATAATATATAAACTATAATATATGTCTGCCACTCTTTTTATGATTATATATATATATATATATATATATATATATATATATATATATATATATATATATATATATATATATATAAAAATAAAAAAAGTGGCAGACACATGTGCTTGAGAAGGGGCCAGCAGGGGCCCTGTGATTGACGGCCCATCAGAGCGGTCTGGAGAAACTGTACTCATCTTTAATTGAAAATTGAGACAGTGTTGAAATGAAAATATTGATTCATTCATGGGGCAGACATAGACCCAGCCTGTCTGGATTTGTGGGATTCAAGAGGGAGAAAGAGGAGGGCAGGAAGATTCTTGCATGAGGTTGAGTGGATTCTGACGAAAGTAGCAGAATTGAGAGAGAGAATTAAAAGAACACTCTGAATGATGTGAAATAAAATATAAATAAATTAATAAATAAATAAGGTATGTGATTGTTTTCCACGATCAGGTAATTGCTCATTGAGCATGTGGAAGGAGAGGTTTTTGTTTGTGCCTCACATTTATCTTTGAACGTGTGCTTCTGAACAGCAGCACCTCATGTGGAGTTCAGGGGTCTTCAGATTTTTCACTGCTGTAATCATCCACTGCTGCCTAATTACCACTTGTAATTGATTTCATTAAGTTTTTAATTGGATCTAAAGACAATCAGAAGAGGAGGCTCATCTGAGGAGATGGTTAATGAAATGTGTTAAGCAGAAAACAGGTGAACAAGATCTAACAATATATCTGCAAACTAGTAAGCCGTTCTGCTCGAAAATCAATAGGACAGGAAGCAATTACAGCAGAGAGCTAATGTAGCTATGAAGCAATGAGCCAATTAATGCTGGAGACAAAAAGACATCTGCAACTATCAAAAAAAATATAATCTAAAACATTAAGTATTTATTTTCTTGCATTGTGAGAGTATTTTCATTTTCTCCCGAGCCATAGTTGTTGAATCTTATAGATTTATATTAATTATTAGTTATAAAGTGTGTAAAGCCAAAACAATACAGATTACTGTAAAGAATTATCATTTCATAAGTGCATGCTATTACAAAAGGCCAACCTTTGGTAAATTAAAGACAGACATTTCTTATATGTCAGTCCTATTTTACATTGATGATTTATCCCAACCCATTCTCACTCCAAAGGCGTCAAAAACCGAAGCATGGTCAAGCGCCCCTAGCGTCACTTTTATGACGCCAAATGTGCCTCTCGGCGTCGAATATCGAAGCACTACGACCTTCATTGCTTTCAATGGGAAACTTTTGGCGTCAGAATTCGACACGAGGACATGAGATGTTTATCGCTATGAAATCACGTTCAAGAAGTCTCATTCAGCAAACATCGCGATACTTGCTATCAGTTCCACAGTTTGGGTGAGTAGTCGTATATACGCTCTTTTAATGCCTTTTATAAAATGTATTCTGTCTTATTTATTAATCAGATTAGTGCCATATGTTTAATCGCTGTATTATATCGGTCATCCGCGGCTGTCTTTGAGTTTCATTGCGTTTAAATAAATTAACACAGCTGCTAATTAGTCTGATTAAACTCTATCTGTCACCTGACGTGCCATAGACCTTCGATCCGTTTTATATCATTATTAATTTCAGGATTAATGATGTAAGTTGTATTTGTAGTAAAATCATGGTAATCACGACACTTACAATAGTAATAAATGAAATGTGAAGTTAAAACAGTAAACTGGACATTAGTAACTGTAACTGTAGTTTTACTATGGTATATTAATAATCAATACAATAATCACCAAACCAGCTATGTTTGTATCACTGTAATGTTAGTGTTTTTATGTGCTTTTATATGACAGATATCACAGTAATCATATGTTCTGTAGCATGCTTTTAATACCTTTTAATGTAAATCCAAAAAAAAAATCAAATTAAAAATAAATAATAAAACATGTATTTTTCCATTTTGCAGTTCATTCATATCAGTTTATATTTATATATATATATTTATATTTATTATATCTAAATATTTTGCTCACAGATCATTATTAACATTCTTTATATAATTCAATTTTATTTACTCTCCCCATTTTATTATTTTTATTTTTATTTTTAGCTGAAAACCGTAAAGGCAGTCAGCCCAGTGGTGTTTCTGGAGAGGGATTCCTTCAGAAATGGAGAAGACAGAAAGCTGCGGAGGCAGATATATGCAGTAGTAAGTCTGTGATAGTTTGTCCCTTTTATCAAATATTCCTGCTGTTATAATTTGTACAGCATTTGTTGTTTCTTAAACTGTTGCACTGTCCAAATACCCACACTTGCCATCTTTGCACTTGACCACTTGATTACTTATTTGAAGTCTTTCCTGTATTTTGCCTAGTGTTCGAGTGAGCATGATGACCACAAGTGTGTGTCGAACTTTTCATGAGCTGATGACTGTGTTTCCCAATCCTGATCCTGGAGAACCCCAGCACTGCACGGTTTTGGCGTCTCTCTTATCTGCCTTGGAGTCTTCACTGATGAGCTGATGAGTTGAATCAGGTGTGTTTGATCAGGGAGACATCTCAAATGTGCAGTGTTGGGGTTCTCCAGGACCAGGATTGGGAGCCACTGCCTTATGGGACACTTATGTGTTTACAGAGATTTTTAATATCTAATTATCAATATTTCACATACTGTACATTGGACAGCTTCCCATGACCTCTTGTGAGATCTCGGCAAAAAGTCTGACGATTTATTCCAAAACATGATGCATGATGGGATACACTAAGCTTTGTATAGCGCTCTGGAGCAGTATTGGAGAGGTTTAGTGTGTGTTAAGGACGCTGTGCTTTGGCATTATTAAGACCGGGGACAGTCTCGTTCACACACTGTCATGTACACACACTCTCAAGTGGCCAAGACTGCAAGTGTGGGTATCTGGACAGGGTCAAAGTCTTAAAAATGATCCCTAAACACATCACAGTCTTAATAATCCAGTTTAACACTTGTATGATATTGTACAAGCCCCAGGACGGTCTCATCTGACACTATCAAAAGAATTCATATGACTATAGCTTGCTATTAATTACTTGCTTTCAATAATGGATGCATTTAACATTTAATTATACAGCATCTTTACAGAGGCTGCTTTTATGGTCTAAACAAAACACAGTGTAATGTAGAAGTTGAATGTAATGTAATATTTCTGTTTTACAGGATTGTTTGAGGATAACACTGCAGTTCTCCATCATGCACAAGGACTCACCTCGTTAACTCTTTATCCCCCGCACACACAGATATGGTCCCTGGATCAGTGATTAGACTTTGCAGTGGTTTGATTTTTGCAGAAGATGTAACTTTGTTTTAATTATAAGCTCATAATGAATACATTACAGAACCAGTGATGAAAACAATAGTTAAAAATAGCGCTCCATATTAAAAATATATTGCACACTTGACATGCATGTCTTCATGGTGTTTTTTTGTGAGTTTGAAACATTTACATTGTGTTGTATAGCATTTTGGTCACAACACTTTTTCCAGTGTTCTCTGAAAGACATACTGTATTTACTGTTTTGTTTTTTAATAAAAGCATTTTCATTTGCATACTGAAAATAGTAAATGTTTACAACATAACTGCCTTTTTATTCTTTATGGTGGCAAAAACGAGCTTGGTGACAGAGGATGCAGTGTAGTAATTTGGGCATGTTGTCTTTAAATGAGTTTGACATATAAATAAATAATGGAAGATCCTTACAAAAATATGCATGTTTATTATGCTTTATGTATTTATTTGTTAATTCATTCATTCATTCATTCATTTATAATTTCAGTTTTTATTCCTACAGTTCAAATGGTAGAGAATGGTAAATCACAGAAACACAAATGTGAACAATTTTAACTTTAAAACACAATGTAATATACAATGTAAATTTTAGAAGCACGTCATTTGATTAGTAAATATATTTGTCTTTGGTCAAAAAAAAAAAAAAAATACAAATCTTAAAAATGTGTCTTATATTTATTATAGAGGAATCTGTCTGTTGGATACAACTGCGACTGCTGGGCATGTGCACATCAATATTGCCCAATGTTTGTCAAGCTGAACAGCGGAGGAAGGTGAAGACGTTAATAAAACAGAATCTAATAAGTAGCAAGCTTAATCTATTGTTAACCGAATCTATCCCTTCAGCCGAAAAACGAAAGACGTCGGTCATACATGGATAAGGAAGTGTGACGCTGCTGCTCAGCTTTGATGTCATTGGCTATGAATTTTCAGGACAGTCTGTGGTTGGACTATCTTTTAACCCATATTAAACAGCGCATCATGTTAAAAAGTACGTTTTGCTGCTATCATCACATTAGTAATATATTAAGTCAACAATGAAGTGTTGCTATCTTGACAAAAATGACATCTTAAGCGAGATCCTAATCCTAACCCTAAGCATAACTTCAATGAACTACAAAAAACAGCCCCCTAGTGTTGCCTTTGCATAGATAGAACGACGGAGGCTTGTGGGTAATGTAGTTTAAAACTTTTTATTAACGAAACGAAATAAATTATTTATTTTAAGGAAAACTGGATATCTAAATATGTTTATTGTGCAAACCTCTATGATATATTTGAGAGGCAGGCTGAAATGTGGTATTTTACAGTGAGCAATATTTAAAATGCCTTTATGTCAGCTTTCCATTTATTTCTGAAAACTGAGCTCAACATTATTTTATCAGCATAGCATAAGTAATAATCCTGCCCATTTTCTCTTTGATATGTTAATTGGACTCTGATTTACAGCCATTTGAAAAGTACAGTTTTGGGCTCTTCCGGGGGGTGCTACTGGGCCCCTGGGGGTAGAAGGGCAGTAAAACCTACATATATGTATTCTCCTAATCATGGACAACAAACTGAGCTGAGTCACATTTATATCTGACAGTTTTCACAGTCCTCTGTTTTCTATTCTATTCATCATGACTATTATACCTTTTGACAGGATATTGTGAGGCCATCTGATGAAACATTGAAAAATTAGAAAGAAATGATTTAATAATGAAAATAATAGATTATTTATTTGATTTTTGAAGTAAATGGCAAGAAATATAATGGATGAACCTGCAACAACTTGCCTTTATCTATTCCCCACCTGTAAAGCAGTAATCAAGGACAATGTATACACATTGTGATACTTCACTATTACACAAGGACAAATTCATGCAGTGCTAAGAATATTAATTTATATATATATATATATATATATATATATATATATATATATATATATATATATATATATATATATATATATATATATAACTATTTAGCAAAAATCAGTGTAAAAATGTCCTCCTCACCCCCGTATCTTGCTCCTCAGGTGCTGGACATCAGTAATGTGTGTGCTCTTGGTTTTAATGCAGTACAATATCCCATTGATCATTCCTGCTACATTCTCAGTTATCCCTCAAGTGTTTGTAACAATAAAGCCCATGGCACCATCTTGTAATGCAGAATAATTAATCCCGTAACTCCCTTTATTTCACTAAAAAATGTGCATATTTGTTACTAAAATATAAAAAAATTACTTTCTGGTGTACTGATGTCCCAGATGTTATTAATCCGATCAAAAATGTTTATGTCTTAAATAAAAAAATAATCCCAATAATTAATATGTTGTTTTTCCAAGTCTAAAATAAACACATATGAGCCTACCTAGTAAAATGATGTATTTACCAAGAATCTTATCAGAACACAATATTCACCATTTTCATTTTATTGAAGCATAGACTATAAAGTTGATAAAGTAGCATCAAGACAAATAAGATTCAATGAAAATAATTATCATCAAAGATACATTAACCTCATATATAAAGTTCACACAGATGAGTGATGAAATGTCCTTAAAAGTCACACAGTCCCATCCAGTCAACTGTGATACAGATCATGTGATACATATAAGACATGAGATACTGTTCCAGAAAATAATGATTCCCATCATCACATCTAAACTGATTTCATCTCCCCATCGTGTTCTTCTTCTCTCGTGTCTGGAAACAGTTTGTGGTTGATATCCAGCACTGATGTGGTGTAGCTTGTTCTCAGCCAGAGGATCTCTCAGTCCTAAGATCCCAGACCTGGTCAAAGTGAAACAAGCAATCCAGATGAAGTTGTTTAATGGACAGAGAGCTCAGCTTATGTTCTGTGTGACTTTAGCAGTGTGAGCAACTATGACCCTTGTAGTACTGTACACTTACCATTCTTCAAGCTGTTTTGAGACCTTTTGAGAAGCTTTTTCTCTGAAGAGAATTTAGCACATCCTCTTCTTTCACTCCTTTCAAGAGCATCCCTTGGTCAAAACCCCTCATTTGGCTGATGAGATCATCTGTACAAATTAAAATACTGCAATAAAAATTAAAGAATTAAGAAAAAGTTACAGAGGCAAAGGTCTTGCTCATGAGACTGCATTAGCATGTGTAGTTCTCAGACTCTAGAATTCATCTATTGTTGCAGTAAATGTGTTTTTTTCCTCTAGAATCTTTCTCCAAAGTTCCTGACTTCTCTCACAAATGTGTTTTAGTCTGTGCAGTGTAATGCCTGGCTTCAAACCAATCAACTATCAATTCACAATTTATAACATAACATTTAGAAAACAATGAAATAATGTCAATTGGTGTTTATATGAACTAAACCAATTTCATGATACTTGTCTACTCTTAAACCAGGTGGTGTGTTTTTAAAAACATAATATTAAAAATGTCCAGTCACACTATGCTAACATGCTGTAATTGTAATAGTATAAAACGAAATCAAGGCTGACATGACCAGTTCTGTGAGAGATCATCATAAAATGTTGTATAACACAGCATTGCTTCAACACACACATACCAGAGGACTTCTGTTTGTTTGAGCACAAGATGGCCATCTTCATTCCTCATCCTGAGCAAATCATTTCCTTGGTCTTCCTTCTCTTCTGTGAAACAAGATAATCTCTACTTACTCTGTGTGCAATTAATATTGCTCATTAAACATAATTAAGTTAATTTAAAGTAAGATTCAGACCAGAGCATTTGAGGAGTAAATGTTGATTAAAAAAAATATTCTAAACAAATGTACCTGGGAAGAGCTGATCATGGCAAGATTCGCTGAGACTCAGTAATAGCTCTTTTAGTTTTTAGGAAGGTTTGTGAGGGTTGGCTCTTGAGTGAGCTGTTGAGCTTGATATTTTAGACCTGAAAAAGAAGAACAGCATTAGGATTATCTGCAAAAAATCCTGTAAGACAGAAAGAAGGAAATATTATTAATTACGTGCAACTTGTACATTACACCTCTGTAAAGATGCTGTATAATTAAATGTTAAATGCATCCATTATTGAAAGCAAGTAATTAATAGCAAGCTATAGTCATATGAATTAGTGTCAGATGAGACCGTCCTGGGGCTTGTACAATATCATACAAGTGTTAAACTGGATTATTAAGACTGTGATGTGTTTAGGGATCATTTTTTAAGACTTTGACCCTGTCCAGATACCCACACTTGCAGTCTTGGCCGCTTGAGAGTGTGTGTACATGACAGTGTGTGAACGAGACTGTCCCCGGTCTTAATAATGCCAAAGCACAGCGTCCTTAACACACACTAAACCTCTCCAATACTGCTCCAGAGCGCTATACAAAGCTTAGTGTATCCCATCATGCATCATGTTTTGGAATAAATCGTCAGACTTTTTGCCGAGATCTCACAAGAGGTCATGGGAAGCTGTCCAATGTACAGTATGTGAAATATTGATAATTAGTTATTAAAAATCTCTGTAAACACATAAGTGTCCCATAAGGCAGTGGCTCCCAATCCTGGTCCTGGAGAACCCCAACACTGCACATTTGAGATGTCTCCCTGATCAAACACACCTGATTCAACTCATCAGCTCATCAGTGAAGACTCCAAGGCAGATAAGAGAGACACCAAAACCGTGCAGTGCTGGGGTTCTCCAGGATCAGGATTGGGAAACACAGTCATCAGCTCATGAAAAGTTCGACACACACTTGTGGTCATCATGCTCACTTGAACACTAGGCAAAATACAGGAAAGACGTCAAATAAGTAATCAAGTGGTCAAGTGCAAAGATGGCAAGTGTGGGTATTTGGACAGTGCAACAGTTTAAGAAACAACAAATGCTGTACAAATTATAACAGCAGGAATGTTTGATAAAAGGGACAAACTATCACAGACTTACTACTGCATATATCTGCCTCCGCAGCTTTCTGTCTTCTCCATTTCTGAAGGAATCCCTCTCCAGAAACACCACTGGGCTGATTGCCTTTACAAATAAAAATAATAAAAAGGGGAGAGTAAATAAAATTGAATTATATACAGAATGTTAATAATGATCTGTGAGCAAAATATTTATATATATATATATATATATATATATATATATATATATATATATATATATATATATAAACTGATATGAAAGAACTTCAAGATGGAAAAATGCATGTTTTATTATTTATTTTTAATTTGATTTTTTTTTGGATTTACATTAAAAGGTATTAAAAGCATGGTACAGAACATATGATTACTGTGATATCTGTCATATAAAAGCACATAAAAACACTAACATTACAGTGATACAAACATAGCTGGTTTGGTGATTATTGTATTGATTATTAATATACCATAGTAAAACTACAGTTACAGTTACTAATGTCCAGTTTACTGTTTTAACTTCACATTTCATTTATTACTATTGTAAGTGTCGTGATTACCATGATTTTACTACAAATACAACTTACATCATTAATCCTGAAATTAATAATGATATAAAACGGATCGAAGGTCTATGGCACGTCAGGTGACAGATAGAGTTTAATCAGACTAATTAGCAGCTGTGTTAATTTATTTAAACGCAATGAAACTCAAAGACAGCCGCGGATGACCGATATAATACAGCGATTAAACATATGGCACTAATCTGATTAATAAATAAGACAGAATACATTTTATAAAAGGCATTAAAAGAGCGTATATACGACTACTCACCCAAACTGTGGAACTGATAGCAAGTATCGCGATGTGTGCTGAGACTTCTTGAACGTGATTTCATAGCGATAAACATCTCATGTCCTCGTGTCGAATTCTGACGCCAAAAGTTTCCCATTGAAAGCAATGAAGGTCGTAGTGCTTCGATATTCGACGCCGAGAGGCACATTTGGCGTCATAAAAGTGACGCTAGGGGCGCTTGACCATGCTTCGGTTTTTGACGCCTTTGGAGTGAGAATGGGTTGTTTATCCAGGGTTGTCTAGATTTGTATTTAGAATATCTATGTATTTTTCAGCTGGTTCTTACAGATAACTCATTAAATTCTTCCTTTTTTATCTTCTGGAGCAATACCATAAATGTCCACCTTCAATCACCCATCTAATTAAAATAATAAAGGTCATTGCTTTATTGCTGCTTTCATGACGTTTTTTGACATTTACAAGCTTTCCATCATTTTAAATATATTTGATCTGACTTGGAATTAATTATGCATTTATTTTTTGCTTAGTAAGGCGATGATAATCCATTGCAGAAAAAGCTTAGTGGGTATGATTTGTTTTATGTCGGTTAATGGGTGAGTTGGATTTCCCATCTTTTTGATGTTCCACAATTAAAATAGCCATTACATAAATGAATAGCCAGCACTGTCCAAAAATGAATTTTGTCACAAAACATGGAGAAATTTTATGATCACAGTCATCATGGAAATAGATGTGGGAGAGATATAAGGGACTTATGATGAGACTGTAATTTTGTCTACATGCTCATTTAAACTCTCTTTAATCAGTTAAAACTACATATAAATAGCATTCGTATTGTTTTTCACTCGCAAAATGCTGTCATCATTTAATTACCCTCAATTTCAAGTCCTGTGTCAATTTCTCTCTTCTGCTTAACTTAAAATATTAACATTTTGATAGATACTGGTATCCAGACAGTTTCTGGTCTTCATTGTATTTAATCAACATATACATTTAGCAGAAGTTTTATCCAAAGCTATACAGTGCATTCAGGCTTGACATTTATTTTTTTATTTTTATTTTTTTTACCGGCATGTGTGTTCCCTGGGAGTTGAACCCACAACCTTTTGCACTGCTAATGCAATGCTCTACCACTGAGCAACAGTCAGTATTTTACTACATGCTTATAAGCAACTAGTTAATAGTGAGAACTGGTCCCTATACTAAAGTGTTACCATTGAAACTATATGTGAAACTATATGTAGTTATATCGAAACTGCAATTAACATGCAATTAAGTTGAATACATTTTTATATAAATCAGAAATCAGAGCTGCAAAACAAATATTTAGAACATTATCGTTTTGTCTTCCACATACAAAACAAACAAACATAGTCTGAAACAGCATGATGAATTCATGACATATTTTTTGGGGGGTGGAGTATCCCTTTAAAGTTTCTGTCGCACTAGCCTTGTCCATTGGTTTGTAACATTTTCTAAAGCAAGAGCATAAAATAAGACATTCAGGCTTTAGATAAAACACTTATGATGTCTGGATGGGAATATAATGGTTTTGGTTATAGTGTCCTCTTCTACATTAGACATAATGTGATTGCCATGAGCGGCATGACCATCATTATTTAAAAAAAAAAGCACAAGCGTTCTGGAGTAGTGTGTGTGTGTTTGTGTGGTCAGACCACCATTTTCTTTGTTCGGCTCCTTATCACAGCACATCATTATGCTGTCACACCATACACACACAAACACACAAGAGATCAAACCCACGTTTTGAAGCTGACAGGGTGAATGGAAATGTAAATTGATGTATTGATCTAACTTTTGTTCCGAGGGCTGTATGTTTGTGAATGCGTGCAGGACAATATGTGCACATGTTCCACATTATTCCACAAAATCAATATGAGTGTAAAAATGATGTGAATATCTTCATCCTGAGCTCACTGGCCAGTTTATGTACAGTAACCTGGGTGTGTGTGTGCGTCTGGGTGTGTGTCAGCTTAACGCTTGCTAGACACAAAAATAACACAAGAACAGTGAGTGCACAAAAATACTGTTAACCCTTCATGAAATATGGGGGTTTCCCAAGAAGTGGGAAAATTTGGAGAAGGAGGAATTAATGTGTTTCCTGAACACATGCACCTGTTTGGCAGTTTTTGTGCAAATGTGTGTGTGTGTGTGTGTGTGTGTTGCAGGTTATACTCTGTAAAGGCCTTTCACATTAACCCTTAATGCTGTTGACATTTATAGTCCCCGATGCCTCATGGAGGTCATTGATGGCTTTCTCTTTAAAGGCCACATTGTAAAAATGACACTTTCTTCTCTCTCCTCTGCCATCCCATAACTGCCAGCGATCTGATAAAAGCGGGATTACGACCGACCACCATCCATGAATACTTTGACCTTTCACCTGTCCATTTGCTTTTAACAACTTGTTTTAACTGCGCCTGTCTGACACATAAATATCCCAGCCTTTAAAATTCATCTGAAACCGCGCAAAGCCGGCATGTTTTCCTTATGTATTCAGTGTCTTATCCCTGATCTGATCATGAGACCAGTGTTTTTATTTTCCCGTCTAGTTCTGTGAAAACCTCCAGTTTCTTTTAAGGACTCTTGAGAAGGTGTGACCACTGAGTTTGGCCTCAGGTGGAAAACACCTGAATTCTTCTGTTCTAATGCCATTGGCATGTTTGATTTTAGCAAATATCTTAAATCTAGCTGTGTTGAAACAGCACGAAGATTACTGTGGTTCTGAGTGTTTAATTTGTGTTAATCATAATTACCCAGAATTCAACCAGTCACACCCTGATCTCAAGAAATGTTTAACTGATTAAAGGCCTTTACTTAGGTTAGGTGCAATTTTGAATTCCTTACACTTGATTTCCATCTTGATTAGCTATTATTGCTTTCAAGTCTATGTTGAAAACATTGTAAAAAAAAAAAAAAAAAAAAAAAAAACTCAATTAATGCTGGGACTGATTTTGCCGTGACTTGATTTGCATTCATTCTTCATAACTGCAAGATCATTATTATGTGGAGGGATTGTTGACCTGTAAGCCAAGCCAGCATGGTTTACTCAACCACTCTAGACTCACATGCTGATGCTGTTAAACACACTGTATTTAATGTATCACTTTGGCTTAACACAGATCACTTAGTGCCTAATAATATTTATTAGGAGTCATTTTGGTACATGAGGAGATGATGACAATGAACAAACCGAGAGAGAGAGAGAGAAAGAGAGGATAATTTTTCTTCCTTTTGTTTAGATGCTGAGGTCAGGGGTGTTTATTTATTTATTTACTTGCTCACTTACTTATATTTGCACCAGTGTAAGTCATAGTGAGTAATGACCAAAATCAAAGGAGGAAAAAAGAATAATTATGTAGCATAGCTTTCTTTGTTGTGAATGTTATACTTATAAAGATATGATCACATTTGACACAGTTTTTATTTCTCATTTGGACCCAATATCTATGCAAGCATGTGTCTGTCATGAAATAAAAACATCAAAAAGATAATTTATCCTCTTTACCTCACAATTCTCAATTTCTTCCCATTTTGCGAGTTTCTATCTCACAATTTTGAGTTAACATCTTGCAATTCAGACCTAAGTTCGTACATAGAAGGGTCTGTCTGAATCACTAAATGCATTAAGTTAATAAAATATTCATTTTGTGAATGTATTTGGGGAAAAAAAAATTTAAAACTCAAACACAAGAAAGTCAGAAATGTAAAATAATAATAATAATAATAAAAATAATATCATATTTGTAAGATATGAAATCTCAATTCTGAAATAAAAAGTGAGATTTATGAAATGTTAACTCATAATTGAGGTACATTTTAAATTGTGAAAAATAAGGCCATGAGTGTAAAAAAAAAGTAACAAAAAGGTCTAAGCTAACAATTCTGAAAAAAAAAGAAAGACATTTGCAAGACAATTGTGATATGTAAACTCAAAATTGCAAGATACAAACATAGATTAGTGAGAAATTAAGTCAGAATTGTGAGATTGTTAAATAAATAAATAAATACCGTAATGTATGTCTTGGTGGAAACTGATTAAATGGATAATAAAGCATCCAAACAAAACTGTAACTGAAATGATAATATGGTAATTTTAAGAATTATTCCGAGTTCCTTTATTAAAGAAATACAAACACATCTCCTATATAATACTGTTTATAAAAGAGTGTGTTTCCTCTGTCCTCCTGTTTTTCCTCAATGTCATTTTCCACTCTCATCTTTCGTTATAAGCCAACAGCCAGTTGTACCTTCTGAAGAGCGGCATGGACTGATGAAAATGTTTGTGCTTTGCATGTGATGCACAGCAGGTGTGTTAAGGTAACATTAGTGTGGATAGAAGAATGCCTGGATGGGTGAGTTGTCTTTGTCACTCACAGTGTGAGGTCTCATGCATCATTAAAAGCACCTTCACATTTGTTGAGAAACAAGAGGAGGTTAATGTGTTCCCGTCAATCAAATCACACCTCTTATATATACTTTTTTAAACTTTCCTCTATAACGGAAACCCATGACATGTGCTCATAAACATGTCCCCCAAGCTTTCTTTAAGTGTTCTTTTTATTTCTGCATAAACGTCACTTTTTTTAAATAACGCAAGCACAAGCTGAAAATCTGGATATTGTGTCAAGGCAAACCTGTACAAATAATTGAATCCTGATGCCATGCAATATTTCTATAACCCAGGGGATTTCTCATCTCCGGCAGGGACAGAGCTCAATGTCTTATAAAGTGTGTGATTCCACCTGTCCAGAGCCTAATCCATGTTTTTCCACATGATAAGTCTGATATATCCCTGTCACTTGCAGCTGTATGGTATCAGTCTAGCCATTGCTGGATGCTCATATAGGAAATCATTGGCTTGCTGTAATGGCCTTTTAATAGTTTCTGTGGGAAACGAATGATCCATCAGTTAATTAAAAACGACCCCAACAGGAATGAGTTCTAATAGCAAGAGATATTTGGAGGAGGGTTTCTTTAAATGTACATGATCGTTTCCTCTGTCAGCAAAGCGTTTTGAGCGATTTATTCTAATCCAGTGTTCATTTGATTAGATGGAAAAGGAAATGACACCTTATCAACACTGCAACGGTAAAACGCTCCCATTATAATCAACAAAACCTCAAACATGTGTTTTCATTGTGTGTACTTCTTGTAGACTGCTTGTTTTGTATGGACACTGTGTTTAGGGGTGCTCACATATACAGTACAGGCTTTAAATCACAGGAGGCTGGAGAGGCTCTGAGCTGCTGGCTTCTAGTGGCTGTTTCTGTAATGCAGTGGATTTCATCTGCATTAGGCTGCAGATCACTATAATATTGCTAACATGACCAAGAAGTTAAGAAAGAGGCAATAAAACATATTAATGCAATAGGCCACCCTGCATGTCACTGTATAATGTAAACCAGGACATTATAATACACTTAACATTAAAACAGTGACCAAGTACATCTTAAATTTTCATTTTCTTAATCCCAGATTTTATTACTTGTAATAAACATTATCTACTGACAAAACAATGATACTGTGATCCTTGCAGCATATTATTTATCCCACTCAATTATTGTTGGCTACTGCTACGACTATACCTGTGCTACTTATGACTGGTTTTGTGGCCCAGAGTCACATAATGTAATAATGATATACAGTAAGTAAATTGTCATTTTTTTACAGTTTCATAGAACAGCCTACAAAGTTTTTTTGCTAGTCAACAGTAAAAGCGTACTGTATGTTTGCTAAAACAATGTAATTTCTTATAATAAGACATTTTGTGGTTCATTTATTTCCTGAGAGGTTGTTTCAATATATGTATATATACATTTAATTAATTTAATAATAATGATAGATTATGTTGTTTAAATTATAGATTATTTTTCATATTAAGAAAATATTACATCATTCAAATGACATGTCTTTCTAGTAATAATCATGGCAATTATATTTTTTAACAATACCGTATGGTACCCTGCAAAGTTATTTAGTTGGTTAATAAGTCAAAAGTATTTATGCTGGCACATTTTTTTTTTACCCCCCCCCCCCCCCCCCAAAAAAAAACAAAAAAAAAACAATGTTTTTAAATTATGATGAAATATTTAGTTTTTTTTTTTTCTGAAAAAATTTGATATGTTGAGGAAACTAATTTTTATATTACAAAACAATTATTCTTATAAAATTTTAATTCATGTTTAATTGTTGTCATTTTTTAAAAGTAATGTTTTATTAAATGTTTTATGTTTTATTCTTAGAAAGAAAGAAAGAAAGAAAGAAAAAGATATTATGTCTTAGAAATTACACGCATTTTCTTCCCAGTAAAAGCTCAATCAGTGGAAAGAACAGACAGCTCTGTTGATTGTAAAGAGAGTGTCATAGTCCATCATGTCACATTGCAGTACAGTACATGGGGTTAGGAGTGCATATCAGTTAAATGTAGCGTTATGAACAGTATGACACATGCACTGAGAGGATACTATTTCAAGAACAGTAGTAAATAGGAGATATGTGTGGATATTTTGAGGTGTTTTGAGAGAGCCGGGGAGAAACGACAGCAATGAGGGCAGTTTGTCGTTCTTCGTGATGAAATGGATGAGTGAGATTAATGGCTGCTGTTGCTCTGATTTGTGGCCTGAAACATCAGCAGCATCTCTTGATAAACTGAAATCCTGCACTCGTTCAACCCTCCCCTCCCCTTCTTCTCCCCCCACTCTTTTGGAAATGTAGTGTCTGGGACAGTACCATTCCAGCAGACAGGGTCCATTACAAAAACATCCCCTTGGGTTCTGTGGAAAGGTCTGAGCTGACAATTGCACACACAGCATATATTAGTATGCAGCAGGCATTGCTGTAGTTATATGCCCCTCTCTCAGACACACACTGACGCTGGTGACAGTTTGTCTGCTCAATACTGTCTGCTTCCTCCAGCTATTCTCCATTTACTGGCTGTCTGTTGCCCATGATGTGGATCTGATATCTTTATATGTAGCAAACCTGAACCTCTCTACACCCTTGGAGATTATAGAAACACACACAGGCACAGACTTAACCTTTATACACACATTAAAACAGAGCGCTGTAGCTATAGCTGTGCTAGATGTGTAATTTAGCTGTTCGCTAACTCATTCTTTCTTCCTGGGATTTATTCTTTTTTTTCTAGTTAGTGTTTCATGTTTAAAGTCAAATGACATCCATAACCCATTTTAATTGTGTAACTGATGTAAACTGAAAAGAAAAGAAACATTCTTTCAGGTACAGAGTGAGTTATATTCAGTTATTTATTTTTTTCTTTGTAATGAGGTGCATGAGAAATGAGTATTAAGAAAGTGATTTCTCGTTGACCTTAATTTTAATGTCAACATAAGTTTCCTATAAATTATTTTCAGGCCTCTCTTATTCTTTCAGAAATCACTGTTACAACTTCCTCAGGTACATATGCATGTGTGGGGGAGTAATGAAACTGGGTGTTCTTGGGTGTTACTGATGTGCTGAAGAATCTCATATGCTAGAATGTGTGTGGGCTACAGTAAATGAAATTCAGCTGTCCATCAATTAAAAGACTATAAAATGGTCATGACTGAGAAACAAAATTCCCATGATCTTTTGATATATAAGGGGTCATTATGTTAT
Source organism: Carassius auratus (assembly GCF_003368295.1). Lineage (NCBI taxonomy): Eukaryota > Metazoa > Chordata > Actinopteri > Cypriniformes > Cyprinidae > Carassius > Carassius auratus. Next base: position 26,983,521 of record NC_039251.1, read on the forward strand.
ATATATATATATATATATATATATATATATATATATATATATATATATATATATTAGTGCTGTCAATCGATTAAAAAAAATGAACTAATTAATCGCACAATTTTTTTAAAATTAATCGCGATTAATCGTAATTAAAAGACTGACACTTTTTGGATATGTAAATGTAAAATGTAAATAATTAATGTAAACTCAAGACAAAGAAACTATTTAAATTCAAAATATGATTGTTTATTGGAATTTTTGTTTAACTTGTAACACAGATTTTCTCATGTAAACAACATACCTGCAATAAACCATCAATATCCTCCAAATTAACTGTTGGCTTGAAAGCCATATTTATTACAGAAATAAAAACACAGGCATGTAAGTACCATTTGAATTTCAAAACAATCAATGCCAATAAAAAACAAAAATGATTTCCATGTTGAATTCTAAGTGGACTGCAAAAAAATTCCAAAGTATAGTCACTGCCAGTGCTTTAAGTGGGCCGGTACACACCAGTACTCAGTACCACCACTTCCAAATATAGCTCTTGAGCGTACCCCCACCTCCACCCCAGAACGTGCTTTTAGCGTACCGGTACGCTCATTTGGACATCTGTTTTAATAGAGGTTTTAATCTTTTACCTGCACTGCCGATTTTCAGAGCGCCCTTCACAATGCAAGCTTCCTAATTCATCCCACCCAGAGCAGAAACTACCCATTCACCCTTAAGTTATACAAGTGAATAGCGCATGTGTCGCTTTTCCCGCTGTTAAGTGTCAACAACTCAACGTGGCCGGAGAAGGTGTGTGAAACTCGTTGTGAGTTATACTAAAGCAAAATCTTGAGTATTTATTGTCTGATAAACATTAAAAACTGTCTGCGGAGGTTGAGTCGTCCTGCAGCCCCCGCTGGCTGTTCATTGGCTGCAGCATCTTTTTTCTAAGTTCTAAAAAAATACCGTAGACGGCAAGGCACAAATTTAGATATTCATTTATCTAATTAATCTATAGCCTATGCACGAAGACAATATGATCTTTTTGTCCCCTTTTTGTTTTAAAGCTTGATGAAGAGAGAGAGCGCAAGTTGCTGCAGCTGAGGAGGACAGTGATGCACGCGTACAGGAGTGATTGACAGTTCGCGGCACTGTGTACAAAAAATACTCCGCTACACAATTATTTCGTTATTTTCGTTTAAGCTTATTAACGTTAGCGTTACAGAAAGGTCTGATTTACACACTGTTACAGTCATTGTTTTTTTTTTTTTTTAAACAATGACGTTTGAGTTCATGATTTTAATGTTGCTGTTTCTTGTGGCAGACTAAATGAAGAGTAATGTTTCTTGTGGCAGACTGAAGAGTAATCCGGCAGAGTTTTATACTGAAACTTTCCGTCTAAAAGTCCTTCCTTGGTCTTATCCATATTTCTTTGCACGTTGAACACACATAGGCCACAACTGGAAATAAAAAAAACTGCAACCGCGTTAATTGCGTTATTTTTTTTTTACGCGTTAAATATTTCAAATTAATCGAATGCGTTAACGCGCTAATTTTGACAGCACTAATATATATATATATATATATATATATATATATATATATATATACAAAACCGGATTGGGGGGGGGGGGGTAGAGCGCATTCTCGGGAGTATCCCCCCAGCCTCCGAGGGGCGATAGGGGTAATGTGACGAGTGGGGCGGGGCCGAGAGCCGTGGGAACAGGGCGAGGCCGGGGGAGTGATTGAGAAATGAGCGACACCTGCTCCACTCACCGGTCTCTAGTTCCACGGAGGAGATGAAAGGATATAAAACAGGAGCGACGACAGTGAAGGAAGGGAGAGGACCAGGCCTGGATTTTAGTTTGTGTTTTGGTTTTGTTTGTTTTTGTTCTGTTTTGTGTTTATTTTATTATTTTATTATTATCTTATTATTATTTGATTGTCTCCTTCTTCCCGATGAATGTGAAGTTTGTACATTGTTACACTCTGCAAGCGTTTTACTCATTCTCCAGAAGCTGCAGCTGTCTCCAGCTCATGTGCTTTTATAGCTTCCTGGTCACATGTCACCCCATCCGTGACACCCCATCCATTGGTCTTGTTACACACGATTCAGGGTATAGTCACACTGAAGGCGTTACCAAAGCTTTTGACAAAGCATCTCATTCCCTTAGGCAACTGGAGTTACATACATAATCTTGAGACGTTTTTGCCCAAAGTATATGCATAACACCTGCAAAAAAATAAACAGTAGCTGTCGAACTAGCTAGGGAAGTCACATCACAAGTGTCACATTTTTCTATTTTTTTCATGTGAATCAACAATCCCCATCAGTTGTGGTGGTGAGAATTCAGTGGTGGCCTTTCCTCCAGTGATCCCTTGTCTACAAAATTTGTGTTTATGTTAACTATCCTTGTTTGTGTTTAGAGCATCTGTGTGTTTGCTTCACATTTATGCATTTAGCAGACGCTTTTATCCAAACCAACTTACAGTGCATGCAAGATATATAATTTGTATTCTTTTTTACCAGTATGTGTGTTCCTTGGGAATAGAACCCACAACCTTTTGTGCAGTTAACACAATACTCTACCACTGAGCATGTGTTTACCCAACACAAAAGCAGAAACGGTGACTGAATAATGGTGGACCAAAATAAGTGCAATTACAGACATAGGGCTGGCTCTTAAAATACATTTGAAGCAGTTTTAAACCTGTGCGTCATAAATATAAAATCACATCCTTTCTGCCACACTAGATTCTGTATGATGATTAAATCACTCAAGACTTTAATGATTCTATTTTTCTGCACATGCAAATTTTATCGTATTCTATATAGATCTGTCAATGCCTTAGATTAACATTAACACTGGTGCTGCAACAGAGACATCACTTGAGTTCCAAGTAGGTGTATCTATTTTCACACCTATACATTTACCTCCACATTTGTATATGAGTTTGTCATTGCAAAACTGTAGGATGAGCTAAAGTTATTTACAAAGTTCATGTATCTATAAATAAATAAGATTTGTGTTTATATCTCACAATTTCAGCATTTCTTTTGCATATTTGAATTATAATCTCATAGTTTTGAATTAATAAAAAAAAATTAAAATCTCAGAATTGCGAGTTCATATTTTGAAACTCTCACTTTATATTTTACATTTCTGAGTTTCGAGGAAAAAGTCTGAATTGTGAGATATAAGCTTAGAATGGCAAGGAGTCATTAGAATTGTGATGAAAAGTTGCAGGTACTGGAAAGGTTTTTAACCAATAGCGGAAACAAGCTTTCATATTGACCTGCAATGTGCGATAAATAAAAAAAATATATTTTTAACTGTCATAGTATATGGTCTGCTTCTGTCTTATGATTGCTTACAATTATTTTCAGCCTCAGTTTCCATCTTTTGCGCAACTTGGATATGGTGTGCGTTAGCATTGACGTCTGTCACGGTGCTCTAAAAAAAGGTATTTTGTGCCGCAGCACAAAAACGCGCTGAAGCCCACGCATTCATGCCAGTATCTGATTCTTGTGTGGTGCAGAACGACCTTGAGTCAGAGTGTAGCAGGACTCAAAAGAGATGTTTTATCTGATATATGTGTGTGCAGCGCTAGTGAGAAGTAGGGCTTACACTAAAGGCACTGGAGGAATATAAGCAGGTCTGTGTGGGCAGGGCATGGCAGAACAGAGCAGATCCCTTTGCCACGTCCAGCTGGCACAAACCTGTGAACATTGTCCTGTTGGAACAGCGAGTTCCTTAATAACATGCAGAAACATTACCTAACTGTCTAGTCAAGATAGATGACTATGTTTACATGCACAGATGTTCATAAAATCCACAGTGATTGTAGATTCTGAATATAATGTTTACAAAAGAACCTTTCGATTTTTAGTGTATGTGTGCATTACATGTATTGTAAACAAAATTTCTGTGAATTTGAAGAGCAATATTTTGAATCAAGATTACCATCGCTCTACACACAGGGCAAGTAGCATGAAGGGTACACTGTAAAAAATTTCTTGTTGTTTTTACAAAAACTTTTTGGCAGCTGTGGTTGCCAGAATAATTTTGTAAAAATACAGAAAACTGTAAACACATTTACGTCAAAAACTGTTAATTTTACAATATAAAGCTGTAATTTACAAACAAGAAAATGTGAATATAAACCAGTAAATTCAACAACACACAAAATTAAATCTGTTTTGTACCTTGAAAATACTGACAACCACCATAATAATAAAGATGGTACTGTATAAGAGAAAGCCACATGAAGTATCAAAGCTCATCACAAGTAGCTTCACCACAAGCAGAAGTATATATTAACATATAGAAGGTGCACATTTATGGAAACACAAAACACCATCATGGTAACACACGTGATACTTAAATAATGCAAAAAACTTTCATTAAGCAACAGAAGATGTAACATAAAGCTCAAATGTACATAACTGATAACAAGAACTATTTAAAAACATGATTATTTAAACAAAATACTTTCAAACGTGGAGTGTCACGCAGGGAATTCTGGGAATATCAGTTTACAGTTTTAGACTGTAAATTATACATTGATTTGTTCTTTTTTTACTTCTAAAAGCTGTATAATTAACAGAATTTTACTGTAAATTTACATTAAATGCTTTGTTAGATCTTTTACAGTTTTTCCCTGTATATAGTACGGGAACTTACTGTTAACCTATTATCAGTTTTTTTCCGTAGCGTTTTTACAAAATTTTACAGTTAAAATTACACTTATTTTTTACAGTGTAGTGTTTTAAAGGAAAATCTGCTTTTAGATGTGACAAGAATATGTGGCAATCAAAAGTGCACTTTTATAAAAATTATATAAATATTTATATGAAATGTTGTATTACTTATTACAGTTTTTCTCAGTCGCTTTGGTGCATTTCTCAACTTCTTTTTAACTCCACATCATCTAGTCATTTATACACATCATAAAACCAGTTTCTCATTCTTTTGAATAAGTTGTGTTTGCTTTCGTACTTTCATGCAATTAAGTATGCACATTTATCTGCAGTTTTCCTACATTATCAGTTGCTAATGTCATGTTACTCAAAATGTATTACATAGTATTCTGTGCAATAGACTTATCCCTCAAAACATCTAGGCATTAGTTCATCGTATAAGTCATTAAATGCAAAATGGTTAATCTAGTTGTCGTAAGTTTTGTTTAACACATTATGATAAGACCTTTTTTAAATTTGAATTAAATTGTGCAAGTGAATCTTGACTAATGAAGAAAATGTAGATCAACCAATGATAAACCATTTCTCTGAAATAGCTCAAAGGTTCATCTCATGAATCTTCAGTTGGAAAGCTTATACTGTATAGACAGAGGACAACACAAGAGTTACAAATTTACCTATTTTTTATTTTCATCTTTGTGCCCATATTTCTTTTTCCTTTTCTATATCATAATTACATTGTAAAGGTTTATTTATTTATTTATTTTTATTTTATTTTTTATCAGATTACTAGTAAAAGTGTAACTGGTAATTCCATCAAGTCTCTTTCAGTCAATATCCCACATACAGTAATGTGTAAATTTGTACTTTTGAAATGGATATATGGCATACATAAGCCTATGGCATACTGTTACTACTGTATGTTACTATTACTACAACAGTTACTGTCATCCAAAATGTTTCCATAGTTTACATCAGGTAAAACTAACAAAGTGCACTGTTATATTGACAACATGACTACGCATTTTGACTATCTTGTTTGTGAACAATGACATGATGGCACTGATATGTTCATTGACATGAATACTTGTTTTTGAGAGATGAACTAAAGATTTTCAGTAAGTTACAGGCTTTTGCTGGTAATCTGTTTTACGGTGCTGTTTGTACAAATTGTTTTAAGAAATGCACATACTTTTTTGCAAATAGCAAAGATGATTCAAGAAATGCACTAATGCGACTGAGAAGAACGTCTTGGTTACGTATGTAACCCTCGTTCCCTGAAGGAGGGAACGGAGACGTTACGAATGGGATCTCGCCCGAGAGCCCAATCACCTTCGAGTGGTACAAAACGAGCCAATGTAACACAAAGTACCTTGGTCTGCGCAATTTGCATCGCAAGCTCCGCCCAGCAGAGCGGGTATATAAGGAGCAACGCGAGCAACGCGCATTCAAGTCTTCGCCGAGGAACCGAGCCAATGACCCGGCCGTTCAGCGGAACAGCGATGTGGCAAGGGGACGTAACGTCTCCGTTCCCTCCTTCAGGGAACGAGGGTTACATATGTCTGATGGCCTCAGACTGCTTCTGGGCGGCAGAGAACTGCTGGGCAAAGCTCTCTACAGCGTCACCGAAGAGGCCATCCAGCCCGATCAGACTCCCTCATGTCTGCCAGGTTCAGCCATAGGTGGCGCTCCTGGACGACCAAAGTGGACATCACCTGACCCAAGGAGCGCAAAACCCCTGGGTCAGCACTGCCCTCGTGCAGCTGCCGGAGCAGCTTGGCCTGATAGACCTGAAGTGAGGCCATGGCATGCAGGGCAGAAGCGGCCTGACCCGCAGCTCTGTAAGCCTTGGCCACAATCGTGGATGAGAACTTACAGGCCTTGGAGGGCAGCTTGGGACCACCACGCCAAGCGGAGGCGCTCTGAGGACACAGTTGCATCGCAAAAGAACGCTCCACCGGGGGAATCCCAGCATACCCCTTGGCCACCCCGCCATCGAGGGCAGTGAAGGCGGAGGAAGAACCAGAACGGTTTCGGGCAGTTAAAGGTGCCTTCCATGAACTAGTTACTTCCTGGTGCACTTCCGGGAAGAAAGGAACCAGAGGGGGGTGCTGGCGATCCGCGTGAGCAGCCCCCAGGAACCAATCATCCAGCCTCGACAGTCGGGACAGGGTGGAGGATTCCAGTCAAGCCCGATGCTCTCCGCTGCCCGGGAAGGCATGGCCGTCAGCTCAGGATCGGACTCGGACAACGCTGGCACTCCCGAGGGAGGCAACGCAGCCGAACCCTCATCTCCCGAGGACTCAAGCCCGCCTTGTAATGCGGCGATCGACATACGGTCCTCTTCGCGAGCCCCGAATGAGATGTCAGGAGCCTGAGGGGGTCCAGCAAACTCATCCGGGAACTCAACCGGCTGCGGCGTATATGAGGGGGGTGTTGCCTGAGGAGGTTCGCTCGTCTGGGAGCCCACACAGTAACCCTCAGATCACCCTGGCCACCAGCCGAAGTAGCCCTCTTACGAAAAGAAAAGCTAGAACGGGGTGTGGCAGAGGGGACTTTTAAGGTAATCGAGTCTCGATCTCAACGCCGAGATGGTCATGTCCCCGCAATGAGAACATGAGCCATCCACGAACGCAGTCTCAGCGTGCTGGAAGCCCAGACACGTGACACAGCGATCGTGACCATCACGAGGAGCGATATATTGACCGCACCCAGAAACACACGGGTGAAATGACATCTTTAAAAAGATGCAAATCGGCCCGTATCTCTGTTGTGAGAGAAATTGCTCTTGTAAGGGTGTTGAAGCGCTCAGGAGAACGCGGGAGCTGTCGCAGGAAACCCAGACGAACCGCTGAATCGCGCCGTCACACCAACACCAGCTCTTACTTGTAAACACTCCGGTGCATACTGCATATATTAATAATGAGTAGAAATATATTTAAAAAGTTAAACTATTTTTAACTTGGCATATATACTGTAGAAAATGCAGTGTCATGATGCTGATGATAATAATTATAATAATGATAGTAATAATAATAATAAAAATAATAATAATAATGAGAAGCCAAAAATGTGTCTGCATGCGTATTTCCTGTGTAAATCTTTGATATTTTAGTTTTTTTTATTTACTCATATTTTAAACAAGCATTTATTTGTATATTGTTTGTTTATATGTATTCATTTATCAGTTTTTATTATATTTGTTAGTATTTGTTTAAATCTTTATTTTTGTAGCTTTATTTTATTTTATTTTATTTTCATTTTTAGTTATCAATTTAAAGTTTTAGTTTGCCATTTAATATTTCAGTTTAATTTAAACTTTATTTAAATTAAAAACAATTGTTTATTTTTTATTTATTTATTTTTAGCAATTTATGTTTTAATAAAAAGAAATTGTTTTATATAACAATAAACATATAGTAGTATCTTAGCCCTTAGGACAATCTGTCAGACATACTTTTAGTCTACACAAATTCCACACAAACTTCCCAATCCCACTTTAAGGTAAAAATAATTTTCTTCCCCATGCCAGTGGGGTTGACAGGCCTCGTGTTGACATGTGGTGGGCTTGTCTTGTTCCACTGGGTCTCTATAATGAATTGTACTAGTTGTTCAAGAGCAACATCCAGCACACATCTGACAGGGGTCAAACTCTGGCCTTCTGCTTATTAAATCATGACAATAAGGCTTATATTAGGCACAGGGTGCGCAGGACAAATTGGAACTCTCATTTAAAAAAATAAATAAATAACTAATAATAATAATTGATTCCCCTCCCACGAGATGGATAAGCACTGAAGGAAGGGAGTGTAGTCCGGCCAGGAGATGAGAAGAGAATGAAAGGGGCTCTCCGGAGAGAGCTGTCAATCATACACATGTAAGGCCATGGAGGGAAATATGGACACATATACATTAATATTCATGAACACAAAATTCATCATCATCATTATTATCATCTCATTTGCTTTTTATAATCATTGATTAAATCAATTACTACCTAATCTGCTTGATTTTAATTACAAGTCAAATAAGTTGTTGTGAATGTGTTCATGGATTTTGATTGAAGTCATATGTGAGCATGAGACTGTTCTGTTAGCCTGTATTTATCTCTATCACTTTTCCTCCTCCACCCACTCTTTTCTCCCTGTTGTGCTCTCGAGGATCTGGTTCATGTCTGGAGAGAACGTTGTGTATTCGAAACACTTCCCAAGTTAATTAAGGGGCATCACCGCACACCTACACAGGATTAACAGGGGGACACAAAAGACACAGGACAGCGTGAGGCTCAACAGCTCATATAGAATTACTCACAAAGTTATAATACTTCAGTGTTAGCTGAAGACACCCTGTATTTCACCTTTTCAAAAGACATGTGCATTTTTTCATTAGATTGTATTCCTTTTATCATTTTAAAATTGACATATGCATTCATAAAAAAAAAAAGCCACGATGACCTTGAATGACAAACAGTTTCTTCACATTATATAACACTTGTGATAAAAAATCAACAGGTTAAAAAAAGTAATAGATTTATAAATATGATTGCCTGTATCTGAAATGTAGATAGACAGACAGATAGACAGTTAGAAGGACAGAGATGGATGGATGGATGGATGGATGGACAGTATAGTTAGACAAATAGATAGGCGGATGGATATATAGACAGACAGGTGATAGATAGCCAGGTAATAGATAAATAGAGATAGACAGGCAGTACATACAGATAGGTGATAGACAGACAGGCGATAAATAGACAGAGATGAGATAGGTGATATGAATTATTAAATTGTATTAAATTCCATGCACACCTAAAAAGCAGTCATACTGAGACCCTCCACCATAATGCCTACTAATAACTGAACCCAGAGAAAAGCCCCATCAGCCATCTGGCCTCAAAACAGACTTCACCATCCAAAACCCCAGCTAGGCTAAATCAAATCATTAAAACTCAGAAAGAGAAATATCTGAAACACTGGACAGAAGCAACAGCTCAGCAAAGTAAATGAGAATGTTATCTCTCTCTAAACAGAGAATATAAAATGGCAAAATACCTAAACACAGTGGCAGACCCTAAACTAAGAAAAGTCCTGACCATGTACAGACTCAGTGTACATAACATCACTACAGAGACAGGCAAACACAGACAGACCTGGCTACTAAAAGAAGACACTGCACACAACATGAAGTGGAAATGGAACTGCACTTTTTCACAACATGCCCTGATTGTGTACAAATTAGGGGAACATTCGACTCCCAATTCACAAACCAGCACAAAGACTTCAACCAGATGCAACTAAAGGACAAAGTGCCATACACTGTCCAAAAAACCTCAACAAGCTCTAACCTGGCTGCAAGGTACGTCAAGCTCTGCCATGATAAAAGGACAAGCAGTAGAACAGAACCACAAGTAACATCCAGAAGAAAACACTGTACAACACACATAAACTGATGTGACAGGATCCAGTCCTTCCAGATAGATAGATAGATAGATAGATAGATAGATAGATAGATAGATAGATAGATAGATAGATAGATAGATAGATAGATAGATAGATAGATAGATAGATAGATAGATAGACAGACAAGTGATAGATAGACTTATGATAGACAGTCATGCAATAGATAGACATAGATGAGATAGACAGGTGATAGATAGACAGATAGGTGATAGATGAACAGGTGAAAGATAGACAGGCAATAGAAGGCGATAAACAGAAATTCAGACTGATACAGTAAACAGACAGATAGGTAGATGTATAGAAAAATCAATTGACAGACAGGTCATACACTCTCTTTTTGTTGGTCAGTGTGTGCGTGTGTGTTTGTTTGCCTCAGTTTTAGTCAACAACATTATAGAACAGAAAGTACAGACCTGAGGACAAAGCACACAAATACCTTGAGTCATAGCAATGAGATAAACACCACAAGTTCCTGACACCAGCGGCTGAGTCTATCCGGACAGATCAGTGCCTTATGACATCATCCTTACACAGGCCAACGATAGATATAGCAAGAAAAAAAATAAATAAATACAACAATATACATTTAATCAGTTAAAAGAAGCACTCAGAAACAATTTTACAGTGTATGTAACAATCTCTGTATTTATTCCTCCACTACTAAACCCCTGGTGTGAGCAGAAAGCCTGTTATTGTGTTGATTGTGTCCAGGCGTGTGACTGCAGTTTTGCGCAGTCGTGTGTTTCTGGTACATGGGTCCTCAGGGGCAGCGGTATGCCACACTCTGTTCTGTTCTCAGTCACAAGCTGTGCCAGTGGCTGGCAGCAGTTTTTCCATGCACTTTGCAAAGGAACAGAACATTTCAAAACTCAAATATAATTTCTGTCCAATTCATTCCTGCTGCTGGTAGTCCATGCCCCCCTTAATGTCAACAGCTAAAGTTAAGCCCTTACTCTAGGAAACCTGGGGATGTATGTAAGGAACAGAGAGATACAGGAACTTTCTCAAACAATAAAGTTTATATTCTTATCAAATAGTCCAAATTATGCACAGTTGTCTGGGCCTCTCTTTGAAAAAAAAAAAAAAAAAAAAAAAAAAAAAAAAAAAAAAAGGTGGGGAAGTCGTGGCCTAATGGTTAGAGGGTTGGACTCCCAATCGAAGGGTTGTGGGTTCTAGTCTCGGGCCGGACGGAATTGTAGGTGGGGGGAGTGCATGAACAGCTCTCTCTCGACCTTCAATACCACGACTTAGGTGCCCTTGAGCAAGGCATCGAACCCCCAACTGCTCCCAGGGCGCTGCAGCATAAATGGCTGCCCACTGCTCCGGGTGTGTGCTCACAGTGTGTGTGTGTGTGCTCACTGCTCTGTGTGTGTGCATTTCGGGTTAAATGCAGAGCACAAATTCTGAGTATGGGTCACCATACTTGGCTGAATGTCACTTCTCTCTTTTCTCTCTTTCTCTCTTTGCAGTATTTGGGGTCAGTGCGCTATAGTGTAGTGTAGAGTCCAGCCGTTTTCAATTTGCAATTTATTTTTCTCAAAAACAAAACTGCATGGAGAGCTGGCCCCTGGCCAACCCGTCTGTGGTTTACAGATCAGCCAAATAATGATAGCTCTCGAAAACACAACACACTCCCTGATCACACGCCCCCGTAGCCATGACAACATGCACAGCTCTGTTGAGCCTGCAGCACTTTTGCCGGTTCTTACTGTTGATAGAGCGCTACATGTAGCTCATCTTAAAAGATGCGATTGCTCGACCTGTCTGTTGTCTCTTGCACTCTCTGATTTTGATTTTATACAAAGGTCGGGTCATTTTTGGCATGGCCCATGGGTCAGCTTGACTGACTGGGTCATAATAACCTCTCACTCATTGGGTTCAGTGTTTACAAATATCATAGCACTCACAATGCACACTTAATTCTCACTTAATTTATTCATTCTGAACCTGTATGACTTTAATTTCCTTTTTAGATCACAAAAGGAGATGTTTAGCAGAATGTCTGTGGAGCTGCTACAGTCCATAGACAGTAAGTGACAATTCATAAATCATGTCATTATCAGTTATTCATAACAATGTGATCAGTCATGTGACATCCGAGAACAAATGATGTTAGCTATCACTAAGTGCATACAGAGACAGCAGGCAGTGTTTTCACAGGAACCACCCTGTAGCAGATACAGGTGGAGCTGGGGAATGTGGAGGGTTTTTGAAGCATGCTGCCACAAGAACTAGCCAAGTATTTGAATATTGAGCAAACTCATTTCCTGCTGATACAAAAAAATTTGGATTGCAGTTGGCCTAGCTGTTGTGCATCTGCACTGAAAGGCCGACCAATGCCAATAATTCTATTATAATTATTCTATTACCTTCACATAGCACTTTCATGGCACAAAATTGCCATCCATCGTCACTGATTGTAAACTAGAGATTTGAACATTTTATATATATATATATATATATATATATATATATATATATATATATATATATATATATATATATATATATATATATATATATCCTGATACAGTATGTTTAAAAGAATAGTTCACCCAAAAATTAAAATTGGTTGTTCATTTACTTACCTTCAGGCCATCCAAGATTCTGAAATGAAAGAAAGATAACCATATCAAATTTTTGAATGTATGAATTTAAAATATTATTCAAATATAGTAACCTACTACATAAAAAGGTGGTGTACCATAATCCCGTGTGGCTTTTTATTGGGGCTGATGTTTGTGTGAGTAGGATTCAGCTTTGCTCAGAGAGGCTGTTGACTGTGGAAGAGAGTGTGGAGTGTGTTGTTTTGCACGGCCGGCTGACGCAGATGCTTGCAGACACGGCTGGCGCTCATCCAGGTATGGATTACACACACAAGAGCAAAACGAGAGAAAGCGGAGAGAGAAAAAGTGAGAGACAGAGAGAGCGAGGCCTAGATTGACTGTGTGTAGAGATAATGAGTAAGAGAGAGATGTTGCACCTGTAGCCGCACCTGCTTTTTGGCAGGACTGGGCAGACAGAGAGAAATGTGTTAGCAGTTTGGCTAAAAATAAATTGCTACCCAGGTTCAGAGTCTGTCCTCAAGTATTAATTGCACTGCTATTTCATCCACTGTTTACCACTACCACAGTTCATCGGCATGTCTTTCAAGACCTTTGCTATTTGAAGATTGTTCCTTTCCTAAATAATAGTGTGTGAATGTATGGTGTTAATATAATTTCTTTGTGTTAGAACATACTGTAACAGATTGCACAAATATGGCATCAAAAATGTACAATAATTATTCTAGGTTGTTTCACAGTTTGCTTCCACACACTGACATTTTGACTGTTGAGGACTGTTGAGGACCTAAAAAGGACAATAAAACACGGAAAATACACCATAAGTGTAGTCCATATGACCCATGGATTAAATGCCAAGCCTTCTGAGCTTTGTTTGATCAACAATAGAACAAATTTTCAATGACCACACACTCTATATTGTAAAAAATGGTTAGGATTTACCATGGTTTCCTGCTATTTGGCGTTGACAGTGACTGACACTTGATAGTCATAAAAAAATGACTAAATAGAATAAATAAATAAATCCCTCCTTTATTTTCTATGTGTAATAAATTGTATTACTTTGCAAGTGTTATAGTATGCAGTTGGCATTAGAAGTTAAATTACTAATAACAGTGAGAAATTTAATACTATATAGAGAAATCAGTAAATTTGCCTTAATCGAAGATGCTTCATTTAAAAACACAAGGTGGATTAATTTGCAAAGCTGTTTAGATAGCTGAAGCATTCAGACGTTCTTTACTTTCACTCAGTTTAATAAAACAAACCAAAACTACAAATGAAATAAGAAAAATCCTGGAGCCGCCACTGGCAGTACTGATCAAAGATACACACACATACAGTGCTTAAATGATGAATCCTTGTCTTTGTATAACATAGATGTGAATATCAATGATATTATTTTACATTTATATGTTGAATATGTTCGGAGGTATGTTCTTCCCTATCACTCAATGTCAGCATCCTCTGATACATAAATAATTTGTCAAATATTTAGTATAAATATTGACAAATCTAGCATTCACTTCAACGAATAAATGAATTAATAAATTGAAGACGTTTCAAACTGCCGGATGTTCTTTTTTCTTCAATATTTATGGTGTCAACAAGACACACATTAATTATTGAGAAAAAAATTTATTGATTAAAAGCAAATCTCAGCTATTGTCTAGCTAAGTAGTAGTAACACAGTCAATGTCTGATTCAGATAATAAATTAATTGAGGATTTTCTTGATCTCTTTTTCAGATTTCTTGTTCAGCAAATTACCAAAAAAATTAACCAGCAATTACTGTCAAATAACCATAATTACATAACAACATCAACGAATGAATGAATGAAAGAATGAATGAATAAAAAAGTCAGCACATATTCTTTATCAAATTTAAGATTGCCACGCCCCCCTAAAACGGCTCATTCAAACCCGCCCCCACATGTCTACATCATTATGTGGGAAGATTTGGGTAAATGCTGCCCAAATGTTCACGCAAAGAAAGAAGGAGTGGTTTCAGTAACCGCAGTTAGTGTTGAAGCAGCCATGTCAGGGAGATGCTGTGTGTTTCTAAGCCAAAGCAAATGTGCTTTATTTGGCCTTCTGAAAGTAGATGCATTTAGGAATCTTTAAGATTACTTACAAAAGAACAAATGTTAGGTGAAATGTAGGTCTGGCATACTCTTGTGAGAATATGCGGAAAAAATAAGAAAATTAAATACAAATAATGAAATCCACAAACATAAGGAGAAAAAAAAAGAAGAATTAAATACAAATAATGAAATACATGAAATAATAATAATAAAAATACAAATAAAATAAAAAGATAATTAAATACAAATAATGAAATATACACAATATATTAAACTACTACACAGATACTGTGTAGCGATGCTACAAGAACTGCTATACAGATGATGTAATGAGATATAATGCAGAGATGTAAACAATGTGCAGATGAGTTGCATGATTAGGTTGTCATAAAGCAGTAGTAATTACATAATTTAGTTCACATAAATCTGATCAGTTTCAAAATGGAAATACTTCTTTCCATAAGGTAAAGCTGTGGGGTGTGTTTTGTTTCATTTCTCACGAATCACATGTGTATTCCATAATTGTTTTCCACTTTAGCTTGTTTTCCCCCATGTTCTTGCAGGTTGCAAGACACAAAAGAAGCACACGCACACACACACACACACACACACACAGAGAGACAGACAGACAGACAGACAAAACACTAGGCTAGCAGACAAACACATTCACATGTGTGGAGCTGCGAGCCACCCCTCGAGAGGGGGCTGGGTGGACGAGTGTGAATCAAGCCTTTTGGGAATGAATGTTTTATAGAGTCGCTGTGCTGGGGGGAGGGACAAATAAATAATTAGGAACAACGCCGCTCATCAACCTATACCCACACAAGAGAAAGTCTCCCTCTGGATGCTGGAAAACACATTCACGTAATGAAATGAAAACAAATGACTGCAAATGAAACAGCCATCGATATCTATCTTTCAGGATATGTCAACATGAACGTCATCGACCAGACTATTCATTTCATTCGACGCTGTTCTGTTAGATCTCCTCCCTCTTGCTGGGATAGACTTCCAGCTAAACACACAGCTAATATTGTTCTACAAACAGGCAGGGCCGTGGGGCCGGAAGCTCCCTTTCCTCAAATATTTATTCTAGCCTTTCTGCATCTGAATCTGCTTAAACCCACTATCATGTAACTAGTTCAGAGTGTTTCAGTGCAATTGTTTGGCTTATTATCTTGGCTAATAGCTTTGGGATTTTTTTTTTTTTTTTTTTTTGTAAACACAGGCTGTTTAGAAAAGCACATCACTATGCTATTTCCGGCAGTATGCATTATTAACACTGTACACAGTATGGCAATTTCCTGTTACATACAATACCCATACCTACTACATTAACCAAATGAGTGGTATGTAGTACACATAGTACCATGATAAAACCATGTAACAAACACATGGTCCTGTGATAACAATGTCTGAATACATTATTTATAACATGTAATATCCTCTATACAGTATATCCTGTGCAGTATTTATTAAGTAGCCCAGATACAGGTAACATTCTTAGAACTTCTGGGAATTCTGTCAATGTTCTCTCATAAGTTCCTTTCACACTGTACATTGCCGTAAAATTACGAGAACAACTTTAATGGTACATACAAAAATGCGCTGTTCAAACAGGTAACGGCGTTGCATCTTTTTACCGGTAAAGCACCACGTCGGTTTCAAATTACTGGTAAATTTAGTGACATCATTAACCAGAAATAACCTCCTAAATGGTTGCGCCTCCCGGAGTTGTATTTGTAAACATGGAGTGGTATGTTATACACGGTCATTGTTTTTGTTGATGTTTTCATTTTTTGTGTCAAATTTATGCAGCACATTTGTCCCACTCCCAGACACATAGCATCACACAACTTCAGACCGAACTACACAGCATAGACTAAATGTCATCTGTGACAGAATGTTATGATTGGCCCAGAGCTCTTGAAATTTTGAATTTCAGTGGCTCTTGATTGGCCCAGAGTAGACATTAATCATCAGTTATTAATGTTCTCTCAACATTAGCACGTGCAAAAGAAATGTTATTTAAACATTGTTTAATATGTAACATTGTTTTCTGGAACACATTAGTTCAAAATTATACTACTTGTTTTAGAATGTTCAAGGAACATTCAAAAGTAATGTTCGCATGATGTTGCAAAATCATGAAATGTAATTGTTGCCCAATGTTTTAATAACCAAGACCATTTTAAAACATTTAAAAAACTGGAAATTTTAAATGTGCAAAAAACATTCAGAAATAACATTTTCAAACCTATAGGAAAATATACCAAATAAAATTTTTAGAACATATTTTTGTTAGATGAGAGTACACCAATAATAATATGCTAAAATTCCTCTGTATCAGCCTAAAAAGTAAATAACCAGCATTAAACAGCTAAAGTGGTCCCACTTTATTTTAGGTGGTCTTAATTATGTAATTACATTGTTACAATGTACTGTACTTATTGTGTGCATACATGTTTTACATTCTACATATATTTTTTTAAAATACCTATATGTACTTACATCTGTAATTCATTTCTGTAATTACATTTATAATTACACTGTTGACCCATTCCTTACACCTTAACCAGCCCTTAAACCTACCCATAACACCAAACCTGTGCCTAACCTGTGTTACCCATATCCCACCTCCATAGCAGCAAAAGTGTTTTGCAATACAATATGAACACAGTAAGTACATTGTACTTATTTTTTTGAAGTACATAGTAGTTAAGGCCACTTAATATGTGACTCTGGAGCACAAAACCAGTCTTAAGTGTCAATGTGAATCATATGCAAGCTGAATAAATACGTTTATCATTGATGCATGGTTTGTTAGGATCAGACAGTATTTGGCCAAGATACAACTATTTGAAAATCTGGAATCTGTGAAAATCACCTTTAAAGTTGTCCAGATGAAGTGCATATTACTAATCAAAAATGAAGTTTTTATATATTTACAGTAGGAAATTTACAAAACATCTTCATGGAACATGATATTTACTTTATAACCTAATGATTTTTGGCATAAAAGAAAAATCTATAACTTTGACACATACAATGTGTTTTTGGCTATTGCTAAAAATATACCCCAGCGACTAAAGACTGGTTTTGTGATCCAGGGTCACATAAAAAGTTTGACCGCTAAACCAGTTTCAAACTAGTACTAACCAGTAAAACCCCAACATGGACATTCCTGGCATTTCAACAGATAATTCTATGACTCTAATTGATTTAAAAATGGGCCTCATCTGCCTTTAAATGCTTTAGTAAAAGGTCCTGTTGATATTAGAATCTATCTTGCTTATTTATTACTGTTCCTCCCATTCCTTACTGATTTAGTATTAATACCAACATTTGGACCATTATAGCATTTTCAGATCAAATAACTCCAACCTTTTCACCATGCTTGACAATTATCTTAAGTTTGTTGAATCTTCATGTAGCTTTTTATGGTTTTCTTGTGCAAAAAATGGAGGGTGGGGGGGTGGGGGGGGCACTACAGTATATTGATTATACCAAAGCTAAGATTTAGCTTTTGAGGGGTGGAGGTGGAAGGGTGGAACTGACAAATACCACAGGCGGTGCCAATTTCAATACACACCTGGCTAGTGTCCCAAACCAGAGCCATTTGCTTCTTTAACCTGATATGTTCTACAACATCACTCATCATTCTGAGTAAATGGCACACTGAATATCAAACAGAAAAGTGGGGATTGATGAGCCACACAAGCACTCCGGCTATAAGCATGAAAGGAGAACCAATGATGGATCAGATGAAAGAGGCCCCTCTCACTGTCTTTCCTTATCTTCTTCTCTTATATCCTTCTCTCCATCCCATCCCCCCTCTGCTCATCCATCTGGGATGTCCTCTGTGTGAGCAGGCAGACAAAAGAGGCAGGCTGCAGGCCCCCATCCTTCACTCGGCCTTTCCTTGCAGGGACAAATGGCTCTCTCTGAGGCCCCTGGCTGAGGGATTGGCTCTTTTAACTAATGGTCCTGGGTGACTTTCTGTTTGTTATGTGTGTGTTTAGTAGAAAAATGATGAGCTGGATCACTGTGTTCTACACTGAGATGTTGATATATTCATCGCTGCTTCCCACAGTCATTTTTGGGTGGTGCTCATAATGAGGAATGTTCATGGGTGGAACAAATATCAACACTGCAAGATATTATGAAGATCATGACGCTAGTAAATAATCCTCACAATGCAGAACCAGGTTTGTCAGTGCAGCACTTTAGGTCTTTCTTGACAGTCCCTTAGGCCACAATAATTAAAAAGAAAATCGCTTAAAAATCTGAAACACGTGCCAAATTCTTACATAATCTCTTGTTAGTTAAGCTGGCTTTATGAGGTTTTAAAAAAAACTTTTATAACACTTTCAAGTTATAATTTTATGTATAATTTTTGTATATTTAATATACCGTATGCAATTATACAATAGCATTTCCTATATATATATATATATATATGTTAAAAGACATTGAAATTGACAAACAATCGTGTGGGCCTAAATTAGCCTCACAAAATATTTCGGATCGCTCTGTCCATCAAGGAGCCTTAGTGAACCAGCCAAATTACAAAAACAGTCAAGAGATTCATTCCAGATTAATCTGAACAAGAATGTTCTTGTACCAAACTAAACACTTAAACCAAAGAACAAGAACCAGAATTAAGCTGTGACGTACTGCTGTCATGTGTGAGTCCTCACTTGAACTAAGAGTGTTTTGTGAGCTGAGGTGTCAGATAAGGCTGAATAAGGCCAAGACCGAGAACCACTAATCAAATCAACCTGGACCTTACGACAGTTAACCACAGCTGAATCTAACCTCCGTTTAAGTCCACTGAGTACTGGTGTTGAACTCATTTAAACCCAGGGATTTCCTTAGAAAAGAGAAGGAAAAAAGTGCATACCAAGCGCTGCGGCATAAAGAGAAGAGGAGAGAGTGAGAACAGGATAGTTGAATAACATCTGGCCTGGAAACAAGCTTAATGAAAAGCAGACAGGGACGCTCAACACACACGTATGACGAATGGGTTATTGCCCAGCCTCAGACTTGGCTCACGTTATTTCATTTGTTGAACTGATTTATCTTCCTCCCTCTCTTTTGTAGTACTGGAGAAAAACAAACACATTCCTGACAGCATTCCTGAAGAGGGAAAAACAGCATTCAGAACATATTGACCCTGTTTACAAAATCTCTCTCAGGTGATTCTGATCACAAGTGGTCAGCCGAGAAAGTATTTACATGACCCAATTCATATTAAAGGAATAGCTCAGCCAAAAATGACGCTTTGCTGAAAGTTTACAAGATGTGCATGAGTTTGTTTCTTCATCAGAATAAATTTGGAGAAAGTTAGCATTGCATCACCTGCTCACCAATGGATCCTCTGCAGTGAATGGGTGCCGGCAGAATGAGTCCAAACAGTTGATAAAAACATCACAATAATACACACCACTCCAGTCCATCAATTAGCATCTTGTGAAGTGAAAAGCTGCATGCTTGTAAATAACTAAATTTATTACGAAAACATAAATCAATAAGATATAAATTACCGGTTCTGGCCAAAAAATAATTATGCTTTCTCAGGTAAAAAAGTAACAACAAATATTCAAGATGGGTTTGGTGCACACAGGGACAAAACAAGTACCCCATGTGTAAAAATGTATTTTTTTTTTGCCAGTGATCCTGGATATCTTGTGCAGATAGATTTCATAATGGATTCTAGAAAATACCAAAGCATTAAAAAATGTATCCTGTACATGCTAGAAATCTTATAATGGGCCATGGTTGGATCTTCCAAAAGGACAATGATCCACAAACAAACATCAAAATCAAAACAAAAATGGGTCACTGAGAACAAAACCAAGCTTCTGCCCTGGCCAACCCAGTTCCCTGAGCTGAACCTTATAGACAATGAGCGTAGTGAACTGAAGAGGAGAAGCACCAACATGCAGCAGGAAATCTGAAGGGTCTGGAGAGATTCTGGATGAAGGAATGGTCTATGATCTCTTGTCAGATGTTCTTCAAACTCTTCAGCCATTATAGGTGAAGACTCAGAGCTGTTAACTTGGCAAAAAATAATTTGCAAAAAGTATTGGATAAAGCGATATGATTAATTGTGAATATGTCTATTAGAGAAAAACATTTATTTCACAATGATATTTTTCTCCATTTTAAATTCTTATTCCCAGATGAAAGGTTAGATTTTAGTAAAAAAAAACAAAAAAAAACACATATACTGTGTGTATATATAAACATAAAAGCCCTTGCCACGTGTACTGCGTTTGAGCTAACTGAGACTTGTTATGGCTCTTTTGTTGTTTTTGATTTTGATTGCTTCCATTGTCCTCAAGTCGCTTAGGATAAAAGCATCTGCTAAATGACTAAATGTAAATGTAAATATATATATCTCAAAAGGAGTGATGACACACTTGTTTTTTCACAGCCTTTTTTGATTATATTTACCAAGGGTATCAATAATTTTGACTATAAACTGTATATACTGTATATATATATTCAGCCCATGTATTTATCTGAAGTGACTTGTGTCACATTCTTTACATATAACATTTTGGGTTTCCTCTCTCTCACACACACATAGTCTATTCTAGTGCTTATCTAATGAGGAACGGCATACAGGTCAGAATGTAAGTAATGTGGTAAAGAAAAATCCAAAGAAGAGACAAAAACAGAAAGGAGGAAAAAACATGCAACAGGGAAAAACCACAGTGTGTGATAAAAAAAAAAAAAAATCAGATTTGCAGATTTGCAGACTTGCAAAGCTGAGAATGACACTCGGGTTATGCTTTTAGAAGTTATTCAATAACAGGGGGCTCTAGAATTTAGAAACAATCATTGCTCAGATAATCATTGCACAAAAATGACAATCTTCTTCATATCAGTTTTAAAATCCTTATTTTTTACCCCCTTCCATGTTACACAAAATTAGAAATTTTGCAGAATCTCCAATTAGACAAAGTCCAGATGTCAACTTTCCAAAAAATTTAAAATAAAATAAATAAATAAATAAATAAAATCTAATGAAAGCAAGGTATAAAATTGTTGGTTACAGTGTAAAATGGGAATAGTTTTCCTCTAATTCTGATTCAAACAAGAAAAAAAATTAGCATTTTTGATTATTCAAGTACACACATTCTAACTCTATTTAACATACTCATCTGACAAAACGTTTGTTTTCATCCCTTCTTCTAGTCAGTGTTGAATCCTGGCTAGATTGGTCTAGAACCAAACATTAAGTTTACACTCTTGTCATTTGTTCTCATGATATGATTACACTGGTTACAAGTAAGTAAAAATGGTGTTTAAAACCTGTTAATTGTCACCCCATCCCGTATATGGGACGCCTACATTGACTATACTATTGCAATCAAATCTAATCTAATCTTGACAAACTATATATCGTTGGAAAGGTCTAAGGCTCCCAAATATATATTTTACCAATATTTTTTGTTAAAAATTATGTACGAAAAGTAATAGATGAATTTATGACAAGAGTGCACCCTCAGAAATCTACATTACAAAAGGAGTTTTGACCTTTGTTTAAAAAAAGACTTCCTCGTTGTCTTTTTCTCTATCACTATTTAGAAATCATCAGAAGTTATATATCGACTGAAAACTTAAAATCTCAAAATTCATCCTTCAAAACCCATTTTAAAATCAGACATTGCATTACCATGTAAATGGTACATCAAAATCATGTTACAAAATGTTTTCAGTCATGAATTATAAAAATTTAGGTTTGTATCATGCACATTCAAGTCTATCTTCAAAAACGTGAGTGACAGTTAACAGGTTAAGAGCTACGGTTGTAAATGATTTTAAGTAACCTGACAAATAAATATACTCTATGACTTCAATTTTGGTTTACGTTCAAACTGTTGTATGATTTCAGAAGACTTGGAATATATCTCAATGTCCCATATGGATTTCTTTAATGGTGCCTGTCTTTTTGGGAGCTTGTCAGCATACATCCATTCATCCAGCTGTCAACCCATCCTCCCATCAACCCATCCATCTATATTTGTACATATTCATTTATTTATTTATAGCATTTTCAAACCAAATTGTTACGGTATATAATTGTTTTGACATGATATATATGACTGAATTGTGAAATTAAAATGTTTCCTCTAGCCTTGAATATAGCCACTGCTGCTGACATGGCATTAAATTATAAATAAATCCGTCCATCCAGTGACTAGCTTTTTATTGAGAAGGGCTCGATACTTCTATGTTTTTCAGCTTCCCTCACTGCCAACATCACTACTGTTAATCTGAGCAGAGCCATATTTGGTCAAAGAAGCACCATCAACACATAATAACAGTTTGATTGCACCAGGGATCAAAGGAAACCATTTAAGAAAAAGAAAACTATTTATGGTTCTTAAACAACGCATCCATTTAAGGTCATTTAATTAAACAAAGCATATTTGTGTTGGGTTTTTGGTGTCACAGAGGGCAAGACTTGCAGTCTAGTTTGACTGACTCATAAAAGTTTGCAAGTGTGTTACACTTCAGGTGTTATTATGCAAAAAACACTGAAAAAGCTTATAAAAGGATTTTCCTGGTGAGTGAATGAATGAATGATTGAATTAATTAATTAATTATTTAATGTGGTGTCTTCACTGTAATGGTGGTCAAAAAAGAAAACATTTGGACCTGTACAGTTATCACCCACTCCGGATTTAATATTTCCCTTTCTTCTATTTCATTCTCTGCGCTGTCATCAATAAGGATACTAATGACTTCCTATTAGCTGGCCTAGAGTTTTCAGTGCTTCCTGTCAAGTGTCAGTGGCATACACACATATATAAACACCCAAAAATACACTAAAAGCAAACATACTCTTTTCCTGTCAACTGTTTTCACTTTTTCATTCAGTGAACTAATAACTTCCTTCCTGCACCCAGGGTTTGGCACCAGATATGAGAAGGCCGAGAGAGAGAATGAAAAGGAGACAGCAGAAGAGAGCGAGGCACAGAGAGAAAGCCTGGCTCAGAGAGAGGAAGTATCACTAAGTGAATGATAAACAGGGAGAGCGAGACCATGTGTGCTGAAGCGCAACTAATAAAAGTCTTCCTCCCTCCGATCGCTATCAGTGCACACACACACAGCCGACTCCACAACACCACTAGCATATGTCCCCAAATCCTTGCAACCATGCAGTAACATCACCAGGAAAATTTAGTGAAGTTAAAACTCTGTCACCATTTACTATCATTTGCATTTACCCTCATGTCATTCCAAACCTGTATAGCTTTCTTTGTTTTCTATGGAAATTTAGCATGTTTTTGCCCATATAATGGAAGTGAGTGGACACCAACATTGTTCAAATAATCCTCTTTGGTGTTTTGCAGTAGAAATAAATGTATACACATTTAGTTCTTAAGTCCTTTAGTGGACTAAACAGCTTATTTTTGCATGCAATGTTTTAATGCAAAAAAAAATGCATATTATTTACTAACCACCAACAATTCAGCTTACCCTGGTGGTAAATGTATTGAAATAGTGCTGAGATGTGACATTTTTAATTATGTAATTGTTTTCAGCACAAACACGTCTACTTTGTATGTAAATAAGGCTGATTGTCTCTCACTCTCTTCCTTCGGCTTGCTCCCTTTTATCCCAATTTGGCACGTTTTACGCCTGATGCCCTTCCTGCCGCAACCCAGCCTTGAGAGTGCACAACTCGTGCAAGCCCAGTAAATTAGCCTCATTATCTATACATATCTTGTTCACAAATCTAAATGCGATTTGCCTGCGTTTGCACTATTAGTGACTGCAGAATATAAGAAAGGGTTAATTTTATGTAAAAAAAAAAAGATGTGTGTATTTTCTATTGATCATTGCAAGCAATAATTCATCAGATGATTAAATGATTGAGAACTGCATTAATAGGCCACGCATGAAGCATGCAGTGTAGATATGTTTTGTGCCTTTAACATTACCAAAAATAAGTATAAGGACACCATATGTATATATTCATGGACTGTGCCTGAAATTTTATTCGGAATGCCGAGTTTGGGTTGCATATATTCAATTTGGAATCTGCAACTGAATTAGACTAATTCAGATTGATAACTTGTGTTCCTTCAAGCCTAAAATGAGATGAAAGTCATTGGATTCCCCCTTTCTATGAGGTCCTCATGTAATATATGTAAAAAGGCACTGTAACGACCACATGATTGCAAGAGATTACCCCCTCCCCCCACCCCGCATAACTCTCATCGTATATCCGGAGGCAACTGCTGGAATAATGAAAGGCCTGAAAGCTGTTTCTTCACAAGTAGGATGCCACAGCGCTCTGGCCCGACTCCAGAAGAGCAGCATTCACAGCAAACATGCTGTGAAGGGCTTCCTCAAACACATGTGTATGTCTAAACTCATATACACAAATCCACTTTCCATCGATACAGAACAATACAGTATTCCACACAGTAATGTGCATCATGCATCAGGAAACACCAATGGACCACAGAATTGCGTTGACCACTATTAAAGGGATATTCTGGGTAAAATATAATTTAAGTTCAAAAGATGTAACTTACCACAGCGAATCATTTGTCAAATGTGCTTTTGACTAACTTTAAATGTGGTTTGAGTTATCTGAAATTATATTTAGCGCTGTTATCATCCAAAACAAATCTATTTGATTTAATTAAAACAATTACATCTTTAAAATGTGTTCATCTAAAGTGCTTCAGATCAGCACAAATATATTCAGTGGGAAAACATGATTTAATTGCATTGCATTTATGCAATTAAACGTCTAAACATGGTTTAAATATGGTAGCCTGTGATACAAGGTTTCCTTGACTTAAAATGGTATGGTTTTGAACATGTTGGATTTTTTGATAAATATATAAAACCTTTTTAATATGTAATATGAATTATTTGTGTATGTGTGTGTGTGTGTCTTTAAAACTAGGTATAAACAGTTACATTTTGTTATATTAATGTCATTTATTTTTATGCTGCACTGCAGTACTCCAGTAAACATGCAATGGCATATACACATACGATCTAGCTGAAGTCATGTCTTCCTCTGTATTAGACATTAAGCATGTTCTCAGCAGACTTGAGCCTCTGTTTGGAGTTCCCTGCTGTTTACAGGACCACACAGATCTGTTTTTCTGCATGCCTGTGATATTATGTCACCCTATTCCAATAATGAACACTCACAATGAAAAGTGGATGTTATTCGGGTGTCAAAAAATGTAACCCGCACATATTTGCTCCAATTCCAAAACAATCAAACCTCAAATGTTGTTGATCTGAATGACCAGTCATGGTCAGTTGTCAGGGATGGAAAAATATGTTCTAAAAATACTCTGTTTTCAAGATATAACGCAGAAAGTATGAATCATTGACATAAACAGAGTTTTATTCTCTCATAAACGAGTGTCCAAAGACAGTAAAGTCTTGTCAGTGAAGCATGTAAACACATAATATATTGTCCTTAAGCGCAGATACATGAGATGCACACATCTTCAAAGCTCCTTATCAAATCAGCTTTCCAGTTTTTGCAACAGATATCACTGTAATAATATTAGCGAGAGACTTTACGAGAGGCTTTATTTAACTATGCCATTTACAATAAGCACCACTGCCTTCACTGAATGCGTGTGTCTGTGAGGGTCATAAATTAGGCATAAAAATTGCTTATTGCAGGTTCATGACATAAAGTGTAGAAAATTGGGTGTTATCGGATTAGACAAGACCTACAGTAATAGCAGCGGCCTTGGACAGAGAACACACAAGTAAATACATGATAAAGCAGAGCCAAAATCAAGGTTATGCTTCCTATGATTCATTTAGCTCTATTGACTGATTGGATTTGTGAAAACATGCTGTATGATTTAAATGAGATGATCCCTCAGCAAATGGCTGTATGTATATATATCATTTTTTAAGCAGTCATTGTAGAGACATGATACAACGGTAAAATAATGGTTTCATGGTTTCATTTGTGTTGTGTTATATAAATTGACACCTGAGTTAGTTTTTTTTAAACAACGTAACTGCCATAGCAGTGACTATTCATTCTCAGAAAAAACGAAAAGAAAAAAAGTTACAAAAGCTGTCACTGGTTTGGTACCATTTCAAAAGGTAAAATTCTTTACCTAATAGCCTAAATGGTATGACTGCTTTTGTGCCCACCTTTTTTTTTTTTTTTTTTTTTTGGAGAGTGCTTGTCAGTTTCGTTTACGATACACATTACTGTCAGTGGTCCATGAGTAATCTATCACAGGCCAAAAGCTGGGAACTAGCATGCTAGCCTTGAACATGTACAATGTAAACAGTCCTGTTTGGAGTGACAGGAGGGAAGCTTTTGTTAAGACTGCATTAGATCACAACAACACTTTTGTCAGTGTCCAAACCTGGCTCAACTTCAGAGAAAGAGGAACTCACAGCACAGATGATCAGACAAAATATGAGATCAGAGGCAAAGCAGTCATCGCAAACAGATTCAAGTCACATGGTCTCATTGAGATAAATGGTTGAAGTTTTGAGCCTAGCAGCTTGAATCATAAATCTATTGTCCATGTGATGCTTTGATGCTCTACGACAAACAACCTTGACTTAAAGGGGATCACGAGGCTGTTTTTACAGGATTGTCTGGAGGAAAGACAATGCTAAGACACTTTGACAGACTTGTCATGTGATGGCTGTGGTAGCAGTAATCACTGCTGGAGAATAAAAAAGTAAAACTAAACAGAACTAAATCCAACCCTGACAAGAACAACTATATGCTTTCATAATTACAAACATAATTATTATTTTTACATCATTATTATAAGTAACATAATTAATTATATAAATTATCAGTACTGAAGTTGTATTTAAAAAGGTCTGTCACTTTTGCAAAATAAACATTTTAGTTCCATTATAGAGTTTTAGACCACAGGGGAATGCTAAAAAAAAAAAAAAAAAAAAAAAAATAAAAAAAAAAAAATTGAAAATTGAAAATGGTCAGTTTATAAACAAAACTAAACTTTAAAAAAAAAAAAATAAATACTTAAAAAAAAAACTGACCTGCAACAACACCACAGTTCTGTTCTATCAATCACAGACCGTACAATTAAACACATGGTACACACAAAAGCTGGCTTGATATAAGTAATATTAACATTAATAAGATATATATATATATATTTTTTGCATATTTTCTTAGTTCAAGGCACCACAAATTGAGATAACACATTTTTTCAATAGTAGCCACAAAGAAGACATCTATTTCAAAATCCAGCCTGACAATTAACAAATCAAATGTGGTATGCCAAATCGACGCTCATCACTAATTTTCTGCTATGTTTGAGTGAGTGGAAATGATAACAAAAACAATGTTTTAGGAAATGTCCACCCGCAGAGCCTCGTCTCACTTGTACGTTTTCTACCCTTCTCCTGCTGTGCTATTGAGGCTTTATTTGAGTGGGATAAGCACTCCACTGCTTCCCACAACTCTCTGTTTGAATTTCCCAACATGCAGCAGGCTCATAACCATAAAGAGCTCCTTTCAAAAATGGAGAATACACATGTGTGACAGTGTGACGTTCTGGGCTGTATATATATATAGGAAGAAGGGAATCAAAAGACATTCACTCACTTGGGCAAAAGTGAGATAAAAAGAGCAAAAACATGTATAGACTTTTAATGAGTTATAATTTCACTTCAAAACAAATCTATCCTTAAATCAATAATGGAGAGAGAATAGGAAATGACAGGAGGAAATGTGAAAACAGTAGCCCAAATGAGCTCCGCGTGTGGAGGTTTCAAATCATGTCTCTCTAAGCTTTCTTACTGTGCACTCATGCCATTGACGTTTTATTCCCATTTATTCTGCCTGGGCCCCGGTTGTCTTATACATGCTCTTTTCTCACACACACAGCCTTCCTGTAACCTCATCACACCCCATTTGGGCTTGGTAAAAGCTTTGGGCTTTATCTGGCCACATTGATTTACAATGTTTACAACTGGCTATCTTCAGTGTGAGCAGAGAGAAGCTGAGAGAATTGTAGTCTGGAAAAATGGCAAATTCTTTTATTTCCCAGGTAAGGTAGCCAGACGCTTAAATGCGACAAACGCAAAGTATTGTCGTGCTTCAAAACGTGCACTTTTCTAAATCCAAAACAGACTAAAATTGAAAAGGACAGTTCACTAAACATTGCTGAGTGTAATTTATTCATCCTCAAGTCATTCCAAATCCATAAGACTTTTGTTCATCTTCGAATCACAAATGAAGATATTTTTATTGAAACCTGTGAGATTTATGTCCCTCAACTGCAAGTCCATTCCACCAAAACTTTGACATTACAAACTATTCATAAAGATATTGAAAATGTAATCCATATGAAACTTCTGAAAATATTTGCAAAGTAAAAAGATACTTTACTTGATGTACAGATGTAATTTAGACTTTTATACACATACAAACTTTGATCAATTCACAAATAGGGCACATTAAATATGGTGAATGGAAGCTCAAATGCTCCAGTTTGATTTGCGAGAACCAATGATTTGTTGTTTCGTGTCACACAAGCATGTTT
Source organism: Carassius auratus (assembly GCF_003368295.1). Taxonomy (NCBI): domain Eukaryota; kingdom Metazoa; phylum Chordata; class Actinopteri; order Cypriniformes; family Cyprinidae; genus Carassius; species Carassius auratus. The sequence continues at coordinate 27,012,867 of NC_039251.1, forward strand.
GAGCTTCCACAAGAACCAGTGAGATTTGTTTTTGCCAACCCAGGCTCATTGGAAATGCGTGCCTCTAAATACATTTCTGCAGCACCACTATTATGTCGCTTACTGCACAAGTGAAATGTCAAATGTGTATTGCTGTGTTTTTATTGCGTTTCTTTAGGTACGTATTGCGGTGTCTTAAAATTCAAATATCCGATGAGTGTCACTTAAAGTTAATGCTCTATCTTGTTGGAAATATCCCCTACACCAAACCCATCCCTGAAACCTACCAGATAGTTTTTCAACATAATATTCCTAAAGTAATTATGGAAAAATGTGGCTTTATTAATCGAAACTGTGGACCTGCAAATCATACTTTGTGTGAAAAGGAATAGGAATAAAAGTTGTGGGCGTTTTACTGCCTCATATTCATTTCAACTTCCAACTGCAGCGATAAGTCCAGAAATTTTTTTAGTTTTGCAGAAATGTGCATTGATCATGTTTATAAGATCAATGTTCTTTCAATGAATAAGGACATTTTCATAATTGGGTTTATATTTAAATGTTTGCCTAATTTACTGGAGCTCTGTTGTAGTTCTCCAATTAACCCTTGCATTTTTGGGATTTTTATTCAACACAGTTACAAAATTTATGTTAAAATAGTCTACTCAGCAGATGTTTACTTCCTCCCAATTACAAGCAATATAAACAGCATATATGGATGATATATGCCTTTTTCATTTGCTAGATCACATTCATGAATTAAAGTGCTACAACCTTGTGCAGGAATGGCAGGGGCAGAAACACAATACTCCCACTCTCACAGACTCTCTCTCACACCGTTAATGCCGCATTATAGAGCTCCATCCATATTTTAACTTTCCCTTTCTCTATTGTGAATTGACTGACATTCACCAGCATAACTCGTGTACACAGTTTGCACATTGCTTGACCCCTCCCCCATTAAAAACAGTTGTTTATAGGCCACATTTGACGTACTTCCTTATAATGTGTTAAACATCTGTTTCACTTAGCCAGTAGGTAAAGAGTGTATGATGTGGTGGGAGCACACACAGAACAGTCACAGAGTGGTGGAACTATGATGTCACGTCGTTGGTTAAAACCCGGAAGTGAGTAAGGATTTTAGCACTTCCAGTTCCATCTTCCCAGAGTCAATGGGTTTCCTGAATAGGAGTTTGGTTAAATCTCCTAAAATAAAGTCTGTGGTTCACACAAGCTTAAGATACTTTGATGTTTTATTTTACGACATAAAACACACCAGTTACATTTATTTTTTAAAACTGTTTTTTTATTATTATTATTATTATTATTACGTTTTGCATATGGATATTTTTCTTACAAAAACACATTGATACACTACAGAAGGCCTTTGTTCAGCCCCTGGAGCCATGTGACACTTTTTAATGGATGGTACTTTTTATTTAACTTCTTTTGGACTGATGCATTGAAACACCCTGCTGAGTGCCATGAAACATCTTTAAAGATCATAGACAATTTTTATATGACTCTGACTGGATTCGTCCGAAAGAAGAAAGTCATATACACCTAGGATGACTTGGGATGTGTAATTTATAGGCTAATTTATATTTTTGGGTGAATTAACCCTTTAAAATGGTTTCTGTACAACATTTTATACTGTAAATGTGGCCCCCGGTGCCTGGATTATGGTCAAAACAAATTTCTTGCAGGTATTTTTTTATGCTTGAACCACGTTTTATGACACCCCCTAATTACACAAAGTACTCCAGTCTTTCTGTGGTCCAAGGTAAACTAGCCTGTAAAATCTACACAGTGAACGCAAAACTACGGAATCACAAAACAACTAGTACTAGCAGAATGTGCTTTACCAGAAATCTGAAACATTATAGTTTGAAAATGTGTGAAAAATAAGGTGGATAGCCCCGTCAAGCCCCACCCTAGCGTGGCTACTGAGCACTGCACAGCATGTTATGATAGTAGAGATGTGGGTCAGCTCTGGGGCACGTCCAATCTTACATAAGCAGCCATTGTGCCACACAGCCACACAATCACACTCATGAACCCATTAACACCAGTGAGAGCGTGTGTGCTTTATTTTTTCTGTATAAGACATGGCAAGATCAGTGGCTCACTCTGTATTGTGTTGCACTCTTTCACAATGAAGGACTCTCACTAAAACGTCCATGATTAGAGAGATTACATACACATTTAAAACAATATGTGCAGAACATAAGGCTATCATATTAGTACATCTTGCTTAAGATCCTTAAGAAAGAGAAAAAAAATATCCCCATGAATGCACATATGTTCAGATGAGTAGTCAAACATGCATAAATGCATCCATTAATTGCTTCTGTACTGTCACTTGAGTCTTGTGTTTACCCACCCCACTATCAGATATTGAAAAACACTGGGAGAAAGAGAGAGAGAAGCAAAAGAAAATGAAAGAGACTTCCTTGTCGATGAAAGTTGCACAACTACCTTAAGAATGTAGTAAACAAGACAATTTCCTTGGTTTCATCAGACCATTGTCACTGCGATCACAACAACATTAATCACATGCAGAGACAAATAACAAATGATTCAGAAACTTGTTATTGGAGTGTGTTGTTGATTAAAAAGGTATCAGAATGCAACCACATATTTACTCCCTCATGAACAACCCTCAATGGAATCTTTGGACATTTTATTTATTTATTTATTATTTCTATTTTTTTGCACTGATTTTAAATGACAGTCAAAACCCATATACAATCTTAAGTAGCACAGTCATATTTCTAGCAATAGCCAAACCATACGTGGTATGGGTCAAAATTATCTATTCTTTTATTCTTTTATGCCAAAAATCATTAGGATATTAAGTAAAGATCATGTTCCATTAATATATTTTGTCAATTTTGTATTGTAAATATATAAAAACTTAATTTTTGATAAATTATATGCGTGGCTAAGGACCTTAGTGATTTTCTCAATATATATATATATATATATATTTTTTTTTATATATATATATATATTTTTTTTTTTGCAACCTCAGATTCCAGATTTTCAAATAGTTGTACAGTATCTTGGCCAAATTGTATCCTAACAAAGCATACATCAATGGAATACTGTAAATAATAACAAAACCCTGGTTTTGTGGACATGGGTCATACATACATATGCACATCGATTTAAAAAAGTGTGCATTGGATACGAGTTGGCATTTGTATTGTGATGCATCGTTTTTAACATATTTGCATCCATTAAGAAATTATTCACTTATACCTAATTATTAGTGGATGCTCTATACTTTAATTATTTAGAAAGTGACCAACTAAACTCCAAGTCACTTGTGTGTGTTTACGGCATTAATGTACAAAGTACAGGGTCTGTTAAGAAGAAAATAAAATGATAACCATCATAAATATGTTATAGCTCATGCTCATATAGCTATTTTTTTTTCCTTCACAGTAATATTGCCCCATGCCTACAGTTGTTGACCCTTGTACTAGTCCACTACTGGCAAAAAAGTTTAAAATATACACATGATGCATAACAGGTAACCCAGTGCTTTCTGGGGCAGATGAACCTGTTTATCACTTTGGTTTGCCTTGACTACAATTCCGAGGAGCTGTTTGAATGAAGAACATTTCAGAAAAAAAGTTAAAAGATAAATAGGGATGGGTTAGTGGTTCAGCTTGATGTGATAATGGCTTTTGTAAATGGGTGGATGTGGTTGTGGGTCATCCGTTATTGTTTCTGTGCTGGACTGGGCGTGTGAGAGAGATCGGAGTCTGGACATAGCCCCCCGGAAACAGCAAACATTCCCACTTATCACAGTCAGGCCTGGGAAAGAGCCACAGGCTGCGGCCAGGCGTAAACAAGCAGGAAAGAAGGAGCCACTGAAGAAGAGAGAGGCCACATTCCATGACTTGTCTGAGCAAAGAGAAAGAAAGCGAGAGAGAGTTAGTGAGTGATTATTGGTTAATTCCAACATATTTTCTCAAAGAATTTCCTGTAAACTCCCAGAGAGTCAACATGTTTGTGAGACACATGAGGCTGTAAGCTGACACAGAATTTCATCTGAATTTGTGACTCATGGACGATGCCTTATCAGCCTGATTGATTTCAGATGTCTAGTCATTTTTTTTTGTCCTTTAAACCAATTATCCCGTGTTTGTTTTTGTGGTTGTTCTCTGCAGCTGGCTGGTTTTATGTTTAGGAGAGAGTGGGATAAGATCAGAGCTGTGTCACCCCTAATCTAGCAAACTTTGCATAATATTTATAAAATACCATATATTTGGAAAGGCCCACTCATATACAGCTGACTGCAATTCAGTGTTTTTTTTTTTTATGCATATGAAATCAAAAAACCAAATGAGTTTCATTTCATAGAAAATGTATGCAGCTCTACATTTCATTTGTAAAAGGAATGTATATGTTTGGGTGTGTGTTATAATGTAAAGGTTTGGGATTGGCAAATACTTATTAGTGTTTTTTTTAATTAAGCCTCTTATGATTACAGGAATGCATTTATATGAGCAAAAATACAGTAATTTCCTATTCAGATATATTTAAAAAATTAATATATTAATTTAATGTCAAAGCTGAATTTTTAGCATCATTACTCTAGTCTTAAGTGTCCCATGATTCTTCAGAAGTCATTCTAATATGCTGATCTGATAGAAATATTTTAAATAATAACACTAATAATAATAATAATTATTATTTATTTAATAATATAATTCCACTTTTTAGAGGAAAATCATATTACTATGTAATAGATGCTAAATTCTTATTGGACAGTTTAAATGAAATATATAGCACAGTTTACTCCTCCGCTCTACACTATGTGCCCTGTTTCACCCCTTTTCAACTGTGCACGCTGTCATACACACAAGCACATGAAGTCCATGTTGTTTATATGATAAAGCAGGTGAGCTGTGGGGCGGGTCAAATCTAAACCCCGCCCTCCCTGCTGCTACTGCTACTGTGAGTTCTGGGAAAACAACAAAGGCAAAAGAGGAAAACGAGAGGGGGGGGGAGGGGGACCATGAGCTCACCCCCTGAATACTGGCCAAGTTGATGGTGAGTCATCCCAGGTGTGCTCAGGTGTTTGTGTTTGTCTGTTTTCAGTCTCATGAGCTCTTTGTAAGCCTCAAGCTGTCTTTGTTCATCGCATGCTTGTATGGAGCAACCCTATTACTCTGTCTGACCTATCAGCATCTGTTTGCCAGACAGACAGAAAGAATAAAGCAAAGAGTGAAAAAGGGTGTCTTTGATAGGACATCTGTCTGCCTGGCGAGTTTCTGCAGGTCAGATCTGGAGAGACAGAGAAAAAGCGCGAGAGGGAGGGTGGGAGAGGACTAATCCTTCTGCTGAGTCTGCCTTCACAATATCAGCAGAAATATATATATATATATATAATCCAGTGCTTACGCAATGCTGAAAGTTCAACATGAATCAGCTGAGAAACACTTGGCGTCTCACCTCAGCCTCGCCATTACTTTCAGTACACCAGCACACTTACTGAGCAACTCATTACTTTCATATATCTCACAGAAGAATGAAAATGCAGTTCTCTAATTCAATGAAAAATTTCATGGGCAAAAATAAAACGTCCATTGTCTATTGTCAAGAGATTATGTGACTTTTTGACCAAGCAGTTCAACACAGTGAATCCGTATGAATAACTTGAATCTGTGGCTAAATTAATAAATCTTTGCTCTCAAACAAAATTCCCAGTCTTGTGGAATCCTATAGAAATGCCTGGATTTCATCTGTGTAAATTCGCTGAACAAGCAATATGTGATGACAGTATTTTTCAGCACGTTTAAAAGTGTGATTGTTGCAACCCGATCTTAATTCATTCATATTTTACGAGGTCGCTAATTCAAATAAATTTGTACGACCATACCTGTACGAATTCATGCGTTTTGTGAAAAATCGGAAGTATTTTATGAGTTGGCAGATTCGTAGGAAATCGTATGAAAGACCACCCCTAACCTCACCCCTAAACCTATAAACCTAAACCTAAGTGAAGTCGCATGAATTAGTCACCTCATAAAATATGTACAAATTGGTTGTGAGACACATAAGCGTCGATTGTTGATTTAAAAATTTCATACAAAAATGATTGCACTTTATTTTACAGTACGTGTACTTACATGTACTTATACTGTACTTACAGTATTTATCTAAGAAAGTTCTAGTAATACAAGTTAACTGCATGGGGTAAGGTTAGGTTTAGGGATAGGTTCAGGGTTAGTACCTAGTTATTACATAGTTATTGTAATTACTATAATAAGTACATAGTATGTACATGAGGGTCAGGACTGTAAAATAAAGTGCTACCGATTTTTTTCTCTTGTTTAAATGTTTAGCCTGTGAATTTAAATATCTTTTAATCAAGTTAGCATTTCGCTGACACAGTAGCTGAATTTAAGTCAATTGTAACACTAGTTACTTTTCAGTATTCTTAAAGATTTAATATAGCTTAAACATTTATAACTATGGGTCTTAGTTTAAAATTGATTCAGGACCAATCTGAGAGCAACTCTGAGCGAGGAAAAGACAAACTTTTATTTTAGTGAGGAGGCGGGGCTGACCCTGTTGCTAGCGATGACACAGTCTTTTGAAGACTGTGATTGGTTGGTCGTCCAAGAAGTAAATAAAATAGCGCTTTTAAGAGTAGTAAACAGTTTAAGCCCTATAAGCCTTTATTTAAATAAATAAATAAATAAATATGCTGTGCTGTAATTGTTTGTGTTATCAATTTGGTTATAGAAGGTTATGACAGACCCAAATCATCACTGCTGCTTAGTTGCATTTTTATAGTTGCTAAATATGTTAATGTAGTTAGTGCAGTGATTACTTCCATTTCTGGCACTATGGCTTTTCTGCGTGGTGTTGGAGATGTTAGCGTGTCTCTAATAAGATCAGTCACGAGCATAATCCCTGTGTGATCTAATAGCATCCTATTAACTCACTGTCATGCATTGTGCAACACATTTCTTCTCCCTCATGTTTCGTCCATTTTCACCACTGCTAAAGAAACTCTTAAACCTTAAGTCCTTGTCCATACTCCTAACAATTTTGGACCTCTATTAAGGGTTTAAGATGCTTTCTGAATTACTTTTTTCGTTACTAGGATATTTTCTTTACTATAATCTTTTTATGAGGAAAATAATTTCCTAAGAATTCCTAAGAATTTTCTAAGAATTTCCGAGAATTTTGTTACTTGGAGCAACTTTTAGCACTAAGATTTTTAATGAGTTCATGCCCAGAGCTCTTCTGACTAAAATTTCAGGCTGTGAAAACAATAATTTGACCTGTTTCTGCAGTATGTAAGATAAAACAGCAGTGTACACTTATATTTCACACATATGCACAGTGGAAAACACATTTATACACTCAGAAACCTTGATTTCTTCTGCACCATTGGGTCTTCCAGCTCATCAAGTCCCTCCAAGGTACAGTGCAGTATATATGATATGTGGTCATTTAGGGACCACGTCTAACCAAATAATATCTATTTAATATGTTGCACTTCAGCATGTCTCAAACACTTAACATGATTAGTTTAACCCTCAGATGGCTTGTACTCTCTCTCTCTCATTATTAAAGCTCATTAAGCCCCTCAGTAGATCAGTATGCTACATCAGTATCAGTGCAAGTTTCAATATAACCTGCATAGGGATATAATAACAACTAAAAATGACTCTAGATCAGCACTGTTACTCTAATGAGTTTTATAGATTTGACCTCAGGACAATCAGGAGCCCTGCTTTAAAAGGGTTTTCATTCAAGGGGCTTTTCTCTTCCATGGAAAAGAAAAAGTGTGTCTCTGATCATTTTAGGAGAGATTTTCAACTAACTAACTATCTATCTATCTATCTATCTATCTATCTATCTATCTATCTATCTATCTATCTATCTATCTAAATAATTGCGTGGTAGATCTCAACAACACTTTAAACACATATTAAAAACACGGGTGCAAGAATAATGGCCATATAAAATGAAAAGTAAATATTAAAGCAATCATAGTTTAACTGATTTAATTGTCCCAATACAATTATATAATGTATATTGACATTTTTCAGGATATCCTCACTACTTTTCTGGGCCATGAACATATCAGTTGCATTGCTGTCTATGGAGAGTCAGAAAGCTCTCGGATTTCATTAAAAATATCTTAATTTTATATTCTCAATGGAGGTCTTACGGGTTTGAAACGACACGAGGGTGAGTAATTAATGACAGAATTTTCATTTTCGGAAGAACTGTCCCTTTAAGTGCAAAATGAGAATAGTTTATTGCCACAACACTACAGTGTATCACTCTGTTATGTGTGGTGTGTCCCCTTGTAAATCTTAAACCAGGGATTTAAATGTTTTTGTATTTTTTTTTAAAAAAAAAAAGAAAGAAAGAAAGAAAAAAAAAAACACTGGCACAGTGTTGCCGTATTTATAGTAAACACTGTCGGCTCTCCATCATCAAGCCTGAGTAGCCATTCTCCCATCTGCAATATGATTTTAATCACCCATTACTTTTTATTATTTAATATGATCAATTAGTGTGTTTAATTGGTCCAAACGAACTGTTTTTAGCTGATGAGGGCTGTGATGGATGAGGGGATTGTCAGCAAATTAAGGAAAGCTGTTTCTCTCAGGGACTTTCTCCCTACTCTCATTCAGGCCTCCCGGGTCTTTCCTGGTCTCAATCATATACACACACAGTATCTCCAAAAAAGTGAGTCTGAATTGCCCGGTTGTTCCCGTCAGTCTAATCGCTTACTGATTCTGACATTGTGCAGACATCGGTGGGAAACTACCAGGATTCACGTAAGCAGACAGAGCTTTAAATGAGACATGAGTCAAAGTGCTGCTCAAAGCTGGCTTGATTATGCATAAATCTGTCTAATCGGTCAGGACATGCTGACCGAACATATCAGGGAGTCTTGACACAGAAAGCCAGCCCGTCTCAACTCAGTGGGATCCCAGGAACCCCTGCATCTGCTGAGGAAGGCCAGAGGGAAGGATCCCAGACCTGTTTATTTTGATCATTTTGTCGCCCGTCCCAAACCCCCACACTGTTGGCACTGACCAGGCTGTGCAGTACCATCTTACCCCAAGACTTCATTACCATTTTAATTAGCAGGGGCTTGAGAATTAATAATCCTTCATCATATGGCTTTGGGCATTAGAATTCATAATCCCTTTAGTCAGTTATGTATTCTGGGTCAGACAGTAGATCAGACCATTGTGAGTGTCTTCATGAACTATTTGTTTAGTCTGCGTTTAATTGACCGCACAGACTCCTTGAACTTTACATCACTTAGGTAGAATGGATTCCGAGTGTTTGTGTGTGACATGTCTGGGATGTTGCTCATCTGCTGTCTGGCCGAGCCGTGTCAAGTCGTGTCATTTGTAAGCTATGAAACAATTATGAGCAGAGACGCTGGGTTTCTTAATGTTACTTTTTTATTGCATGTGGCTATTCAGAATCAATACAGTTCTAAAGCAATGCTAATTACACGAAGTTTAAATTATCATTTCTAAGTAGCATCACAATGCAAAGAATATGAAATATATACAATGGAAGACACAGGAAAAAAAATAAAATAAAATCGCACAGGCATCGACGTATTCAAGCTTTCCATACTGAGAAACAGCATTCACAAAAGAACACTGCTGAAATTACTGTTAGGATTCAACAGCAAAAAAGAATAATAAGGAAAAAAGAAAAAGAAAAGAAAAAACACTTTTCCATTTAAAAGTTGGCAGAAAAAAGGAGTACAGCAAAAAACGTTAAGGTTTTAAATATATTAACACAGTATTTATACATTTGGTTCCTTTCTGTAAACTAATCTTTAAAAAAATGTAAATATTGCATATGCCGTTTGTGAATTTGTACCTATTTTTGCAATATCAAGTATTATTCACTGAATTTTTTTTTATTTTTATATCATAGCGTTATCAAATATCCTCGAAGTGGCATTTATCATACAGTGTACATACTTTTACAAACGTACTGAAGAATTAGAAAAGAAAAGCGCCAGGCCAGAGTTCAGCCTTTGGCAAGTACCTTCATTAGTGCTTTAGTTGTTTCGGGGGAATTCATTCAAACACATACCATATTTATATATCTATATACAAAAAGACATAAGTTATCATCTTTAACTTAAAAACATCAGTTGCAATCTCTTTATACACTATGTACAGCTTTCTAGGCAAACGTTTTTCATATACTTAAGTCAAGTTGTGTGTGTTATGTTGTACTTTGTTTTCGCTTGCTTGCGTACGACTCTGCCTCTATTGGTGGATGTGTAGGCCGCGCGTTTGGTCTCCTGCGGAGATCCCCACAATACTCTACATTCAAAAGTGTCTTGTGTTACAATCTAAGGAGTTTGTAAGTGCAAGACAAAGCATTGGTTCTGACGAGTCTATCCCTGTCTGACGGTAGGGAGCAGCATTAATGGTGTCAGGCCTTCTGAGACGTCCCTGAATCTATCACTCTCTCTTGAGCTGACGGGTACGGGTGTAAGGCGAAGGGAAGCCTGTGTGTTCAGAGCAGTGAGAGAGGGGCAAGTCAGCAGAGGCTTCTGGGTTGTTAAAGACAGTGAGTTAAAGTGTGCTAGCATGCCTAGGCTTGAGGTGAGGAACTCCTCTCTCTGACCTGAGGCGCACGACATCATTCATCTAGCGTACCGTAAGGGTTGTGTGTTAATCGCGTGTGGCTTCGTTCCAAAACTGATAACTCCTCTGCTCTGGATGCCTGCTTTGCATATGTGCGGGGTGGTGGGCAGGCGGCCACCCGTGCGGTCCTTTACCAGCTCCGATAAATAGTATTATATTAAAATCCTTTAAATATCTGTGTAGAATGCAAAATAACATTAATAGATCTTTGAATGCAACGCGAGACTTTTCTCCGCTGCAGCACAAGACATTCAGGTAGCATGGCAAACAGTAATCTTTGATACTTTCGTGAGTGTATGCAGGTCCTCCAGAAAACACTGTTTGACAGTACAGTCAGTAAGGCTTTGGATTGGTGGGTTTTTTCCGTTTTGTTAAGTTTTTTTTTTTTTTTTTAAGAAAACATTCACTTGTAAAAATAAATTAATTTCTCAATATATATTCTTTTTGTAAGTCATGACCTGGCTCGTTCTGAGGTAGGTTTTTTTTTTTTTGTCTTTTCTGATTTCCAATTGTTGAGTGAATTTCTGAAATGCCACCACTGTGCAGTGTTGCGAACACATGCACGCATGTGCGGATCGGATGTCTCTCCTCGTGTTTGGTTCACAGGTTTTCGGGGAGGGTTTGAGGGACACCGGCCACTCCAAGTCCAGAGCTCGTAACAAAACCAGTGAAAAAAAGGTCCATAACACAAAAACTGAGGGAAGGGATTGTAGTGAGTAACAGATGGACACGAAGTCCCGCCTATGTGTCTTTGAGTTATCGTCATGCCTCGCGCTGTGGTCAAGTGTCCGTGTTGCTTTGACGACAGCCATTCAAATGGATTCGGGAGGTCAAGGGTCAGCAAAGAGCTGAAGAAGCAGCAGCAGCAGCAACGTGGTCCATCTGTCCACATGAGCGCCTCCTCTTCTCCTCTCGATGGAGATGAAGGAGCTTTAATGAAGAGACTGGCTCTGTTTAGTCTGCAAGACATAAGAGAGAGAGAGAGAAAGAAGCACATTAATGCGATGTCTATAAATATCCAGACAGAGAAAGCACACAAACCAATAAAACACAATGTTCCTTGAGATCAACACGGTCATGCTGCTGTCACATACCACAACAGCCTTCTATGGGCATTCACTAATGTTTCTGCATTTTTCTGCAATACTATTATATTCCTCTGTGCCTTGTCTGGAAAATCGTTCCTTTTTCACAGAGCGGTGTGTGTTTTTCCATGACCATCCGTATGTGATTTATACATGAGGAATGAAGCAGACTAGTGGGGGGATAAAAGGTCACACGCTCCCCCTCTCTCATTCTCTCCTTTACCAAGTAAGGAATGTGCGCTCTTTTGCTACGAGCAACAGAAGTGGCAGGTGCTCAGAGACAGACGAGGGGAACACTCGCTGACATTTAGCACTTATGCAGCTGACGGAAAGAGCACAAAAATACAACACATTCACTACCAGGCCACACAGCTTTAAATGTTCAGCAACATCCATGTAAGATGTCATTTAATATTTCAATATTTAAATGTTGAATTTCTTGCTCTAAAGATGCAGTTCCAAAATGGGACTTTATAGACAGGTTTCTCCTGGCGAACTCTACATGAGACATTGACTGAAACAATAGTTTGTGTGCGCACATTACCAAAATGATACAATTATTAAAACATCTATACAATTCTTGCCAGTGTAAGAATCCATCTGTGTGAATGGTCTCATAAAAAATAAAAATTTTGACATGTAAATATCAAAGTGTCATTTGACAGTTTGCTTCTCTCTTGCTGCTGTCTGGGTTCTGTTTACAAGACTAGATGGCTATCCTGACCTCTCACCCGTTGTACTTGTTTGTGAGGTTTCATTTGCAAGTAGGCCTGACACTGGGCGGAAGTCTCTGCAAACACAAACCCCTCATGGGCCTGTACTCTAGCGCCGCCCCCCTCTGAGCTCCTCCTCCTGCTTTTCATCCGCCTAGAACAAGAGGTGTTTTCACAGAGCGAGACTCACTCTCACACACACTTAACAAACCCTTGATTCACGGCCTTCGGCTATACAGCACGCCATAATCGCTCCCATTATCTGGACTGCCCGCACACATTCCCAACGCTTCCGCATGTGAGCCCGATATCACAACATCCACTCCAACGGGGATGGAAGCAATTCCCATGACCGTCAGAATGGCTGTATTCGCTCACGTAGAGCTGGGTAAAGTCAGGGAGGAGGGGCCAGCGAGAGGTCAAGCGTTTCACGGTCGTAAAGAGCCTCATCTTTTCCTGCTCTTTGATACCTCCCTCTGTGTGCTATTACGAGGTATTACTCTTCCAGTTAAGTGCTGACAGAACTGTTTGCCCATGGCCAACTAGTGAGGACAGAGAAAAAGTTCAATACAGCAGCATCTTGAAGATCTCTAATCCGTTAAATAGCAGAAGATATTATTTCACCACATGCATGTGACGTCATTTACAATGGCCCTGAACTAATGTGGTTCAAATGAAGGTGATGTGACCATGTTCAGGAAACATATACCACAATAATGCATCGGTACTATGGTGGTTAATCAGCAAGTTACATTGTTGAATGGGAAATGCACCCCTGCATAGGTTGGGTCCTATTCTTTATTTATTTATTTGTTAATTTACTGTGTTACATTATGTTATAAAGTCAGAAGCTACACTTTAATATCTGTACTATTACCTACATTTTTTTAGGCCTAATGGAGGCTGTAATGCATGTCTAGCTTCTAGTAGCCCATGAATGGATAATGACATTATATGACCTAACCTACTTTACTGTCACCAATGAGTGCTTCAGAGACAACAACTCTAAAATAACGGCACTATATTGACTACAGAAACATCAGTGTAACCTCTAACATGACAGCGCAGTGGAAACCTTGATGTGAACTTGAGCTTGGCTGCTCGTATCCATACTCTCCGAGTACCATGTCGGGTGGTCTGCTTCCGTCATGTGTATAAATAGACTCAAAACAGACAAGAGATCTCTTTCCCTCTCTCGCTGATTCTCACATTCACACTGATGCCACGGGGCTGGAGTCATGTGAGACTGTGTGTGTGTGTGTGTGTGTGGAGGTCAGAGAGGCAGCTTGAATTTCACACAGCTAATTAAGCAAGAGGAAGCTTGGCAATTCCATGGATGTCCCATTCTGATCCGGAAAGGCAGAAAAAAAATGCACCAATGAACGAGGGGAAAGAAAGAAAGAGCCATGAGGTCATGGGACAAGCACTCAACAAAGATTCAGACAGATGAATGAGCAGTGGGAGGAAATGGATATATTTCGTCCGTCTTTTTCTTAAACTTTGATCCAGCTTTATTCAGTGTGTCCTACAGTAAATCAACAGCACCAAAAAAAAAAAAAAAAAAAAAAAAAAAAAAAAAAATATATATATATATATATATATATATATATATAGATTTTTTTTTTTTTTTTCAGTTTTAGGCTTAGTAATTTTAGTACTTTGACTTACACTTATTTTTTCATTAGTTGACAATGCAACATTTCTAAACTTTGTCCAAGTTTTTTTTTTTTTTTTTTTCTTTTAATAATTGTATTTTATTTTCAATTAACAATAACAATACAGAGTTAAATTGATGAACAAATGACTTATCGGAGCTGGTTGTTTTAACTAAAAAAAAAAAAAAAAAAAAAGATACAATTGCTCAACTGAATGAACTGATTTATATTAAGTAATGACACTGTTGAATTAAAGTTACTCAAATTAAGTATCAATATCAAATAATTACTAAAATTTAATAAAAATAATAAATAAATAAATAAAAAAAAATCCAAAAAACAGAATTCTGCAGGATATGCAGAATACTGCTTGATCTTACAGCTGAATGAGTATATAAAAATCAAATCAACAAATATAAAAGCTAAATGTGAATATTCTCAAATTCTATTTTCAGTAAGAGCAGATGGAAACCAGAAGGAGGTCTTGTTGGACCCTCTGACCTCAAATTCCCTCCCCCATCTCTCTCCCTCTTGTTTTGTCTCTCAGAGTGATCTCTCAACTTCTAAACATCTTCAGATCTACATAGCTGAGTGCAACATATTGCTTCCTAAACACATTTATGACATTGAATCTTTCCGATGTCTGTGTGAGAAATCGACGCAGGTATTTAAAGCAGCTGAAATCCGGACCCCGCTGGTTCAAGTCAACAGCCTGTGAACCCGCTGCCCCCATACCCCAAAAACTATCCCCGCTCCACACACATTTGTCCCACGACTCATTTTTTATTTATTTCACAAAGGTTAAATTTAGCCCCCTGTAGCCAGGCCGGGAACAGTCTGGCGTTCTCACACACATAAAACACACAACTGTTCTCACACACCAGGCATACAGTAGTGAGGAAAGCAGCTGAGTGACTGACCGTACTGTAAACATGTGCTAGTGTTACTAATTTATTTATCTACGCCAGTCTCATATATCATAGATGGGGGGTATCAGTTTTAACCCGTGGGGTAGAAATAATGTTTCTGCTCATCTTCACTCAGCAGGATCTTCCAGTGTCGCTCCCATTAGGGATGTTCACACTGTCAGCAATTTGCAGTCATTCATTTTTAGTGAGAGTTAAAGGTAGCAAGTAACACACAAAATAAAATTTAAGGCATTCACTCATTTAAACGTGTCTGTCTGTGTTACAACAAAGTATGCGGACTACTGTACGAGTTAAGGAACGATTTGTAAACACATCTATGACAGATTTCAGATCAGTGCCAACCTGCAACAGTCTGGACATCGGATCATCAGCTATGGGAAGAGAGGCAGAGAGATGTCTGGGCAAAACGTTATACTGTATGCGTGGTGTGATGATCTTCTTGTGTAAATGTCACAGTCTAATCTCATAACACTACAGCCAACTAAGCCAACACAAATCGCCAGCCATGAATAAGAAAGTGTGTGCATAAGGATGTGTGAGCTCAGCAGATCTCACAGTCATTCCCTTTTAAACAAATCCAAAGAGCAGTAGCAAAGATAATGCCCAAGGAGCCATTTAAATTCATTTGATGACAGTAAAGCATCACTATATATTCTGCTCCCCTGCCACACACACACACACACACACACACACACACACACACACACACACTCAGATCACTTAGCTCAGCAGGGGAGAAAAGGAGTATTCATTCAGAATCAGGCCCCATGCCATGCAATTATTCCCACACATGGCATGTGCTCTTAAAGAGCATCCTATGCTGATTTCAAATGATATTTTCCAGCCACATCCCATTCAATGCCACATGCTAAACACACACACACACACACACACTTATACAGATGTTAAGTGTATAGGACGTTAACAAAGTACTGTATGTTAAATTTTATATACTTTACATGCATATATGCAAATGGTGGATGGTGCTGAATATACTGTGTCCTTTAATCCAGGAAGTCAAGAACAGAGGTACAGAAAGTACATTTCTCTTTTCTACAGATACATTCCATCCCAAGAAAAACAGAAGGGGTACAAGATGAAGGTATCATTTGTGAGAAAACCTCAAAAACTTGAGAGATTCACATAAAAAGTGAATTGTTTTAGTGGTGATTATTATGTATTGGGGTATTTTTATATTAAAATAAAATGACAGCAGTACAACAGATATTACTGTCATAGGATGTTTTTTTTTTTTTTTTCATATTGGAGGAGTAGGTATTTGTCATAGGATTGCATAATAATAATAATAATAATAATAATAAATTAAAAACAAATATATATATATTTTTTTTTTGATATTGTGAAAATCACCTATGTGTGTGTGTGCGCATGTATGCTGTTTACTTGGTCACCAAATAAAGCTTCTCAACAATGTCTAATCTGTGGCAGCATGTAATCCGCCTTATCTGTGCTCCTAAAAGTAGGGAGCAGTGAGAGCATTTAACAGAACATCTTGGATGAGTTTAACACTATAAAATCTGTTACAATAGCAGGTACTTACAGAGTCAACAACAACAAGACTGAGAGGTGAAGGAGGACATGAAGAGAGAGAAAGAACTGGGCTGCAGATTCAGAGTGATGATTGGTGAACGACAAAGAAAGCAAGAAATTAAAAGAATCCCTCAAATATGAAAATAATGAGAGGAGAAGTTAAACCCCAGAAAGACAGAATGATGTTGGGCTAGGATTCAATGGAATAGGTGTGCGTTGTGATGGGGGATGGTCGTCTGAGTCTGTTCTCTAGAAATAAAAGCAGGAGAAGTGATAGACACAATTTCTCTTTCACTGCTGCACTTTTCAATTCAATCAAGTCTATCAAAGCAGAAAGGGGCGGGCTCGGTGTGTCTGCAACAAAAGAGAGATTTCACTTCTATTTCAAGCTTGTGCCAAATGTTTTCACTGGCTATCTGACTGTATCTCCTGTATCTCTCTCTGAGCTGTTGTGTGGGGCAGCAGATGGTTGCTAATCATTAGTGTATTGTCAGGGCTCTGATGGGCCTGATAACCACTGTGCACTGCTTGGAATGGCAGGTGCACGACCCTGGCCCCCACCATCTGCTGGCCCGGCCCCTCACACACAATCTTCTCAGGGGGGAGGCTTCTCTGGAAGTCCACTCGCAGACACACTTTTTCTCTCTGAGATGAGTTCTTGGGATGTCCTCATTGTAAAATTTTTAATAAAACGTTGTTTGCTCTCCCCTCTAGTGCTATTATTATGTAGGAAGAAATGGAAAGAATACAATCTAAGGAAAAGCTTCACTGCCCAAAGCGCTCTCAGTGCTTATCTCTATAGCCCTCTGTATGCAAGGCCAGGTCAGAGGTAACCAATTTGACAAATTTTAACGTTCAATGACTCAGTGAGGATGCAGATATAAAAAAAACACACAAAAAAAAATAATAAAAAAAAATACTGAACTAAATACACCAGAGCGTGACAAAAACCAATCAGTCCTAGCAAAATGAGGCTTCGTCATACACCAGAGTCAAACATCCGGCACACTATGTAAATATGTAGTCGTGTTTGTCAAAGTATGCGTCTGCGTCCCATTCACAAACGTACTATTCAAATCAGTGTGTAAATGTGACGGGAGGAGGGAAGGAGTGGAATGTGGCATTACAGACGCTGGCGTAGTAAACAGAGCGCAGCCTATCCGTGCTCTCGACTCATGCTCAATGGATCCCGGGCTGGTGCAAGTTCCTATCGGCAAGACTATCAGGCCATTCTACACAAATACGAGCTCTGTTCTGTCTCTGTGGCTCATCTTTTGTTTTGGTGGAATGTTGTCAGTGGCCAATCACAGGGCAGGATGACTGAGCTCTTGCAAGTATGTGTCGATGTTTATGTGAGTGTTCTTTGTGGTCTCCTCCCACTGTTCTAGGGCTTCCGTGGCCTCTGGCTACGCATTTCTGCTCTGTCCACTTGTGGAGGTAAACAGAGCACTGCAGAAACACCTGCTCCACCAGCAAAAATTCTCTCACACACACCCTTAAGATCATAACTGAGCTTCTGATGTCGTCTATTTGCTTTCTGTGGTTTGTGCTTCTGCTTCTAGACTCTTTTGTGAAGTGTCATTCATCAGACAAGTCGCTCTGTTCTTCAAGTGCAATCTTTCACCTAGATATTTTGTCTCAGTAAAATGTAGAGTTCTCTTTTTAACACTTATACATAATGCAATCCCACTTATATAAAAAGTGACGCTCAACAAGAACCACACCTCCTATCTTGCATCTCATTTCAATGCGCTAGTCTACATGAGTCTATATCGGTCTATCAGCCCACATGTTTGTCTCTGAGCTACACAAACAACTTTGTTTTTCAAGTCGTGCCGAAAAACAAAAGGTGGGTCGTTCCTTTAAAGAAACCTGGCAGGTCAGAAAAACAAGCCAACGTTAACCTCACTGAACGACCTTTGCACACGTTCTGCATTCCAGCCCTGAAACCCTCGACCTGCAAACTGATAAACAACTGACTCACTTGTTTTTATCTGAGCTACTGTTCACTCAAGTATGACACAATGACTAATTCTGATTCAGAGAACAAGTCTAGGTATGATGCAAATATTGGGAACGATTTCTCTTTGCTGGATTATTGAAATGCGGATATGAGCTCGCTCTTTCTCTTTTACATTTACATCCTCTTAACCTCACCCCATCCCAAAGAGTCATCACGCTATTGTCAGCAAAACGAACATTTCAACTAATAAGCAATCCAGTACAGAGGAATAAACCCTTTAACCATGCTGTTTTCATCCTAAACACTTTGCAGGCACAGATGAAGCGATCAGTCTCTATGAATAAAAACTGCGCCACAGTTTTTAAAGAGGCTTCTCCATCATTCTGACACTCAAGTTGCTCAATTAGCTCTCTAACATAAGAGGGAAATCTGTCATGTGCCACCTTCATCTGGTGCACGGGTAATATGCTGTTGTTATTTTAGCAAAACAAACGGTCATGTCATATTTTGGCACATTAATACAGCATAATAATCATTCTAAATAAACAATTCAGAACATAGTAATATGAAAGGAATGACTGTAAATATTAACTAATGAAGGTAGTGAGCTTGCACATCACCAGTTATTAAATTTACAAAGCTTACCTTTTACTGTTGTTGCCGTCTCCTTGAACCCAAGGCTGGCATACGGACTGGCGTGTATTCCATTGATGCCCTCTTTACAGCAGCTGGCAGCTTTGAACCGGACAAGAGCATCACAGCTGGCAAGTCCTCCATCCATCAAGTTTAAGGCAATGTAGTTAAGTCCATTCTGAAAGCCAGCCGACGTCTCCCTGCACATGGGACTGTTATACTCTTCATCCGATCCTTCGTTGCTCCTCACAGAAACGGACACGTTCTCCACAGAGGCCGAACCATGCCGCCTGGCGTCGTGTGCGAATGAGGGAAAAACTGGTGTTACGGTGGTGGTTGAGGAGAATGTCTCTGAACTGTGCCGCCTGCGCCCCTGGGGGTCGGCACGAATCACCTTGGCCCCCCGGTCAGGGTCCACCAAGGCCAGAGTGGTGCCATGCAGCAAAAAAGCCTCAACGGCAGGGACTTCTACAGCCTCTTCCACGGTCAGCCTCTGCATGCAGGAGGAAGGGCTGATGGTCTGCCCACCTTCTGAGAGCTGTGAGACAGGCTGCGGAGGGGAAGTGGGCACGCCGAACGTCATCTCTGTGTAATCGTCTTTAGCTTTGTCGACCGGGCCTACCGGTTCCACCTGTGCAGTGAGGTGGTACCTCTCATCTTCCTCGGGGTGGGCGGGGCAGGATGTGAGTTCAGGAAGGGGCTCCAAACGATTAGATGGAGCAGTGTTTCCAGATTTGGGCGACTGCGAACTCACATCAATGTTCATATAATCGGAGATGGGGGACGTCCTGTGATCGGCGCAGGATCCGAGGGATGAGGCTGGGCTCTCGGAGGAAACAGTGGAGGGGGGAGTGCAACTTTCAGCAACATGTCCAAAGTCTATGTTTATGTACTCGCCAGGGCTTTTTGGCTCGGAGGGGAGGGGATGCTCATTCATGCTAGGTAATGTCCGGCACGTGTCAAGGGAGAGGCGGGTTGGCCGGTTGATCCTGTGCCGGAGGATGAGGCCGTCTGTGCGGCTTTGTCTTAGAGGAGATGGGGATGCTGTTTTTACGGACTCCTCTATTATCCTGTGACTTTGAGGATTCATGACCACATACTGATCATTGTCTGCATCCTTTAGCATCTGCTGGGGCTTATGACAGCGGGGCAAAGAGTTAAACGAGTGAAGCTGTCGGAGACAGGGAGACTGCTCTAAACCCACAGGGCTCAGGTAGTAGTCTGGTGGCGTGACCGAATCTGCAGGCGACATGTTGAGGTACTCACCATTCGTCAGTTTCCCATCTGAGCTGTCTATGGAGAACTTAGAGCCGCACAGCATCCTCATGTAGCCACTGTCATCCAGAGAACAGCTGCTGGGGGAATTGGTTTTGTAACCATTAGCTATAGTGAGGGGGTGCATCCTGGGGTTGATTATCTGCTTCGGAGCAGAAACGCACATTGGGCTCATAGGCATGTAGTTGTCAGTCTTCCCCCCTTGTGGAGCCACACCTGGCGTCATTGGCATGTAGCCATCGTCGCCCAGATTACTGCTGGAACTTTTCAGTAATGATCCGATTTCAATGTCCCCGTAATCCTCGGGGTATGTGACTTTTGGGGATGCGGTCTCAGAGCTACGCCCCGAATGGCCTCCAGTTGTGTTAGTTGCTCTCATGAGCGTGTACTCGTCCAGTGAACCTGAGGACACTTGTGATGGCACCCTCTTCTGGTAAGGCATGGTGAGAGAGTGGGTCCTCTTCCTGTAGGCATTCTCCAGATCTCCTCTGCTTTCCTCAACTGCTGCCTGGATGCTTTTCCGTCCACAGCTATTGGGCCTCTCCATGATCATGTATCCGTACATGTCACTGGGTGGGGTGTCAGCAAGTGACTCAGGTGTGTAGCTTCGGTTCGCTGCTAAAAGGTGCCGCATATCACCGGGGCTGGAGCCGCACTCATCACAGGAGATGAAACCGGCGTCGCTGGGGGACCCCGGGATGGAAGCGGTGCAGCTGGAGGGGCGAGGGCCACCTTCTATGTTATTGCCACAGGACATGCTGACAGGGCTTGCAGCCGAGGGAGGGGAGTGAGACACAGGCATGCACATGGATTTACTGTGCTGCAGGGATGAAGCCTCAAATGTTCTGCATGGGCGAGCTGTCACTGTGTTGGAGCGGTTCAAATGAGTCCTTTTCACACCTGGGCTGATAGGGCTGCCGTCGCCCTCGCTCGCCGTGCGAATCCTACAAGACGTCAGTTTCGTCACGGGAGACGTCGCTGCCATGCTGTCGGTGCGCGAGCGCCGCTGCAGCCCGGTTTGACTCGGCGGGAGGTTGTTAAAGTGCCGCCTGGTGGGCACTGAGATCGGGTTGCTACCTGAGGACTGGCTTTTGCTGCGCGGGCGGAACTCAGACATCTCTTTCATGGCTTTCATCGCCTCCAAAATAGTCTCGTGAATGTTTTGCGCCACCACCGAGTCGTCCGCCTGCATCCACAACTCGCCGGGTCCGATCGACGCGGACCGGCCCACCTCGATGAAAAAGAAGCTGTCCGAGTGTCCGCATCGGCGGATGTTCATCAGCTGTAAAATCACCGACGCCGCCTCCGTGTTGAGTTTCACGAAGCTGATCGTACGGCTGGATAAACACAGCCTGTGAACGCCAGTTAAGTTCCTGCTCTGTCCGAGTCCTTTAGATTTCAGATTGACCTGCCAAACCTCCTTGTAAGTGGCGGAGACGGGCGTTATCACGCCGTAGCTCGCCTCATCAAACCCGACGAGGGATGACGCCGAATTATTCGCGGAGCCGTCGCTCACTTTCCCCTCGTTCATTAAATCCGTTAAGACCGTGTACCAGTCCTCCTGTTCCTGCTCATTTTCGGCAGCCACGGCAAAATACTCGTCCTTGGTATAAAGGGCGATCAGGTGTTTGTGTTTGGCATCGGCTCTCTTGTTGATGTTCAGGCACGAGTCCAAAGGTATAACCCGTTTAGCAGCCGACTTGTTTTTCCATTTCTTCTCGCTCTCGTAATACTCCAACCGGGCGCGACAGCCCTCGCTCGGCTCCCTCAGCACAAAAAAACGCTTGTGTCCGTGCTTCTGCTTCTTCAGATAGCCGCATTTCTTAACGTGGTTGTTGGTGTTCACGGTCATATTTGAAATCAGCTGTCCTCCCGTCGGCGGCGGACTCGCCATTCTCATATAAACTGTGAAGAAAAACTCTCACTTTTCCTTAACTTGTGCTGTCAGTCCGTTTTAATCCTGTCAGACTCTCTTATGGACCCGGCTCGGAGTGCGCGTTCGCTGCGTGGAGCGGTTTAACAGTAAATAACACATATCGCTAAGTGACTGGAGTGAAGAGGAAAAACAACATGTGACGTCCTACACATCCCAGCTTTGGTTACAAAAAAAAAAAAAAAAATAGCAAGAAAAAATACGCACACACAGAAACGAGGCGGTGCAACCTTAGGGGGAAGGCGTACCTGTGAATGCGCCCCCTTTAACAGCTCATTGGGCTCATTGGTGGAAATATCTGACTGACAGAAAAGCGAACCAATCACGTTCTACTCATATTCGTTGCTCCGCCCCCACTGGAGCGACTGAAGCTACGGGAGAATTGTCAGAGGATCTCAACCCTCTGTGAGCGCTGCTCGGATAGCCGCTCTGTTTTACGGTTTTACATTTTACAAATAGGGAATAACAGTGAATAGTCTATGGTTAAAATATTATTGTGTCGTTTTAGGGAACAAACTGGGGGTGGTTAAAACAACCAGTAAGTAGCCTACTGACAGGGGCGCAACTTTTTCTATATTTTGTTATTTGTCATTTAATTACATCGTTTTGTATTCATTTCTGTTATGATTTTGTAAAGTCACGATGTTCATATGTGTGTTCTTCGGATGAAGATTTTGCCTAAAACTTAAATAGCAAATGTACGTCCTGCCTTTTTTTTTTTTTTTTTTTTTTTTTTTTTTACATTTTAAAGCTATTTGGAAATTTAACATAAGCCACTCCCTTTTTAACTATAGGCTAATACTGTGAGTATTATTTTGTACAATTTACTATTGAAAGATCAACCCAGATCACGTCAGAAGCATCATCTCTGCTCTGACGCATCATTCAATTCATAAGCAATGCGCGTGCATCCCTATATTCTGTTGATCCCGTTATATTAACGCATTAGGTGCAATTCGAATCATTTAACCGTAAGACTATTAAAAATAATAATTAAAACATAATAATATACATATATGGATTTGGTGCATCTTCGTTATGTAAAGCAACCGGTGCTCTGTATTTACAAAGTCTGAGTGCGTCTTGTGTTACGCGACTGCCTCTAGCGTTTCCGAATATATTATGTGTGCGTGTGCATTTGTCTTGTGTTTGTCTTCCACTGTAAGATTCTTTCCGGTCATTGCCTTTCCCTCACACTCCTCCTTCACAGTGTAATGTACAATACCCCTCCTACACTGCAAGCGAGCGATGCGACGAAAGACGCTCCCGATATGATGAATGAACTGCAAACACTGCATGCGCACGATAAAGTTAGATTATAGTGCGAGCGGTGTAGTTGGACGCTTCGGCGTCGCTCAGAGCATATCTCATGGTGTATTTATATAACATAAATGAAGCATTTAAACCCAGAATAGAAGGATGTCAGCGAAGCTGTGTTAGTTTGGAAACAGCCGAGCATCAATTCTGCTCTAGTTTCTGGTGGGTATCAGTGATGACGCTGCGATGCAGGTCTGCTGAGGATTGAGTACGTCAGTGACTGGCTGTGTACGTAAAAAGAGAGATGCTTACTACTCTCAGATGAACTCAACTGTACAGTCTGGCTGTGCGTTACCCAATAAGAGCACACACCTCCGGGGGGAAAAATGCAAATGAGACTATAATTCATTTTTTAAAGGAATTTCTCCACCATGTCTTTTTTTTTTGTTGACTGAAATGCATTGATATATAGGCTAACACATCGTGAATGTGCTCTTAACTTTCACAATGAAAAGACCAAATGTGTGGAGTTCTTAATATGTATATGATCTATATTAAATAACCTGTGTATTTTATATAAGCCCATTATGTATGTTATAAATAAAACTAGCTTGTACTGTCTTCTACACATCATTAAAGTAAACCTTAATATGGGCAGTGTGTTTGTCTCGTCTAATTAATTCTTGATTGTCATTTCACAAATGGTCTCATGTTTATGGCCTTGAAAAAGGTCCCAGAGGAATTCAAGACCTTTCCTTCCTCACGTGTAGTTTTTGCTGTCTCAGCTTTCTAGATCGCCTCCTTATTCGGTGGCAATGTCTGTATCCGTATCCGTATGGGTCAATGAGGGCAACAATCCACAGATTTTACCGGAATGACTGTAAATGAAATCAAAATACCTTATTTACTGTTTCTGTCATCTGTGAATAACTCAATTCAATAGCTCAGTTGTGGACTAAGAGTCACTGGCCCAGTAACGTAATTAATGTCACTGATTTTCAAACTGTCACCCTCAATAATCAGCAAATGATAAGCTTGAGAGAAGCAGGTATGTATGTCATGTGAGACCTGCTAGAATCAATTGAGAATTCTATTATAATTAGAACCCTAAACCCCATTTGTGCAATGCAAAGCAGCTGTGTTCACTGTTAATAAACAAAGCCGGCAGCTCAATATAGTCATATTTTGGGTTATATTTATCTCCAGTTATCTGAATTAAAGGTTTTTGTTGCAGACATTTATTGCATTTATGGTTAACATATATTAAATTAACTAAGACAATACACGTAAATATGCACTTAAGCACTAATTAAGTGGGACAAAAATATCTTTTAAAATGAATTATTATACCGTTAAACTTAAATCCATTTTATTGTAAATCCCATGCTATGAAATGGCCAAAAAAATTTAGTTCACATTTTCTTTTAAAGTATATTATTTTCCTAATAAGTACTCTTTTTTTAAAGCATGCTACAGTGTAATGTAGTTATTTTTCACAAGGATAGACTGGTAATATAGCCAAAGTCTGGCTCATACAGCTTCTGATGAATAAAAATGTTTCTTTTAGTTTCTAAGATCCAATGTTCCTTAGTGTTTGCAGTAACTTGAGAAGAACCCCTGATGGGTTCAGTGTTGAAAGAATTTGAAGCCTAACTTGGCAGGCAGGCCATTGTGAACAATAGCGGCACTTGTCACATTCATTTGTCTGTTATTAAGTGGGAAACGTGCCTACACAGTTCTGCAATAATAAGGCACTGGACAAATTTTAAAAGAGGAGGAAACATTCAAAATGTAAAACATACAGTATAATGGGATCAAATGGATGTTTTTAAATGACAAGATGTATGAAGTATGGAGCATAAACACTTCTTCTGGCAATACCCTGAGTGACACGATGACCTGAGGTGGAGGAGCACACATAATGCTTTCCCTGCCTCCTTCTCTCCAGCCCTGTCTGTTTGTGTGGGAAGATGAGAGAATGTGTGTGTGTTTATGTGTGTGTTTATCCATAAAGTCTTCTGGAGTAAAATGCAAATCAAGGCTTCATAAAACTCTGAATTATGCATGTTCACAAACATGCAAAGCAGGTTATGTTTAAAGATACACAAGCACGTGCAAACATGCTTACCTAAAGACTTCCCATTCACGGGGTCATGGTATGCAGCAATAGCAGCAACCTGGACTTTGAGGGTGGAGGGAGACAGCCTTCGCTCCAGCCCTTGCTGCAGAAAGGAAAGCACGACCACACTCAGCCATCTTCGGGGGTCTTCTTGGCGAGAAAAACACCACGCGACGAACAGGTTCCACTTCAAGGCGTAAGCGTGTCTCGTAGACGGTGCTCTTGCCGAAGTGATGGTGTTCACTACCTCCTGGGGCAGGTCACCTAGAACCTCCACATCCCATCCAGGGACCAGACATGGAGTTTCCAAAGGTCTGGACGTGGGTACCAAACGTTGCCCCGTCTCTGAGACAGTAGATACTTCCTCATTGGTTCGTTTAGTTTACATTCGAAGTAAATTGGTCTATTGAAGTGATATCCCAGATATGTGTGTGTTTATCCATAAAGTCTTCTGGAGTAAAATGCAAATCAAAGCTTCATAAAATTCTGAATTATGCATGTTCACAAACATGCAAAGCAGGTTATGTTTAAAGATAAACAAGCACGTGCAAACACACACACGCAAGCACACAAACACACACACACATTTTCGACATAAGGCCCATCTCAGGTCCATCTGCTGTTACTGATCCTTTCAGGTTCATTTTTAAAGCATGCATATGTTTCAGCATGAAATGTATACACTTTGATCCGTTAATTTACTACTTAATTAAATGCCCATCAAATTCTTATTTACGAGGGTGTAAAGTTGATTGTTCCTGACTATTGCCATGAGACTCTCTTTTCTATTTACAATTAAACTACATTTATAACATAACCGAAACACTAAAATTGTAAGTGAAACATATGACAATGTTGAGTTCTGGGAACATGCATAAATATTTCGATAATTTTATAGGATGCACCATGTAATCAATTCAATTCAAGTTGTATATACTTGAATAGTGCTTGTTATGATACAAGTCATTGCAAAGCAACTTTACAGAAAATTAAGTTTATACAAAACTTAATACTAGCTTACTTGACTGTCAATTTATGTATATATCATAAATGTATGGAAAAATCAATTAAAGATGTAATCAAACAGATGATGACAGCAATTATTTGGTAGTTCTGTATGCTGTTTCAGCGTTAGCATCATCTGAGGTCCTCTGAGGGGTAGGCATCATCTCTTCTCAAGTATTCTGTATCCAGAGTTAAGCTTGTGTAAATCCTAATTACCACGGGATGTCAATCTTGTGACTGAAACAAATAGAGAATTAATAATCATAGCTGCTGTTCCGACCAAGCAAAATGTATTTGTTTAACACAACCTAAGGAATAATAATGTGTAATTATTAGTAATAATTTGTTCAGATATAACTGCAGTCCAAGATTATCAGATGCATTACTTGAATCTGATTTTGTAACATGGGAAATATGGTTTTCAAAAGGCAAAATAACACCCAGATTTCTAACTGTAGAGGAAGTAACAGTACATCCGTCTAGTTCCAAATTGTAATCTGTGCACTGTTTTTTGGTTCAATAAGTAATATCTCTCTTTTATCCGAATTTAATAGGAGAAAATTATTGGTCATCCTATCTTTAAATTTTTTTAACATACTCTGTTAGCTTAGATAAATTAGAAGTTTCATCTGGTCTTGTTGAGATATATAGTTGAGTATCATCAACGTAACAGTGGAAACTTTTTCCATTTTTTTCAAATAATATTACCAAGGGGCAACATGTATATAGAAATTATCAGAGGACCTAGAACAGGTCCTTGTGGCACTCCATATTTGCTGGTGATAATTAAAATGACTCCCCATTTAAATAAACAAAGTGGTAGCGATCAGACTGGTAGGATCTAAACCATCTTAGAGCCTGCCCTTGAATACCTGTATAGTTTTATAAATTAATCTATGAGTATATCATGATCTATAGTATATATATATATATATTTTTTTTTTTTTTTTTTTTTTAATTTGCAGGAAGGAGCACAATTGAGCAGGCATTACATTTAAAAAAAATGTAGACAAAAATGGAAGATTTGAAATGGGTCTGTAATTTGCCAGTTCATTAGGATCTAGTTGTGGTTTCTTAACAGGAGGCTTAATAACTGCCAGCTTGAATGGTTTTGGGATGTGACCTAAAGATAATGATGAGTTAATAATATTGAGAAGCAGTTCTTCTGCTACAAGTAACAACTCTTTCATTAATTTAGTGGGTACAGGATCTAACAGGCATATTGTTGGTTTAGTTGCAGTCATAAGTTTATTTAATCGTTCCTGTTTTATAGTTGTAAAGCACTGCAGTTTAACTTCGGGTGCAATGAATAAAGTATTAGACACTGTAGAATCTAAATTTGCTATTGTGTTTCTAATGTTATCTGGTTTATCCGTGAAGAAATTCATAAAGTCATTACTATTAAACTGTGAGGAAATATTCCGATTGAGTGATGTCTGGTTATTTGTTAATCTAGCCACTGTGCTAAATAAAAACCTTGGATTGTTTTGGTCATTTTTGTATTAGACCCTGTCTGTAGCTGGGTGTACTTTTTTTTCCCACATAATTAAAAAAAACTTCCATGTTTTTCTCCATTTGCACTCAACACTACAGTTTCTTTCCTGAGAGAGTGAGTATCACTGTTGTACCACGGCGCAGTATGTTTTTCAATTTGATGGGGGCAACAGTTTCTAATGTATTAGAGAAGATAGTGCCCATGTTGCTAGTCATTTCGTCTAGCTCATGTGTATTTATGGGTACTCAGAGCAGTTGAGATAAATCAGGAAGATTATTTGTGAATCTAACTTTGATGGCTGGAACAATAGTTTTGCCCGGACGATAACACGAAGCCACATAGTTAATATCAGTAAAACACAGCATGCACGATTAAAGGATACACTTTGAGGTATGGAATGAGGGTATGCAGGGGGGCCGGGAAGGAATTAACCTCCTGGGCCTCTAAGGAACCTGACGATGAGGTCATGCAGTTTTAGCATCATATGTTTTCTTCTTTTGTTGTGTTTCTTGGTTCTTCCTTTGATGGTGGGACTTATAACTCAGAAATTGCTAGTAAACTGTACAAAAATGGCAAAGATCGTATTGTATTAAAAGTGAAAATTTAAAATATAAATCCTGAAATAGCATTTTCTTGTAAAACACACTCCAATAATCTCCATACAATCTCCATGAATATTTTTATTTTTATTCTATGATATCTCATAATGTTCCGTATAGCAGTGTTCATTCAGAAGCTCTTCTCTGACCTCAGACCACAGATATTGATAAAAGATAAACATGAATAGATTCATCTTTTTGATGGATTGCTGTTGGATTGTCTTATGTCAGGACCACATAACTCTAATACTAAGCATTTCCATGATTTGACTATTGGACAAGCCCACAAGCATTTGCATTCAGTCATTTATGCATTTAGCAGACGCTTTTATCCAAGTGACAATTCAGACTATAATTATTTTTTTACCAGTATGTCAGTTAACAATTCATTTAAAATTTGATTTTATTTGATTATTTTCCTCTAATGTGAATGCGTTGTACATATTCCACCAGTCTAAGAGAGAGAGAGAGAGGGAGAGAGAGAGAGAGAGAAGAACAAGGTCACAACCATTTGACACAACCCTGTTTCTTGACATTTAAATTTGGCAAACACTTTTATCCAAATATAAAAATGTACTGTACATTGTATTCAACAAATGGGAATCGAACCTATGACATTCCTTCACACTATGGGCCATGAGCTACTGTAAATGAATGCACAACAATCCAAATACAGTTAATTGTTAAAAATGTGAAAATTTGTAATCTACAATGATCTTGAATGAATGAATAAATATAAAACAATTGATCAGTCCATAAGGTACTTTGTCAAAAATTGACATTTTACAGGTTTTCATTTACAGATTTACATTTATGCATTTGGGACACTTTTATCCAAAGCAGCTTACAATGCATTGAGGGTATACAATCTATAAGTTCATGCATTCCCCAGGAATCAAACCCATGACCTTGGCATTGATAGTGCCATGCTTTGCTTGGAGAGTTACAGGATATATCCAAATTACTCCACATGCACCCATTCTCCCCAAAATAAGCTTTTAAATTATTTAGCTTCTTTTCCAGTTTTTTTTTTTTTTCTTCTTCTTCTCATCAGGCCATATCCGGCTACGCATTATGGCGAAAACAACAAAAAGCTCAATTCATGATCATGTAATATGAATTTGATTCAATTACACAGCTGTTAAAGCATTCAGTATCTGTCCTCTCTCATCAGACACTCTTTCAGTGGCATCAATATTCATGCCCATTACAGAGACACGCAATTCTAGAGATGTATAGGTTTAATAACCATGATGAATTCTGTTAGAGGTCATTTGTGTTGTTTAGGGGAAATACGGAACAGAAAAAAACAACAACAGAAAAACAGCTTTTTAGTTAGATTTTTCCATTTAACATTGATGCATAGTGTTAAAATGTTTTTGTTCCTATGTCTTAAATTTTGTAGCTGAATATTGTTCTACAAGATTGACTGTGTATTTATTTATTTAAACATTTTTGGGGTCCCAAAGAAAGATTCTTTTGGTGAAAATAATAAAATCAAATACAAATACTTTTTTTTTATTATTAATTTGTTCCCCCATTGACTTGTTATTGGAGCTTACATGGTTAAACAGAAGTCAATTTAAAGGGGTCATATGTGATTTCAGTTTTTCCACTCTCTTTAGAGTGTTACAAGCTCTTTCTGCATAATGAAGATCTGTAAAGTTGCAAAGACTAAAGTATCAAATCCAAATAGATATTCTTTTTAAAAGTTTAGACTCTGCCACGCTGCACAGAGTATGTTAGATGAGGAGAAAGACTATCCTGTGTCGGGAAAGCAAGACCTTTAACTCGCAGGCAGTACCAGAAATATTTTCTTCTAAATAAAAGCTGTTTCTGTCAAGAAACTCTGCATCACTGGTTTGTGTGCACGTTTCTCTGTCTGTGTGATGCGAAAGCCTGAGTGACAGACAACCTTTAAAACTGTGGCGGAAGAATTATGTTCACCATATATAATCAATGAATGGTAAACATATGTGACTTTAAGTGCCAATGATGCATTAAATGTTGCCCAAATCTGCACTAATATAAAGATCAATTGATGGAGTAATATTATGTGCACAAAAAGGGTTAATGAGAATAATGGGATATGGAAATAATTTTTTTCAAATAAATTCCTCCAAGCGCATCAAAAAAGTGATGTGACTTTGTGCTTTCGTCTGCTCGTTCTGAGGTGCAAGTAATTTATTATATATGAAAATGATTCAATTCAGTAGCTTCTCCTACTTTTCTTAGTGTTGCATAGTGCCAGTATATCAGGAAGTGACCATTTTGTTAGCTTTGACTTGTTGGATGAAATTTTTGCTTGTTCGCAAATGTTTTGTGCGATATTCCAATTTTGAGCATAAGTTATATTCGCATCTTTGGATGGAAACCTCCTCTCCCATGTTGCTTGCTCCTGTTGAACTTGAACTGCGTGTGAGAGCGTGAAGTCGCTGCAAAGCACGTAAAGAGGAGGAGGGCTTGAAAGCATTTTCTACAGTAGCACACATCAACCATACAAGTTTATTATACTTATTTTTAATATAGTGTTTTGTCATTTTCTGTGTTAATTTATCAAATAAAATTATTATTGAAAAAACTATTACTGGGGTGCGTTTCCCAAAACCATAGTTTTCAATTTCCCATTGCCAACCAATAAACTGCTAACAGGCTAGCAACTGTGGTTTTGGGAAACGAACCCCTGGTTGGGGGGGGGGGGGGCAGTGGGGTGCCCCCCCCCCAAATGCACCACTGCATAGAGGACCTACAATAACGTACAGTATTTGAAAAATAATGTGGTTTTTTTTTAACATTAAAGCATCTCAACATATTCTATTACACCAAATACACAAAAATAATGATATTTATCATATCATTTGACCCCTTTAATATAATATACACCAATATTTATCTTGTTTTTGTTAAATATAGTAAAGTTTGGCAGTAAAAGTTTGGAAGATACAGTGCTCCACAGTTTTACATTCACAGTATCAGGGCAGTCCCATCCTTTTTTTTTTTTTTTTTTTTTTGTAGTTGGTGTTGAAAGAGATTGAACTCTGATTCCATCTCAACTTTCTTCCTTGTTTGTGGGGGTGGATCTGTGCACCTGCCTCTCTCCTCCACACAGTCCCACATCCTCTTCCGCCTCTGCATCCCACTCAGTCCAGGGATGACGAGTGGATGAATCATTCAGTCAGCCAGAGAAAGCAACGAGAGAGTTGGAGTAAAGCAGAGATCATTGATTTCAATCGTCAGACTTAATCTCAGCACAGCACAGATACACATGCTGTTTTTGGGCTGTTTGCATGAGTGGGAGGATGTGCGTGTGTGTCTTATAGAGACAGGAAGTAAAGGATGAAAAAGAGAAAGAAGGAAATGTGAAAGGGCCGGAAGTCGATTAATATGGCAGCCTGCACGTTATGTCACTGATGATAAGATTGTTGACACCATTTAGTGAGATGATTAATATGATATATAATATCTGGAAAATACACATCGTTCATGATTATTAAGTCCAAAGTTCTACAAAGGACTTTCTCATCGATAAACAATCGTGTATTGAATGTTAATTTGGTGGCCAGAGGTAATATCTGTGAAGTAATAGAATGGCATTTGGGGTTAAACAAACACTGTTCGCTATTATTCTCCCTGTGTCCTTTGCCTGCAATTATCTTCCTTTTCCCCAGAGGTCTTCATGGCAATGAAAGCGATAGATCAAAAGCATCGATGTGGGAGTCACATGTCCAAAGACAATGCATAATTATGAAAAATGACAAAGGGCGAGTTGGTCGAGCCCACGTATGTAGGGCTCTGGCACATTTTTTTTTTGGCCTGTACGCGTATACTTTAAATATATGCTTTGTGTATGTACACATTAAATAGGTCATAAACTGCATTTTTTTGTACTGTTCTCTGAAGTCCACTTATAATGTTATCAAGATTTAAAAAAATAATTTAATTTAGATAATTTAATACAATTTTGAAGTAAAGTAAATGCCCACTGCTATGATTGGATAATAGTTGTGTATGTTTGACAGTCCTCAAAGATGAATGCTGTTGTGATTTAGGTCAAAAACATATAAAGACCTCAATACTTATCAAACGATATGAAAGTAGAGCAATAGAGCAATAGAGATCACGTAATGAAAACATTACTCACTTGTATTACTGTTGAATCCAATATAATTAGCACATCGTCTTTTAGTTTCAATGTTTTTGAAAATCCTGTATATATATATATATATATATATATATATATATATATATATATATATATATATATATATATATATATATATATATATATATATTATTGTTGGTTCATTTTAGTTCACATTGCATTAATCAATGTTAACATTATTAAGACACTCAGGCAAACATCTGACACATCTCTCAATAAACCCTCAGGGACAATTTGCTATAAGAATGATTTGTGTCCGCTTATACAGAGTGATTTATTTGCATATGTTGTCTTTGTTGTTTTAACACCTCATTCACGAAAGGAATTATGCAAATAACATAACGACACGAACACACCCAAATCAAGCATTTTGTGCTGAAAGCAATTTACGCACAACAATTCCCTACCTTACATGAGTTCTGATTGTTGGAACTGTTTACAAATGCATAGATTATCCGGTTTTTACAGGCTTATTAAAAGTGCAGTATTGCTGTGTATTTTCAATGTAACATTTCCTGATTTACCTGAATTGCAGATTTACCCTTGTTTAATACAGTGTAGGAGTCTTAATGACAACAGGAAGCAGTTAAAATATTGTAGAGAAGGTGTATTGTTATTGTTATTTGCAACCAGGGAAGTGGAATAATGGAACAGTTTTAAGAAATACAGTGAAGTAAAAAATCTACCAAACAAACTAAATAAAGAAATACAGTTCTGTAGTGATGTAAAAAATTTAATTACCTGACATAATCCATTTTTTTTTCATATTTAATTTACACGTACAGATTGAAAACCCTGTTGTATAGTAAAGGAATGAAGGGGGGCCAGGAGACAGGGGACAGGGTATGGGACCTTGTTAAAGGACCTGCCCTCATCTAGATTTCATGCTTAGCTTGTCTCATAAATAAAACGAACACCAGACATAAATAAAACACATTCAACGTGAAATTTCTTTAAGATAGGCCTCGTGGGTTTGGGTGAATCTGTTGCTTGACATTTCAGTGGTAATTTCTTTCACTTTAAAGCGGTGGTTGACATCATTAGACACTTGTGCCATCTCCAAGTGATTTGTTTGTTAGTGCTTATACAAAATTGTATTTATAACCAACTGAATAAAATAAAATAAATATATATAAATGTATAGTTCAGTCAAAAAAACTCTAGATAATGCTGGCTGGCGGATATTAATGTAACTGATGATTTTCACAGCTTGAAATGATTTGGCACAAGCTGATTGGTTCATGTTGCATATGCGGCCAATGAGCTTACAGTTTTACATTTAAATGACTGGTTAGCAATCACTTGAGCATTTGCAGTGTGCTTTCGGAGTTCCTCTGAAACCCTTTACCTTCCCCAGCTCCAACTCTACAGATTTGCTACTTCATACTTTAAACGTTCTGAGGTGTGCAATTTTTTTCTGGGAAACGCACAGTGAACATAGTCCCAGGCAGCTCTCCTGACCGCATTACAGTTCCATATCACTTCGCTTATAGTAAAGCTGTAATAACTGAAATAAAAGGACTAAAAAAACAACAATATGACAGATGATTTTCCGAATGTAAATACACATGACATTTCTCCATAGTGAGATAATAACAGCGCTTTTAATAACAGATACTGCTGCAGCCTATTCACACAAGCTCTCTCTCTCTCTTTCTCTTTCTCTGTATGTCTTTGTCTCTATTGCTCTCTTTCTAATAACTTCATAAATAACTGCATTAGAATGCAATCAATGGCTCAAGGCTCCATTAACAGCTTTAAAATTACATTTTGGAACTAGCGAAAGAGGCGTTGGATGAGAAATAAATAAATAAATAAATAATCCTACTCACAATAGAGATTTAAGTACAAAAATGGGATGGATCCCTTTAAATCATCTGATCGATGTCATGAGGCGTGGTAACTATTGTATAAGTGGAATAATTGACTCCGGGCTTTTGAATTATTAAAAAAGAATGCACACCTGAGGTGTAACAGCCACATCACCACCTCGGGTGTGCATTATTTTTCTAATAATTCAATGACCCGTCGTCAATTATTCCTTACTTATTACATGCCACATGAATCAAAGGTAATAGTAAACATTTAGTCAGAAATTTACAAGTTTTATTAATGAGTCCAACAAATAGAGAAGAAGAATCAAATTATTCACTGTTTGATGGAGTTGTAAATAAATCTTGCAAATTTCATGACAAAAATGACCCATTCTCTGTGCTAGAGTCTGTATGGTTTTGTATAAAATGGATCTGTTGAGAAGTGGAGACCTGAGGTTGAGGTAAATATGGATGAAACCATCTCTGGATCTACAGTAGTGTTTCGTACACTGGCCCGGATTTCAGTATCCTCTATAAGGACACACTAACTCATCTTCTAGCATCTACTCACACAGCACATTCAGTATAGTATTCTAATAAGGGTAAGGGTTATTTTCTATATTTCACCTTTATAATTCTTTAAATTATAAACCTAATGACTCATAATTCAAGAGGTGGAGCAAGTGTGATGCTGGACTATATTGATCATGTGAATATGGGTCGGCACTGATGCAATGGGGCCACCGCAATGAACGAGGGCCAACGTTTGCATCTAGCTGAGTAGGTGGAAGTCAAGCAGGTTGGATGAAGAAGACTGCTACAAAAAACAGTAAATATGTCACTCTTCCATTGTTTTTGCTCATCATGACGTGGCAAGATAAACCAGCTTATATAATTTCTATACAAATAACTTTTTTATGGAAGCATATGAGTGGCAAAATTCATTTTGAAATGTAATTTGCAAAATGGCAATGCAATATGTAAAATGGCAAAGCATTTATTTATTTTAATTAACATTTTCCTATCTATCTATATATCTATCTATCTATCTATCTATCTATCTATCTATCTATCTATCTATCTATCTATCTATCTATCTATCTATCTATCTATCTATCTATCTTAGTGACATGCTAATCATGCTAGTAACATGCTAATCATGCTAGTAACATGCTTATCATGCTAGAAACAGGCTAGCGACATGCTAGTCACTTGCTAATCATGATATCAATATGTTAGTCATTTGTTAATCATGCAAGCGACATGCTAGTCACTTGCTAGTCAAGTGCTAGCAACATGTAAGTAACATGCTAATCATACTAGAAACAGCCTAATCACTTGCTAATCTTGCTAGCAATGTGCTAACAACATGCTAATCATGCTAGAAACAGGTTAGTCACTTGTTAATAATGCAAATGTAATGGGGTGACCCTTTAAGGTAGGTGGAGCCGGGCGGAAGCTCACGGCCCCTTTAAAAACGCGGAGATTAACTTTTATTTCTGTTCTCCCTCTGGCATGGTATGCAGGTGGCGTCACTGTGTCGCAGAAAAATAGGCTACCTAATATGCATTAAGCATTGAGCAAGATAGTAGGCTGCATAAGTGGGAAATTCACTTCTTTTGACTCTTGCCGTGGGCCTGTGAATGTCTAAACATTTTAAGTGTGAACACGGTCGTATTGGTGGCTGTTCTTACCGATCGTACCGAAGGTCAGTCAATTGTGCTGCAGATATCTGCCCCGCTGTTGTTTTGCTGCTGTGTGGCGGCTCGTTACGGCAACCAGTGTGTTGCTGTGGAGACCGGAGAAGCTGTGCTGTGCAGGCCCATGGCAGAGCGTGTCATTCTTGTCCCTAGAGTGAGACAATGTTCCATGTTTAGTGGAAGGGATGACGAGGAGGTTTTTGAATGGGTAGAGGAGATTAAGAGTAATTTAAGGGCTCGAAATTTATCAGCAAGGGAGGAGGCACTGTTTATTATTGACCATCTAGGGGGATCTGCTAGAAGTGAACTTAAGTTTAGATCAAGGGAGGAAAGGGAGGATCCTGAAAAAGTGTTTTCTGTTTTAAAGGAGTTATATGGGTGTGCACGCTCGTATATTTCTCTTCAGAAGCAGTTTTTTTCCTGTAAACAAGAAGAGGGGGAGTCCTTGCAAGACTTCTCACATGCCCTTTTTGCTTTGATGGAGAAGGTAGTACAATGCGCTCCAGACGGCGTACCTAACTCTTCTACTTTACTTAGGGATCAGTTCGTAGAACACGTGATCGATAACAGCTTATGCCGTGAGCTTAAGCGCCATGTCCGGCTCCATCCACAGTCTACCATTTTGGATGTAAGGAAAGAGGCAATTAGGTGGGTTGATGAGGGTTTCCACCCTGATACACGGGAAAGAAGTTACTCTGTTCCATCTCTCGCTACTCAGTATAGAGTCCAAGGAAATAGTTTACCCTCCCGTGGTCAAGAGAATCAGTCGGAGTTGGCTGAATTGAAAGAGATGTTGAGGGCCCAACAAGAGCAGTTAACTCAACTCACCCAAGGTCTACAGCAACTACTGTCGCAGCATGCTTTTACTCAATCTAGGTGAGTTAACACTATAATTTGCAGACGTTGTAACCAACCAGGTCATATTGCCCGAAATTGTGTTTTGGACTTTCGTAGATCTACCAAGCAGCAGGTATCTTTGTCACAGCCAGGTAGCTCTCTGCATCCTAGTAGGCCGGCGGAAAACTTCAACCCCCTGAATTGATGAGCCACACTTCAGGAGGGGTAGCAGTCGGCTCCCAGCCCTCTGAATCAGGTGGGAACCCGGCCCTTTGTAAATTATTAAGTAGCTGTCCTTCTGTCACTATTACCATGGGGGGGTGGAGGTTCCCTGTTTATTGGACACTGGGTCGATGGTCACCACTATATCAGAGAGGTTCTTTCTCCAAAATTATGAGCCTATGGGTAAAGAGAAGTTGCTTGGTTGTGGGTGGCTACAATTGCGGGCTGCAAATGGCTTAGATATACCTTATCTGGGTTATTTGGAGTTGGATTTTGTTGTTCTCGGAAAGAAAATCCAGAATAAGGGGGTACTGGTGGTGAAAGACCTGTCCCACTCTTCTTTGCCGGGTGGGTTACCGGGGTTGTTGGGCATGAACGTTATTCAGGAGTGCTATAGGGAGTTTTTTAGTCAACATGGACATACGCTTTTTGACCTTCCAACCGTGAAAGAGACTCCTGCATGGCTTTCTGCCCTGCAGAATTGTAAGAAAAATGAAACTGATGCCGATGAGACTACTGAACGATTGGCTAGGGTTGGGGGCAGAGAAACTGTGCGAATCCCTGCCAATTCATTGCGATTCTTGCCCGTTACTTTTCCTTGCCTGTAGGCCCTTCACCTGTGTTGCTGTTTGAGCCTTTGGGGAAAGAGAGTTCGCTCCCTGCTGGCCTTGGCCTCTGTATCAATGGTACCAATTGTCCGAGGGTTGGCCTTTGTACCTATATTTAATGTAGGGGAACAGGACGCCTAACTGCAGCCTCATGTTGCGGTGGGAACATTGTGTAAAGTCGAGACCGTTTCACAGTCAGAGGGGTGTGATGTTGTTGTACCATCAGAGGAACCATTCTTCCACTGAGCTACTATTGCATCCCAGGCAGTTGAAGTAGATAAAATGGAGGAAAAAGATGGATTTGTCTCAATTGCCTCAGGATGAGCAGGCTCAAGTTAAGTCCCTTTTGTATGCATATAGATCTGTTTTTCGGCTTATGAGGGTGACTTGGGCTGTACTAAGCTCATTACCCATGAGATTCCTCTGCTCGATACTGACCCAATACGGCAAAGGTATCGACGTTTGCCCCTTCAGACTATGATGTAGTTAAGCAGCATATTTACCAATTACTGCAGAGTCAGGTGATCAGAGAGAGTTCTAGTCCCTATGCCTTTCCGATTGTAGTCGTGAGGAAAAAGGATGGTCAGATTCGTCTTTGCATTGATTATAGGCAGTTGAATAGTAAGACACAGAAGGATGCTTTTCCTCTGCCCCGGATCGAGGAGTCCCTGTATGCCCTGTGTGGAGCCCAGTGGTTTTTCACATTGGACCTTGCAAGTGGCTACAACCATTTTCCGGTGGCAGAGGGAGATAAGTGTAGGACCGCCTTTTGCACACCCTTTGGGTTATTTGAGTTCAATTGAATGCCCTTTGGGTTGTGCAATGCACCTAGTACCTTTCAACGGCTTATGGAGCGCATATTCGGTGACCAAAGGTTCCAGACGTTGTTGCTTTATTTAGACGACATTATCGTTTTCTCATCTACCATTGTACAGCACTTGGAGAGGTTGGAAATGGTCTTCATCCGACTTCAGCAAGAGGGACTTAAGGCCAAGTTAGAAAAATGCTGCTTTTTCCAGCAAGAAGTGGGCTACCTGGGCCATCTAGTGTCTAAAGATGGGATGTCTACTGATCCTGTTAAGATCAGCACAGTTGCAGAGTGGAAGCATCCAACCAATGTAACTGAACTGCAGTCGTTTTTAGGGTTCGCAAGTTATTATAGGCGTTTTGTCGAGGGATTTGCCCAGTTGGCTTCCCCGTTACATCGGCTGGTTGCAAGCTTGGTAGGGACGAAGAAGAAGAGGGGTTCGGGGAAGTCAATTGCAAGCTGTTGGACTGAGGAGTGTGAGCAGGGGTTTCAGACTTTAAAGCAGCAATTGGTGTCTGCTCCTGTTTTGCGTATGCAGATTTCTCCCTCCCATTTGTGTTGGATATTGATGCTAGCCACTCTGGGTTAGGGGCAGTGCTTGGGCAGGAGAGGGATGGTAAGGTGAGGCCAGTAGCATATGCTAGCAGGGGTCTCAGACCCACTGAAAGGAATATGCAAAATTATAGCTCCATGAAATTAGAGCTATTGGCATTAAAATGGGCTCTAACTGAAAAGTTCAGGGATTATCTTTTAGGGCAGAAGTGCTTGGTTTATACCGATAATAATCCCTTGAGCTATTTGAAGACGGCCAAACTCGGTGCTTTGGAGCAACGCTGGGCTTCCCAGCTAGCCGCGTTTGACTTTGATATTCGGTATGGCCCTGGCCGTGCCAACGGTAATGCAGATGCATTGTATAGGCAGTACACTGTGACACCTTCTCCACAGCAAGAGTGTGGAACTGCTCTGCCGGCCACTCTGGTAGAATTGCTGGACAAGTGAAGGCCTGTAGAGGCAGTACAGAGCGCAATTTCTGTTTTTTCTACAACATCGAAAGTAGATTTACGACGGGCACAGGAGCAGGATGCAGTCATTGGTCCAGCTCTTACGTTTTTTTCTTCTAAAGTGTATCCAACGAAGGAACAACGTCAGTCTATGTCTAAAGGATGTTTGGAATTACTCCGTCAGTGGAGCCGGTTGTTCCAACGAGATGGTTTGCTGTATCGCCATTTAAAACTACCTGATGGGGGAGAGGAGCTTTTTCAGCCAGAGGTTTTTCAGCTATTGCATAGTGCTCATGGCCATCAAGGTAGGGAGCGTACCTATGAGCTGATACGCAGCCGGTGTTATTGGCCGTGAATGGAGGCAGATGTCAGGAAGCGATGCCAGGAATGTGTGCTATTGCAAAATCAAATCAGCCACCAATCCGTGCTCCAATGGGCCATTTGTTAGCATCAAGACCGAACCAGATTTTGGCAGTTGACTTTACAACTTTGGAACAGGCTAGTGATGGAAGAGAGCATGTCCTTGTTATTACAGATGTGTTCTCAAAATACACTCAGGCGGTGCCCACAAGGGACCAGAAAGCGACTACGGTAGCTAATATTTTGGTCCATGAGTGGTTTTATAGGTTTGGTGTACCGGCACAAATCCATTCAGACCAAGGTCAGAGTTTTGAGGGTGCATTGGTCTCCCAGCTCTGTCAGTTGTATGGAGTTAAGAAGACTCACACTGTCCCATATCACCCTCAGGGAAATGGGCAGTGTGAGCGCTTCAATCGAACTCTTCATGACTTACTTCGTACACTGTCCTCAGAGTAGAAAAGGTATGTAAGAAAAGGTATAGCACAGGTATGTTTTGCAAATAATACAACTCTTCACCAGACCACCGGTGAGTCACCATATTTTTTGATGTTCGGCCAGGCCCCCAGACTTCCAGTTCAGCAGTGGATGAACCTGCCAGTGGACTGGTGAAAGACTGGGTGATGGGGCATAGGGAGAGACTTAAAACAACTTATACGAGAGTAAGGTCTCGGCTGGACAGAGCGGCTGAGCTTCGTAAAAAGTGCCATGATCAGGGAGGAAGGCATTCTGTGCTGCAGGTGGGTCAAGAATTTTATCTGCGGGATTATGGTGTCCGTGGTCGTAATAAAATACAAAATCATTGGTCCAGTATTGTTCACTAAGTAGTTAGAGCTCCTAGAGGTGATGGTGGTGTATGCACTATAGCACAGGTAGATAACCCTTCCTTGGTAAAACAGGTGCACAGGTCTCACTTAAAGTTAGTACCACACATAGCATGCTCTGACCACCTGGCTGATCCAGGGTTAGGGTTGTCAGACAACAACTTGGATTCATCTTTAGCCTCCCCAATGGCAAGGGAAGAGTGGGATGTAGCTCTTATAGAGGTAACCCCTGCTGCCTTGAGTTCAGCCGAAGTAGATTTACCACTTGAGCCAGAGAGGGTTGTAGAAAGTCCTGTTGAGAGTGGGATTGAAGACCCTGTGTTGATTGCTAATCCCCCAATTCAAATAAGGGAAGTGAGTCGATGTCAAACCACTCGGGCTACTGCCGGGAAACATTCTAACCTTTACCATCTACCAAAAGCCATCGCAACGGTTCAAAATGTACATTTGGACCGAGGGCCTGTAAATGCTCCATTTCAACCTTGCCCTTTCCGTCCATGGTGGTAGATTGGATCATCGGGACGATGATCAAAAAAATCAGGGGTAGAATGTAATGGGATGACCCTTTAAGGTAGGTGGAGCCGGGCGGAAGCTCACGGCCCCTTTAAAAATGCGGAGATTTACTTTTATTTCCATTCTCCCTCTGGCATGGTATGCAGGTGGCGTCACTGTGTCGCAGAAAAAGAGGCTACCTAATATGCATTTAGCATTGAGTGAGATAGTAGGCTGCATAAGTGGGAAATTCACTTCTTTTGATTTTTGCCGTGGGCCTGTGAATGTCTAAACATTTTAAGTGTGAACACGGTCGTATTGGTGGCAATTCTTACCGATCGTACCGAGGGTCAGTCAATTGTGCTGCAGATATCTGCCCGCTGTTGTTTTGCTGCTGTGTGGCGGCTCGTTACGGCAACCAGTGTGTTGCTGTGGAGACCGGAGAAGCTGTGCGCTCAAGTCCCACTGATTGCTGTGATAGACGCACACGATTATGTGCGCAGGTTTTATGTGAGCGTGTGTTAATATAAGCGTGTGTTTGAGTGAGCTTGGTGCAAAGGTGTGTGTGTGTGTGTGTGTGTGTGTGTGTGTTGGCGTGCGTGTGTACGTTGAGATTATTTGGTATGGATTAATTTTGTTACCTTGGTCGATTGAATATTTTTCTTGAATCTGATATTTTTGTTATAACTTGATTTCATTGTATTTTTCTTTGATTTGTTGTTGCTTGTGAATTGTGTTTTTGAGATCTTATTTGTCAATTTCTTGCACCATCAAGGACTACCATTGGGACTGGGAGGATTTATTTGATTTATTTTGTTTGCTTATTGTGTGGATTGTGGTTTGGGTTATATAATTTCATGATGGTGTGATTTGAGGTGGTTTGAATTTAATTTTATTTTCTCATTCCCAAATGCTAACTTATCCCATGGGATATTGATATTGACTGTCGTGTCCAAGATCCAATTTTACAGGTGACCACTGTATAACATCAGTATTTATTTATTCATTTATTTTTGTGTGAATGTAATTGTACTTTTGCATTGTTCCCTCAATTGGTGTGATTTTATAATATATATTTTCTTATCTCCGAGCATCAAATAAATATTGTACACATCTCTGCTTGTACTTTCCATTTGTTTGGAAACCCTGAGGTTGGGAGCGTGTATAAAATACGTTTACCCCTTAGGTGGCATTAGCCGCTGCTCACACTAACAACATGCTAGTAACATGTTAATTAAGCTAGAAACATGCTAGTCACTTGTTAATCATACTTAAACATGCTAATCATGTCAGCAATATGCGAGTAAAAGGTTAATTATGCTAGTAACATGTGATTAACATTTATCTAACCTCAATTTTCAAACTTCAGGTTTTTACAACTGCCTTTAACTCTCAGGCTAGCCTAGGCTTTCTCAAGCAACCTTTTTTTTTAAATCTAGTATGGATTGTTCTTATTTTAAAATAGCTTGTTTATATTAATTTAATAATTTTACAATTAATTATTATATTTTCACCAACTCTTCAGCCCCCTGCCGTTTCCTCATAAACTCACAGTTGTTCATAGCCTTTCAAAGAAGGTTAATAATCATGCCATTGCTGCCTACATTTTTTAACATTGGGAGAGATGCCCTAGAATGCTGTCACAGCTGGCCAAGGAGGCAAACAGGCAGATTCAAACAAGCAGGTAAGTTTATTAAAGCAAGTGAGGAGAATCTTCCAACATAGAAATCAAAACTGAGCTGATCAACGGAAGCAGAGTAAACAGTCTTATTTGAGCTGGAACTTCTAGTCCTTCAATAGATAGTAGAGGGACCCAGGACTGACAGGCAGGCATGGGACCCGTTAAGAATCTTGTAACCTTTGAGACAAGCCGACGAGTGAAAGTGGTGAGTGTATTTTTGAATGGTGTGGTAATGGATGCAGGTGTCCCTGATTAATAATCAGGTGATTGTGAATGGGTGTAGGAAGCTGGTTTGGCTGGTGAGGCAGGTGATTCCGTGATATTACCCCCTGCCCCATGGGGGTCACCCGATGCCCGAGACTGAAGGCGAGGACAACCACGATCCCTGGAAACAGGGCGGTCAGGGTGGGCCTGGTGGAGGTCGTTAGGAGGGATGGGTCCATTATGTCATCTCTGTCTGCCCACAATCTCTCCTCAGGACAGTACCCCTCCCAGTCTATGAGGTATTGAATTCAGAAGTTGAGGAACTCTTTGAATCTGTAGATGGTTTAATTTGAGACAAAATCAGATGAAGGAGGGGGTACCTCATGCTTTGTGGGAGGAGGGAGAAGAGGATTAGTGAATGGTTTTAGCAGGGAAATGTGGAAGGTGGGTGAGATCCGGTAATAGTCAGGAAGGTGAAAATGGTAAGTGACATTGTTGATGCGCCATGCTATGGGAAAAGGATCTATGTCTGGGTACTCAGCTTCCTACTGGGCAGCCGGAGGTGAATGTCCCTGGTGGACAACCAGTCGAGGTCCCTGACAGAAACTATGTCTTCCAGAAGACCAAAGTTCCTGAATACGTGTTGGAAGAGGGCTTTTGCCATTTCCGGGGCAGAAGGTACTCTTTGTAGTGGGATTAATTTGCAAGGTTTGGAGAACTGGTCGACGAATATTAGGATGGTCGTGATGGTAAGTGTCCACAAAGTGGAAGCAGGCTAAAGAACAGAGCCCAGCTGGCCTGCCTAGGGTTAAGACACTTGACTTCTCTGAGGTACTGCAAGTTTTTGTGGTCTGCGATCACCTGAAATGGATGCTGGGCACCCTCTAGCCAATGCTGCCCCTCTTCCAAGGCAAACTTGATGGCCAGTAACTCCCGATCCCCCATGTTGTAGTTCTGTTCCTCCGGGGATAGTTTCTGTGAGAAGTATGCGCATAAATAGAGTGCTGGGGGTTTACTCTTCCACTGGGACAGAACGGCACCCACTCCCAGGGTTGCCGCATCCACCTCGACCACAAAGTGGAGATTGGGGTCTGGAATTGCAGTCCCCGGGAACCTCTGCATCTCTTTTACCGTAGTGCGTTTTGGCCAGTTCCGTACCACATCCACATTCCTCTGGTCTGAAACCAGCCGACGCGTGACTGTGGTGAGTTTGTTTTTGAATGGTGTGGTAAGTGGATGCAGGTATCCATAATTAATAATCAGGTGATTGTGAATGGGTGTAGGAGGATGGTTTGGATGTTGAG
Source organism: Carassius auratus (assembly GCF_003368295.1). Taxonomy (NCBI): domain Eukaryota; kingdom Metazoa; phylum Chordata; class Actinopteri; order Cypriniformes; family Cyprinidae; genus Carassius; species Carassius auratus. Next base: position 27,057,751 of record NC_039251.1, read on the forward strand.
GCAGGTGATTTTGTGACAAATGCCACCTAGAGTCATCTCTCTAGGTTTTAAGTAATCTTTTCTCTAAAATCAGTTGACTCAAGGACAAGCAGCAAGGCTTTAATTTAATATATCACACTGCATAAACATATATTCAAGAGGAAATATTCAAGATAATCACCTTTTCTGCATGTCTGAACACAGTACTGTTGTCAGTCCTGTGTCTCTGTGATTTGTGCTTTTTCCATCATTGTGCCTTCCCTGCCCAGGATTTCTCCCTCAATGTCCATATTTGGTTTTCCTGTTCCTGTTGCCATTTTAGTTCCATTAGTTTCAGGTATGTCCCATTTAATCTCTTTGTTAATTCCTTGATAAATCCCATAATTTAAACTGTGTGTGTTTCCATGTCCAACATTGGAATTGTTTGTCTCACCCCAGTGCTAAGTGTGCTTTCCTGGTGTTCTGGTCATTAAAATTCTGCTAATATTGGAATCTCCTACATCTCTGTGTCTTCAGCACAGTAGGCACGTGTGACACTGGTCTTCATTTGCCTCTGAGATTATCAAAGATGTAAAAATATGAAAAGGTGATTGTAAAACACACCCATTGTTATATGGTGCTGCTGCTGGCGTAACATGACCAGACCTGAAGCTCTAATTGTGCTACTCTGTCAGACTGGCCCCTGTTGTGATCTCAAGAGGGAACTGAGTCTCCGTAATGATGACTGGGATTCCATCCACACTGATATCTCTTCTTTACCTTCTTTTCTCCCTCTCTCCCTCATGACTACTGGAGTTCATCCTAGGTCAGGCATAGGTGTCCAATCTTCCTGCCTTTTTACTTTCTACTCCGACTGCTCTTTTTTCTCCCTTTTTTTTATGTCTTTGCATGTGATGGCCTGGGGCATTCTAAAAAAAAAAAAGAAAAAAAATAGGAAAAAATATCATCAATGTGATACTTAAAAAACTGAGAATATCCAAATGTTATTATAAAAGAGTTGCATGTGACCAAATAATTAAAATGCACACCTAGGTTTTAAACAAAACATAAATAATTACTGAATACAATTTGACTATTGTACATATTTATTTCAGTAATAAATAACTAAAACTTAAACTGAAATAAAACTAAGTAAAATAGAAATACAAAAAGATAAGAACAATACGAAAATATAACAAAATGACATGGAATACTGCATACTGAGTAATAAAAATGCTATTTCCAAATAATAATAAATACTACAGTATATAAATAATAGTATAGTATATTAATAATACTAAAATAACACTGAACTGTTTAAAATAAATCAATAAGTTAATAATTAATTAATTATTAATCATTGTTTCATTGATTTAAAAAATAAAATAAAATAAATACAAAAGAAACATATTAACAATTATGAAGGAATGTACAGTTTCAATAATAAATTTTCTAACTTCTTAGAAAGACATCATAACCTAGAAGATTTTAAAAGGCTTAAATAGGTGTCTTCAATTAATAATTATTGGATCCTAAACTTCTATTTCGGATGGATGGATTCAATGATATCACCAAAGGATATGTGTAACTTGCTTTTGTGAATTTCCTGAATGTAAGGGTTGCATCAGCAGCATCCCCGCTAAACTCACAGAGACAGAGAGAAAAAAAGAAACTTACTCTTACAGTGTTTATTTAAATGATCTTTTGCACATGATGGTGTGAGTAACTGTACTTTCACTTGTTTTTAACTAAACATAAGTGAATTCATCATTCAGATATGAGCTTCAGATTTGTGCAAGTTATATCATGTCCTTCTGAAACACTGAAATCCTCCACAGACTCACCCTTTCATTTCAAGACACTAAAAAATGCATCTGAACAATGGCATTTTTAGCCAGTGAAGAAAGTAAATGTCTGGACACGACAGTAGACAGTAGCCATGTTTAGCAGACATATACACATAAACACTTGCTTATTTGACATCACAGATTTGCCAAATAAACCCTGAATACTGTTTTTGGTGTAAAAATAGATGGAAAAATAGACGGGTATCATTTTTCAGAGTGTACTTAGGTTCATCCCTCAAAAATAGGTACAGAGAAAACATATACAGGGAAACATGATGGCACAGTGTTTTGGTGGCTCATATTTGTGGGTAGTTTCTCAGACAGTGGCACTTCTGGTTTGGCATAATTACCCCCTTTGGCCTGGGCAATGACTACTGTGCCCCCGTTGTGGGCACTAACTGGTCTTGCAGGGCGCAATGAGTTCTTACAGTTAGATTGCTGAGGATTAAACTAATAAATGAAAAAGACACAAAGAACAGGACTGTGACAAACCCTCAGCAACAACAACAACAATCCCTCATAGTCTGTCATGGTTTTCTGCAGATGCTATGCCAAAATGGCAGAAATGTGAGAGCACTTAGGATGTAATTATATATTTTTAACAGACACGAGCCCTCTTCATTTCAGCTTTTTCTGGAGCATTTTTTATTTTTATTTTTTCATCTCACTTAGGTCAAGTGAGGATATTTCCACCTCTCAGAGAGTCATATTCCTGTAACAAATCTCACAGCACTATAGTCAGCCATTTATGGGGCAACAAATCTGGAGGGTCTTTGTGTATTTTGTGTGTTTGAAAGAACAGGAAGAAGATGACTAGACATAGTAATATGATAAGAGGAAGAACAGGGCTAAATAATGCATTATGAGTTATTAAACAAAATGAATGGGTTGTTAATTAATGTATAGATGAATCACCTGTAATGCCGCTGGGTAAAGACATAGGGCCTTCTGTCACCTAACTCAGCATGCTGTGCTATATATCATCCCATCTTCTCTCTCCCTCTTATGCAGTATGCATTACAGAACATGAATTATGGATTATGAAATGCATAATTTCAATATATCATTATTTTTCTGTAGTGCCACAGGTTAGGCTATAACATTTTAGGAACCCAGAACCATCACCTTATTTTAAATTATTATAAGATAAATTATTATCTTACTATATATTTTAAGCATATTTTATTTGAATAATACATGTATTTATCACCCCCTGAGCATTAACCATTATTAAGTGTGATTGCTAAAAATATTGTAGCCTATAAACCTCAACAAGCTTCATTATTTAAGGTCTCATTCATGTCGGTAGCATTGCAGAATGCTACATTCTCCCTGAACGGTTCAGTGTTTTTAAACAAAACATTATAAAATAATTCAGTGTTTTGAAAGAATTGGTTAAGAGAATTAATCATATAGACAGACATTTTTTCATAACTGAAGGATTCTGTGTTTTTGAACAAACAGGTTGAGTAAATGATTCAATGACTCCTTTATAAAAATAGTTACATTTTCAATCCTGAAAGAATTAGTCATCAGTTGAAAAAGCGATTTAGAGAATGGTTCGTTTTATGGGAAGGATACATAAAGATAGCAACTGCATCTGAAATCTCTGAGTAGGTACTTCTTATAAATAAGTAATTACTTTGCCACTGTTTAAAAAAAAAATCTTCTCCCATTGCCTTATGGGATAGTAAAGTGTCCACTGGATGCACACTTCGGAGCAGTAAGTCATCCTGGTGCTTTTTGCTCACTGTTATATGAATACTGAGAATTCAGCCATACTACTTTTTCACATGCTTTTTTTTGTTAATACATACTACATGTAGCCTACTTGACAACAGAATAGTAGCGATCTGATACACGCAATTACAGATGTAGGTAGACACTTGTTTTGTTCGTGAATGGTGTTTTTCAGCAAATACGCTCATTAAATTATTCAGTGATTCATTGATAAAAAAGTCCACTGTTTTGTTTATGTTTGATTTTTTTTTTTTTTTTACAAAATAGTCGGCAGAATGATTCAAATGAATCATTCACATATATGCTAGCTGGCGAAATGATGTAACCTGATGCAAAGCCCTCACCATTAATATACAGTCAACAGCCTGCCTGGAAGGAGCATACAGTAAAGCATACAGTAAAAAGGTCTCAGTGTTATTGAATTGTCATATCAGTATTCATGGAAGGCAGCGCAACCAATCAGATTTCAGAACTAGAACTAGTGCCATTTTTATGCCAACGGTTTATTCATATCTCTAATCCTTCATATAAGTGATAGAATAAGGCAAGGTTTGCCTCAGCAAGCTCAAATAATAAGTATCCTTCACCAGATATTTGGCAGTGCAGTATAATGAAGTGAATGTTGGCAGGTCATCGTGTAAATGGTAATCTAATGGGTTTGGTGAGCATGTAGACTTTACACAGTCACTTCAACTAACTGATGAATCAAAATAATGTGGATCATAACCCTTCATCTAATTTGAATTGAGTCCTATTCAAGCAAATAATTTGAAAAATGAGCACATTGACTTTCATGTATTATTAGTGTTAATATCAGTGCCACAGCTGACTTTGATAGTCTGTTTAACTGCTGCTGGAGATATAACCTGCACATTATGCAGTTTCAGTCATATGAGGTGTTTGGCTATTAAGATGGTCATTAATACATAATGTTGTCTCTGGTCATAAAAGGCTGCTCTCATTCCTGCCCTCTCAGCCTCTGGCCTTAAATATTAATGCCCTACATATGCTGCCTGGCACGTGGAGCATTATTAGCTTTATATCGCAGGAACAAAGGTTGGGCCTGAGAAAGCGGCACTGGACATGTGGCTTTATAATACTCCTGGATGAGCTGTGGAGGGGTTTTGCATTACAATGTACAGAAAAGCTCTGCTCCCTTTTGTGGAATAATAGAAGTGGTAGTTTTGTACAATTATCACTCGCTTTCTTCATCATAAATCCATTCTTCAAAAGTGGGAGAGCTTTTCTTCTGTATTATTGATCTCTATAAAGAAGCATCTAGTGTCTATTGTAGCTTTTCCTTTAATGATTCTTAGAACACTCATATTCTTTTAAAGCAGATCTTTTACATGCTCACTTTCTGGTAGACTAGTATCCATGCTTTGTTCAGCTGTTCTATGACTCTGAGTGGAGCTTTGCTATACAGTGGGGGAGGAAGGTACGAGATCTGCCTATAGGGTGAGACCATGTGGGGGAAGATATGGGACTCCCTGATTACTTCGTGGTGAGTCCTCTGGCCATTGGAATGGTATAAATGGAAGCACAGCTGACGGTGGGACCCTGGACTGGCGCTCTTCTACAAAATGGCCTGAGTGAAATTGGGACTAGTCTATCCCTTTTGTTTTCAAGCTGTAAAATCTTCATGGATTTATGTATATTTACGCAAGATTCCTGTAGTGTGTTGAGATCGTTTTGTCTGTGAAATTAATTAGGGACAGATTATTAAATTTTATATGGAGATGCATGTGTTTTCAAAAAGGTGTATTAGTTTAATTTAATATGAGTTTTAAGGCATCATGAATCTCTTTGGAGGCAGAGTCTCTTTTCTTGGCAAAGAAGGTAATTACAGAATGCACTTTGGCAGATAACCACCCAGTAGAAAACAATGCAATTTACTAGATTTTGGAAAAGGGTAATGATATGTTCATTATTAATGTGATTAAATATAGCAGTTCAGACACTACTTAAAGCTCTTCAAACTTTATTTCAACTTTATTCATGAAAGACAGATTTTTGATGGTAGACGTTCGATGGTAGGCAAAATCACTCAGGAATATAGGCACAAACCAGCCCACATGCAGCCCACTCCCATGAATTCCCATTCTTTGCCAGCCAATCGCAGAGACAATGTCCTGCTTCAAGGCATGTGTGCCACTAATATTATTTTAAATGAGACGTCATGTGAATATCAGGCTATATTTAGAAGCTGCGTGAGTGTACAGAGCACCCATATTTGGCAGAGTGCTAAAGACCAGATCTGAGTTTGTGTGTGGGAGAGAGGTCTTAGTCTTTTCCCCAGGCCAAAGTTTCTGGGAAGGGTTCCAGACGAGGAGATCAGGAGATGGAAAGAGAGGCCTGAGGAACCTGAGACCCTCTATGGGAGCGCTGCATGTGGCAAAACATCTTCCCACACTATTCTTGGGGTCTGTTGCTGATGTTTATGCACAGCATCTACAAAAACACATACCAAGGCACATGGTGCATATACACACACAGTAGTTCACAGGCTACATCTCTGAGATTAAGAGACTTTTTAATCTCATTTAGAGTCATATGAGTTATAATCTACAACTTCAAGATTTCTGACAAGGCCAACAGGCTTCCTGTAAATGTGCACCCATTGTGTTAAAGCATTCAGACACACCGCCCAGCGGGTCATGTCCTCTCCCGTTTGTCAAATGCAAGTATATTTTTAGTGTCTGGTGCTAAGCAGTGAAACCTTCCAGGAATCCATCTGGGTGCTGGCAAGAATCGGACTTCAATGTTTATGCTTCTGGGTTTTTGCCAACACAGTGGACCTGAGAGAACTTTTGGGACACCTGAACCAAACTCTAAGACGTTTGCCTTTTGCTGACCCCTATCATTCATCTCTACCTCTAAAGAGCTTCTGACACAACCTTATAATCCTTGATCCATGTGTATGCAATCAATTATTAATCGTCTTCACTTGTCTCTGCATAATTGATCATGACAACTGACGAATCTTAAATGGAATTTTGAGGTTTGCATGCATCGCAGAGAGATCTTTATGAAGACAATATTAAGTATTGATGTTCACGTGTTTTGAACCCCCTGGCACTTTACTTGTTGACTTGTCATCAATCAAAATTAGTTGATGTGAGCCATGGATTTAGTGCGGAACATTACACATACTGCCCTGGAGCGAGATGTTATCATATTACCAAGAAGCATTAAAATACCTGGTATCAAGAACAATCTTAAACATGTATAAACATACATAGTCCATTCAGTCCATCTGTAATAGATCCACCATATAAAGTTCTCAACAAAGCACGGATTTTATTTTTCTTTGGTCTAGTTGCAACCTTAATTCAAGGTTTTAAGGTTTCAACTGGATGGGTTTTGCAGTGATGCCATTAAAGAACCATTCTGTGTTCCCCAGAGCACCTTCAAGTGGACAGTTTTTAAAAGAACCAGGCTCTGTCATAGTGATGCACATTTTAATAATCTGAAGATTTGTTGTTTTCCCAAACCTTTGTGCAATGGAAAAGGTCTATGTATGTAGGCTGCTTTAACAGTTTTGGCATATATTTCTAGTCATAGTTTGTTTTTTGGGAAACCGATTTTCCAGCACTAGTGAAAAGGTGATCAGTGATTAATTTAGCAGTTTCATATAAGTAAATTTTTCTGTAACACTTTACAATAAAGGTAAATGAATAATCATGTACTAATACCTGAATTAATACTTAATTCTACATGAACTCGCTTTGTCATTAACATTGGATGACACAGGATTAGCTTGTCATTAGTTTGTACGTTCACTGATCCTCCTTATCAAATGTAGAATAAACACTAAGAAATGATTTTAGAAGTTCAAAATCTTATTTGTGTTGTTCTCTTTCCAGTCAAACTCGACATACTTCAACTTATACACAGTTAAATAAAAAGATTAAAACTCACAAATAACATTTGATGAAGAATCATTTCCAAAAAAAAAAAAAGACAAAAAAAAAGCTGCAAACATGCACTAAGGTCAGGGGAGTGTTTGCTGGCTATGAGTACAGATACAATAATGCATACAGTACATACAGACATACACACATCATCCATCAATCATATAACTGTCTTGTCTTGTCTTGTCACTGCAGCTAACTAAAAGAATACAAATATCATCTGACAGAGTGGATCAAAGCTGTAAATTGGCTGGTCAGTGTAAATTGGTTTTTCAAATTATGATTACTTTCTTTTACCAATTAAATATTTGCTTGTTTATGACTAAAGATGAATTTGTTGTAGATCATCAGACGTGACGTTATGCTGCCTTGGAATGTGGTCTGAAATGTAAAAAGGCTCCTTTAAGCTAAAACAGTGAGTGATAGGTCAATGAAGGGCTGACTAACTGACAAGGCAGCTGCCTTTGGTTTCAGACGCGTCCTGGGTGTGCCCCAGCTTTCAAGCTGTTTCCCAGCAGGCAACACCAATCGGTAGGTAATTAAAGGTGAGCTGTTAACTACAGCACAGGTTAGAACAGAAAGTGCACAAGGCCTGAGCGGGAAAAGCAAAGGTGTAACATGACATTTAGTATACAGTACTTTAACAGAATGTGCATTACTGAACTCTTGCATAATGCATTGAATGTCTGCGGTGTGGACATAATAAGGACACATAAGTTATCAACAGCTGTCATCTGCCTTGTCAGCCAGGCCTCGTGAGAAATGACAAGTAACATTTCCTCATCTTTAACCCTTTCACACTCACATGCACACGTTTGCACACACGTGGTCATGCACATAAAGATGAAATATGTAACCACATGATGACCAGCTACATACTCTCTGAGCAACACTGTGTGCCTTTTACCATGTAGGTCATATGGAAATAACTGAACTTTAAACTGAAGAATGACTTCCTTGTTCCACATCCAGTACATGTACAACTTTTACATTTTAAAGTACTGCTATTTTAATAAGAGTGCATACCGGGAAGCGACACACTCCTTTGGAGAAAATGGAGAAAAGAGTAGCAATTATGTGAACAATAAAAAGGAGATGGCTGCCAAGTTCCAAATAAATCATGATTTATAATATAATAGTAACACTTTAGTAAAGGGACCAATTATCACTATTACCTAGTTGCTTATTAGCATGCCTACTATTTGCATAGTGACTGTAAATCACTCATTGCTTGAGCATATTCTACATCCGTAATCCTAAACAATACCTAAATTTAATACCTACCTTACTAAATATTAAAAAGCAGCAAATAAGGAGTTTATTGAGGCAAAATTCATAGTTAACGATTTGTTATTAGTGATAACTGGACGTTAAAATAAGGTGTGACCAATAAAATAATACAATTAAATTAAATAATAAAAAAATGTGGGCGAAATATTTATTTAACTCTATATAGCCTATGGTATACTATTTTACAACTGTTTAAATGTAATTTTATAAGAAATATTGTTCAAAGATATAGAGTAACAACTAATATTTATATGCATTTTATGAAAATAGTCTGCTATACTGTTATAAAAATCTCACTGATTTACATTACAAGCTATCAAAATTAAATATTTCAGAATTTTAGTAATTCATCTCATATATCTGGCCATATAAACATCAGTATTTGCACCAGATTTCATTTTTTTTGCTCCGTTTGGGACTCTAAACCTGGAGATTTTTTTCCTGTTTGAGTATGAGTTCAATATTTTGCTGTATCATTGTATAAAACATAAAATACTTCTATATCAAAAATACTACTTAGCAAAAACACATGCATTTTATTTTCTGAAAGAATAGAATAAACTGTTCTATGGCCAATAGTAATAACAAAAATGTGATTATTTTTATATTTATAAAATGTACAGGGTTAAGAATGATTTAACACAGGTAATGTATCTGCCAACCTGGCCACAGATTAAACACACAGACACATACTCTCAAACACATCGCCCACTGTCAATTCCCACTTTTCTCTCCAGCCTGTTGAAGCCCACACCAGTGGTAAAGCTTAAAGGAATTTCTTTCCCAGGTGTAGCTCATGGTTTATTTTGTAGCTAGTCTTTCTGGCTGGTTCATTCTCATGACATTGTCTGGGCCCTCGGGGTCTGCTTGGTTCGCTGGTGTGTCTCAGGAGGGGCTGAGCAGTGAAGTGTGGAGGTAAGGACAGGAATGATTAGGACAGACTGTGTATGTCAGTGTTGGGGTGAGGAAATGATCTGGTCAGGCAAGCAAGACCTTGAGGGTCAGTCGCTCCCTCCTTCATTCAGCCTTGTTATTCACACATACCATCACACTACTCTGAGTCACTGGCTTTTCTCATCACGTGTAAGGCTAGGCATTCCTTCACCATAAGGCTTCTTAATTTGCCGTTCACATCTTTTGATGTTCAGGAATTTCCAGAAAATGGAAAAAGACCCTAGTTTTTGATATGCATTCCTTCACGCAGTTATCTTCACAGATATGACAAACAGTAGGTTATCAGTTGAGCATCTCAATGATAAAGTAGTGTGCTTAACATGGATTTTAAACTCTTAAAAGCATGTATAACAAAAAAAAATATATATATATATATATAATATTAATGAAATAATATGTGACTTAAGTGTATTTAAAGAGAACTGTTTATGATTGTTTTGTTGTTGTTGTTGTTGTTTTTACTGAAGATTAATTTGAAAGCATGCATTTTGTAATAATGTCAAAAAAATTTTATGTTTTAAATTATGTTTTTATAATATTTTGTTGTGTTATAAAGAAATACATTCATTTTGATGTGTTGACTGACTAAAGCATATTTAAAATATTTTTTAAATAATAATTTTAATTCTAGTGTGTTATTTGATATTACATTTATAAAAGTGAAGACGTTTTAAATGTACTAAATTGCAACATCATAACAAACATGTAATTATAAGTTTATATTTCTATACATGATCTGCAAGTTTGATTGGAAATTACATTACATTTATACTTTAGTTGACTACAAATGTATCATTCATCAGTACAATAGAACATACAATAGAATACACTACAATAGTTACACAGTGAAAAATCTAAAATATAAAATTTATACAGAACATTATCCATTCATCAACATTGCCATTAACTCTAAAATGCAATGCAACGCAATTCTAAATGCTGGTTAAACACCTGTAAAATAAATGAATAAATAAATATGGAAAAATTCATTCAATTTAAACATTGTTCCTTCTTTTTACAGATTTTTTTTTTTTTAATGTGTGGTTTCAAGACTTTTACAAGTGAATAATAATAATACTCTAATAAACAGTAATTTTACAGTAATAAACGAACCTACTGAACTATTAAAATCTTACCTTTATAATACATTGGAAATAATAAAGCCACATGTAGAATCACAATTTTTCCACAAGCTGAAATAAATTGCAATATAGAAGGTGAACAGTGGCATATTCACAAACAAAGTGTAACATAGAACCCTTATATACTAAAAAGCCCTTCTGGTAGATGTCATTAGTATACCATTGACAGCAACTCGGAGTGTATGTGTAGCCTGAAAAAAATTACAAGTAACATATATCACAACGATTTCCTTATATTACAGTACAGTAGATGTCTTTACTGCAAAATTGGCTGCATAGTAATTAGTCACACGACATTTACGGCTCAGGTGATTGACTCAAAAACAGATGTCTCCATAACTGAGAGCCCCAAGAGCAAAGGTGTTTGATTTTAAATCACACTCTACTGTGAAGTCCTGCGTCAGTCAAGCATGTCGTTGAGAGGAATGGGAATGCTAATGGGTCAGTATCTCTTTATAGACCTCATTGGGTAAATGTAGTATGTTTGAGATGATATTTATTCTACATATTTGTTTACCTACAAAACAGACAACATTAAAGGTCAAAACTACTTGCTATGACTGTTCAGGGTTACATTTTTTCAGTGCTCCTGTGATCTGTCATATACAGAATGTTTAAAGCATAAGCAATTATGGGCCTGGCTGTGTCTGGATGCCCATTACAAAATGTATTATGCTTAAGCCTAATGGGTCTTTCTCAATGCCTCCGATCAAACAGGATAATGAGGGCCATCAGCAGAGCAGACCTGCAGCGGTACAAACATGTCTCAACGGGACTTTTCACATTTGCCCGTCTAAAAAGCCATAACACGGCAGGCAGGCTTGGTAAGATTTGGCAGAGCCTTTAACTATGCAGTAAACAATACGATCTGGCCCTTAGGGTGTTGATTCACTTGGCCAATTAGTGCTGGCATAAGTTTCCTTGAAAGATAGAAAGAGAGGGAGAAAGAGAGAGAATTAGAAGAGGTGATAGGTGGCACTGTATGGTGATTTGCACCAGAAACTGAAGGGTGAAATTAGACCTTTTTCATACTGTTTAATGCGTGTCACATGAGCTTAAACCTCAGATACAGTACTGCTCATTAGAATCGTATTTCCTATTTTTTAAAATAGGTTTATTTTGCTTCAACCTACATTTTTTTTGCAAATCTCCAAAACCATACCTATACATACAATTCACTGCAGCTGAAATGAACAGTGGTGACAGTAAAACACTTATTTTATTGCTTTTCACACAAATTATCATTAAGGGGTAAGATACTATGCTACCAGGGGCGTACCGCACTTTTAGAAACAGGTGATTCTGACCCCTGCTAATTTTTTTTTTTTTTTTTTTTTTATGATCCAGCGTGAATATTTCTCTGATTTGTTACTTAGATTTGAGTGAAGTAACATTCAGCCAATCACAGAGCGAATCATCTCCTGGGCGCGTCTGCTATGAGCTTCAAATCTCTTGTTGCTCTTTTGAATTTTCGTTCGTTCGTTCACTTTGCTATTAGGCCGTCTGGGATAAAATGCACCCCAGAAAAAAGCAAAGGACGATTACATCCTTTTTTCAAACACACACTGTAAGTATGTTACAGTATGTCGCGATGACACGAATCGCGCGATAAAGATTTCATGTTATGATTTAACCTATTGAACCCGTATGAACCTCGTCATGTCGCGCCGGATTCATTTCAGTGTGTTAAATGCTCTCCTAATTGTCACTTTGGATAAAAGCGTCTGCTAAATAAGACGTAACAATGTTATTGGTTTCTGCTGTCTTTTGTTTGTCTACGTGCTGCTCGCGGAGTAAAATTATCATTTCACAATAAATCATATTTGTTTTGCAACGAATATCTTAAAATACTTTATCAAATTTTATTCTTTTAATTCATAACTGTTACTTTATGTCCTAACTAGTCTGTAGGAAGGGCAGGCTGTGACGTCACTGGCAGAGAGAGGGGTCAGTTGCTCAACCTCTCCAGAATGTGTACAGGTGAGATTTGTATAAAAAAAAGCAGATTGACTATCTTAAATCTGCGGTAGGGAACTTTTGACGCTCTAGCGGTTAATAAACAGAACTGCTTGCGACTTGCGGAAGAACATCATAGCCGGAACTACTTCTCTCTGTTTATGTCTATGAAGAATCACAAAGGTACTGGGTTACTCCGCCGCGGTACCCCCGAAGCAATCTAAAATAGTCCGAATATAAACACTTATTATAGGTGCACCCTAGTGATTCAGGACAAGCCAAAAACACGGTTTGGAAAATGGATTCATGGTGTACTCGCTTATTATATACATTTTTCTACATTTTGAAAACACACAAAGTTACGGACCGCAGCTCTGATTTGTTGTTTTTTACCGGGAGTGATGTATTTCTGCAAATGGCAATAGGACACTGGGAGGAGCCAGAGGAGCTTGATTTTTTCACAGATCATCTGTCTCATATTTTTCATAAAATGTATGTTTGTATAAAATTACTGTAGATGTAATCTGTATACTCATTTAACACCTGTTTTTGTCCAACTGTTAAAAAAAAAGTTATTGTTCAAATGTAGTGCAACTGAAATATTGTAAATATCATAAAATATCTTTATTTCATAAAAAATTTAAAAAATTATAGATGGTCTCCCATTGGTCTCAAAGTCCTGCAGTATTTTTAAATTTTGAGTATGATTTAACAAAAATAGGTTCCTGTAAGCTATCATGTCATGTTCCCAAATTTGAAAAAGTAAAATGCCAATTGGTATTCTATTTAGAATTTATTATGAACATCAGCTTTGGGTCAAAAAACCATACAGCTGTCCCCCCCCACTTTTAAAATGGCTGCTACGCCCCTGTATGCTACTACTATGTTATGACATCAAAACACTTTTACAATGCACTTTCTGATGTATGATTTGTAGAATAATACATTTTGTCATAGTCAGATCCATATACACAGCTTTTCTTAAATAGTAAACTTGCTCAGTAGCCCACCCAGTACAACATTGCACTTGTGATAAGAAGTGCTAAAATAGCTAAATTCTTACAGAAGTATATAAATATCCATAAATACAATTAAAATAAATAAATATCATTTTTTTCATACTGTACATAATAATTTTGTGATGCCTAAATTCACTTGTACCATTTAAAATAAATGATTTTAGCTTTTACATTTATATAGATTCATTCCTTCATTACTTCTTTACTTCATTCATCCAAAATAGTATTTTGATATACCTTTTACTGGTTAACAGCCAGAATTAAATATTGGTGCATTCCTAGTAATATTAATAGTAACACATTAATTATTTTTTTTAATCTCTTGTCTTTTAAAATAAAGCAAATAAATAAATAAAGCAAGACAGTACACCTAATATGCCATGTATTTATAGACATGTGACATACTGGTTATTTTACATTTGCCAATCACATTGCACATCCAGTCAGATTCCCAAGTAAGAACTTTGCGTTTTACAAGATGGAAGTGACTTGGATGGTACAAACAGCTGAAGCATTAAGAGAGGAAACAGATGATTCTAAAAACAGTGACATGTCCACCCCTTCTGTGAAGACATGAACAAGGTTGTTATTGTATCTCAGGGCAGCCGTTTACTTAGGGACAGCATATCAGAGACACAGGCAACATCTCTCTTTGCCTCTCTACCCCACCCCTATCATTTGCATACATTTCCATCCTGCTGCAAGGATCTCCACCACGCCATGAGGACAGAGTGTCTATAAGAGAAAGCTAGAGGCTCCAAGAAGGGGAGCTGGAGGAAGACATGTATGGATTTGATAAGGGTAATATATGTGCACGTAAATAGATTTACATGTAACAGTTGAATTAGAAGTGGGATCAATCATCGTCACTGGCTCATGGGAGGCTAAAGAGAAGTGGAGGGGAACAGCTGTGGAGGGAGGACAGGATATTGGAGGACAAGGAGGAGGGGAGAGGTGTTCAGTATGCATCAGTGCCCCCATGTCCCTCCTCTGTGTCTGCCTCATAAAAGGAGCCGAGGAGCCCGATAACTGTCGGCCATCAGACATGCTTGTTTTACTGGTGATTTAGAGCTGTGTGCAGTGTCTTTGATTCTACGGTGAGATCTAAAGCAAATTCAATAGCAAAAATAATTACTGTTTTCAAACAGGTTTTCTGTTTCGTTTGATGAAATTACAGTATGTATTATGCAATGTTGAATTTCTTGATAATATTATGATTATTTTTCTGAATGGAAATTATGTTTTAAAGCCATAAATTAGCTTTATGGGACAAACAGGGTACAATGTTTTGGTACCAATGCCATTGTATTTACTACCAGAGACTTCAGACCTTATTTTTTCATTCGTTCATAAATTTTTACCCTGAATAATGACATAAATTTCAGTTTGTTGATTAATGACTTAAATGACTTATATATATATATATATATATATATAGAGAGAGAGAGAGAGAGAGAGAGAGAGAGAGAGAGAGAGAGAGAGAGAGAGAGAGAGAGAGAGAGAAAATATTGCATGAATCATGTAGACCAGACATTTTTTTATGTCAAAATATGATAAGGGTCTTCATTTATATTAGTCATTTATAGTATTTATAGTATACGGTTAATTTTTACTGTATACAAAATTTGTCTTCGATTGTTTTACTGCTTTGAGGTCAAAGTAAATTAGTAATGGGTCTATATAATATGGATTTTTTTTTATTTGTATTAAGTGCATCTCTTTTTATACATATAGAGTGTTGTTAGACTATGAACCTAAACAATCATGAGAAACATTGTCAGTTCCAATGTCAAATCCAATGCGTTGTATAAGGATTTTCACAATTCATAATTTCAAAGCAGTTTTACAGTTAACTTACACAGATAAAAACATTGTTTTTCTTTTTTGTTTTGTTCTGTTACGTGTCCTTTTTTTTTTTTTTTTTTTTTTTTTTTTTTTACAGACACCTTAGAACCCTCTTGATGTTCCCTGTTGGGTGGGAGGGAGGGGGGGGGGGGTCTCTGGACTTAAAAGCCTCTGATATTGGTCTTTTATGGTTATTTTCTGTTTATTGGAAAGTAATATGGGTTTGGAATAACGCAAGCAATAACGCTTTTCCGTTATGTATGGGAAATACATGCAGAAATGAGCACACAAGCACATACATCATATGCATGTTCACATTACAGATGGTTGTATATTCATGGTTCCCACTTAAAAATCAAGATTAGTACAGATATTTGCATATGATTTATCTTAGTCATGGCTGTTTTCAGGGTGCGTGTGCTTAAAAGAGACATTTAAATGCATTTGTACTGCATGATTTTGACTGTGAAGAATGGGACCCATAAAAAACAGACAGAGACACAAACATGCATATATTTATGTCTGTGACAGGTCATTTTTTGTGACTGAAATAAATCAAAAAAGAACAACGCCACAAAATCAGCCAGCACAGCATATGAATTATGGAGTCATCCGGTTCAAGGTCCAGCAGGATCATTACAGACACATCCTGTCCTCTTCTGTTCATCTGAAGGTTAAAGTCTCAAATAAAGGCACAGACAAACAAGCAGCTTTCAAAAGAAGTGATGAATGAACTGAGGCTTTTTACATTGGGAGAAGCTCAATAATTGCTACATTTTCCTGATAGCTATTATTAAAAAATAAAGTTTATTCCAGGCCACAGAATCTCCCGAAAGCATATCTTGGTACCCAAAATCAAATCAAAATCCAAAAACACAAAAGAAGAAGAAGAAGAAGCAGAAGGAGGAGGAGGAGAATTTATATTTAGCATGAAGAAAATGAAACCAATTTTTGGTTTTTCAAATCAAAATCCAAAAACACAGAAGAAGAAGAAGAAGAAGAAGAAGCATAAGGAGGAGGAGAATTTATATTTAGCATGAAGAAAATTAAACCAATTTTTGGACCCTTGTTGATAATTTTATTATTACATTATTTTCATGACAATTAAACATATTCTCCAACCCAACTTTAAGCTTCTTTAAGCATATTAAGCAATATGATTTATTGTTCCTTTCACTTGATTTTATCTTGAAATATGACCTGGACATGATTTTGACAGATTTGAGATCGACCCACCATCAGTTTGTACATTAATTCTGTGGTTTCTTTAAAAAAAAAAAAAAAAAAAAAAAAAACACAAATGTATTTAAAAAAATTCCAATCCTGCACCTGGAGGACCATTGTCCAGCCAAGTTTACCTCCAACCTGCTCAAACACAGCAGCCTGGAGGTTTCTGTAAATCCTAAAGACCCTTGCTGTATCTGAAATGTAATACTTGTCCACTATATAGTATACCAAAAGAGTAGCATACCCAGAATCCTATTATTTACTAAACAGCAGGTGGAAATTATTCTGAAGTGTGCATTCCCATGAGGCCAGGGTATGTGAATGGCTGTGAAATGATCCAACTGACACTGGTAGGTCACATGATAAAAACAACATGGTGGATGTAATACGTATTCAATTTATACTTAACATATTGTACTTTTAAAAACATACTTTTTTAACAGTAACAAAGTAGATTCAAATTCAAAGGTAGTACACAAATTTAGTCGCACTGCTTATTTAACTGGTTTAGATGTGTTTAATCACATTTGAAGCTAAACTCCAGGAGCGGCCTGGACCCCTGTAGCATAACATTATTAATATTGTTTCACTGGGAGCTTTAACCGTGAACCCACTCACACTTTCTATCTCCATTTCTTTCTGATCTGTGGAAAGTGGAGGATTAGAGCGGTCACTTTGATCTCTCTGTTTGTGGAAAAAGAGATTCCAGTTATAATCTTAACCTGTGCATTAGTCCAGTCACTTCCACAGGGACACCAGCGGCACTTCATGTTATGGTGGGAGAGTATGTATGTGTGCTTGCACATACATAAATATACAGTATGTGAGGCGACATACAGCATATATGTGTTTGACAGCAAATATGCTAAGAAGAGGTGAGGTAATGAGGGTTTCGTTGTACATTTGTGTCTGGATGATGAGGAGGAGGAGATGGAGGTATAATGGTTGTTGGAGGTAAGTGACAGTCTGAGAAGTTGAACTTTAATGAGGCCTCAGCCTTGTCTCACAAACACACACACTTAAGACACTCCCTCCGTCTAATGCAGTCGTGCCCTTCTGAGTGATCAAATTTAGGGCTCAAATGAACTTGTCACGCATACTGTATTTAAATACACACACTTATGAATGAGTCCCCACATGTTTAAGTGAAGAAGACTTGTCTTATTAACAACTAGATGACTAAATTAAACCACCCCCCATTCCTAAGCCACTCCCTCCACAGATCCCAAACCCCATGGCAATGTGTAAAACTATTCATAGACAGATTCAAAGGTTTAAGTTTTCTGATTGACTAAAGGTGGCGTACCACAAGTCAACTCGAAACAACATGATTTTGGTAGCGGATGTCATGCCTGCTGACTATTTTTTGCTGAAATCTCACCCTCCGCTGTTGGAGGTCTGTCACACTCACTGATTTAGAATGGAAGAGGAGTGACAGACTAAACGACTGCCTGTGACATTTCTCTCCAGCTCCCTGTCATGGATTGCAGAGGCCCATCCTGGCAGCAAATCAATGTGAAGCTTGCTGAAATAAGAATGCTACTGCACCAACATGAACCAAACAGACTCAATTAGGGTGCGATTCATAGAGTACCTTCACCCTGTGAATGTGTATTTGCTGTGGAAGGTAGCCTACTGTATGTTTATGCAAATCATTGAGAAATATTTACAATCAATAAATGCTGAATCACCTGACAGTCATCTACTGTGCCGAAGAGTGGTTATAATATTGACAGTTATGTTTTAACTAATAAAAAAAAAAATATATATGGGAGAAGAGTATTTGGTCACAACAAAACATGGACCATTACTAACCAATCTCATAATTTGCTGCTTATTAGTAGTTAGTAAGGTAGTTGTTAAGTTTAGATATTGTATAGGAGTAAAGATGTAGAATATAGTCACGCAAAATGTGTGTATTATACGTACTAATAAACAGCCAATATGTTATTTGAAAAGTATGTCTTAACTAATATCGGATCTGTGTTGTTTGTAGTTTACCCACACCTGATTATTATATCTTGTTTGCTAATTTGCGCTGCTCTTGGTTGGTAATTATGGAAATGATCTGGTAGCATGTGCATTGTCAGTAGATCAACTACAGAAATGTCCACTCCCATTGACACTTTCATGGGATTGCGGTCTCACACTAATTTGCACTGATTACTAATTCATGGCCTAGGTGTCTAAAAACATTACATGAATATATAGTTTCCATAAAGTGTACTTAATTCACTTAAATCACAAGGTTTAACTTCCATTCAATATGACAATGTAACTTTTTAAATATATATATATATAATGAATAGTCCTGTTTTAAAGTAGCATGTTATTTATTAAAGTAGTGTTTAGAAAAGTATTCCATTGAAGGAATGATATGTGGTGTTCAGAGTGTGTGTGTGCATGCATTTTAGATGATATGTGTGTGTGCAGAGGTGTGAAAATGGCAGCTGTGGTCCTTTGACAGAAGACGTCACAGCTCATTTGACATGACAGGTGACTCCAGGGTCAGAAGTTCACGTCCTAAAACACCACACAGCACTAACGTATGAGTGAGCCAGCTGACCAAATACCTGTTCTCCTGCCACACTTCGGAAAATACATTCCTCCACTATCCAGTTACCTGACACATTTCTTTGTCTCTCTTAATGACGATATGCTAACGTAACTTCCACACATAATAGGGCACAGGCTCGGCCTCGGCCTCTCTGTGCTAAATAAAGGGCCATATTTCCAAGGATGAGTGGCTCTGTGTGTAAAACAAATTGTGTGTTTGAAGGGGTGTAGATTTTAAACTGGGGTAAAAGTTTAAAGAAATTTTGTATATGACAGCTATCCATCCAACTCATGATGTCCCGCCAAGGAGTGTATATAAGCGTTAACCTCATGAAAATAATATCCCTTTCCTTTCAAAAGTTATTGTATTGTATGTAAATAAATAAATTAATTAATTGATTAATTAATCTGTATGATGTTTGAACAGCTACATAATTTAAATAATATATCATTTTGCATTATAGTAATGAAAAATTATTTATATTTGATCTATGATTATATAATATAATTCATATAATATTTTTACAAATATTTTAAATGAGTTTTTTTCATTTTAGTTTTAAGTGCTTTTGTCATTTTATTATTTTTTTATTTGTATTAAGCTACAATATATTTTAAGGTTTATTATTATTATTATTATTATTATTATTATTATTATTATTATTATTATTTTTTTATTTTTTATTTTTTTATTAATTCCAGGTAGTTGTTAGGGTAGCATCTGTTATTTATATATATATATATATATATATATATATATATATATATATATATATATATATATATATATATATATATTAGTCTTCAGTGCTTTTGTCATTTAAAAAAATATCTCGTTATTTGTCATTTTCATTTATGCTTTACCCTCTAATATATATATATATATATATATATATATATATATATATATATATATATATATATATTCTATTTTGTTTCATTAATTAATATTTAAATAAAACTGTTTTGTTGAATAGAATAGAATAGAATAGAATAGAATAGAATAGAATAGAATAGAATAGAACAGAATAGAATAGAATAGAATAGAATAATTGGCTATTTCTCTCTTTTGGATTCGAGGGGAAGAGTGACCCGGCCTGAATTCATTGGATTCTATACTGCAGCGCATGACTCACAATGAAGGCCTTGGGCAGTACATGACCATCTCCTGTGTCCTCTCTTTCTCTCTCCTTCTGTCTGTCTCTCATGTGAGAGGTTTATATAAGGCTGAAAGCGAGGAGAGGGGGAGAGAGCGCTATCTATGTTCTGCTGATGAGAGATGGGCTAGAATCTGAGGAATCTGACACTCTGTGAAGCGGCTCTTTCCTCTCTCTCCTGTCATGCCCTTCTGACTGAGAGCATGTGAGGTTCCTCTCACCTCTGGAGGATTATTTTCAAACCACAGCCTGAGTTATACAGGATGTCAACACAAGCTCTCAGCATGGAGAGAGAGAGCAAATGTATCTCATTCAACCAGAATACCCTGCACTGCCAGATGCACATTCATCAGCCCACAAACAGACATCATTATCAGAGCTAAATATAAATAAATAAATAAATAAAAATAAAATAATTTACAATTGGTATTCTTGTATTGTTTTCTTGTAAAAACAAACAAACAAAAAAAATCTTAAACAAAAAAGACATTTGATCAGCACAGCAAATTTTAAATATGAACTTATGAAGTGAATGTGATCATTTTGTGTAGGTTTGCCCATAAGAGGCTTAGTATGAATAAGTACTGTACTTTTAACTGGCCTTAAAACATATCCTTCAAAAAAAAAAAATACATAAAACAAACAGAATCTGGATTAGATCTAGTAGAAAAACATTTCCACAAGCGTTCACAGCTTCGTACTGAGATGGTGCAGTGATTGACAGCTCTGTGTGTGAGTTTGGCAGCGTTGCAGAATGTGTTCCTGCACTGCAGTCAGCAGAGCTGCTGTGAGTCTGTTGGACCACTACTACAGAATAAAGCCCTTACACCCTTTCTTTTCGCTCCCCATTCAGGATGAATGTTTATCACGCCTTTGTGTTTTTAATTTATTTATTTTTATGCAACTGTAATGAATTCAGTTGTATATTCTTCATGTGGAGGGTACCTGCCCAGGATCGTCCATGGGCTCGCATTGAAGAATAAGGAGTGGGTGGTTTTCACTAATACATACTGTTGTATGTTAGTATCTCTGATAAAAGCAAAATTCCTTGTGATATCTGTAACTTGCATATAGAGTGAAGTTCAAAAGTTGGAAATGCTTATTATTATTAATATTTTTTATTTTTTTATTTTTTTTATTAAAATTAAAATCTGAGTAGAAAAAAAAAAATGAATGTTACATTTTTAAATATCTTAGTGTTAATGCACCCCCTTAACTTTAAATTAGATTTTTAGACCCCATATATTTAATAAGCTTCAGATTCAGCAAGTTTATTGTCATAGAGGCACAGAGTAAAGGCTATCATGCGATGAAAAGCTTAATTTGCAGTTCACAAAAGAAAATAAAAAATAAATAAATAAAACAACCCCAGGCAAACAAAAAGTTAAAATACATATGTACAACAAATATCTAATAAAGCATGTCATATATGTTATAAAATTACAACAAAATGTAAAAATAGAAATGAAAATAAATGAAACAGACAACTTAAGATTTGATCAGATTGGTGTTGAACAACCCAAAGAGCCAATTCCACAAAGAGGCCCACGATAACAAGACAACGTCATAAATCTGTCCAGATACCCAGGGCCACAAGGCTTAAGTGAGCCTTACAAACTAGCAGCTTTGAGCAGCTCACAGCATTAAAATAAAAGAACACTTATTGATTGTTTCCACTCAAGAAGGAATTTGTCAAATTTGGGGCCAGTCACCAAGATCAAAGGTCAAAGCAAAGCATATCATGACCATCACATGAGGAGAATCATTAGTAGAGACTGCGTTGGGTGGTTTCCGCCCACCTAGAAGACAAAGACCAGACTGAGATTCCTTCTAAACCCTTTTGACCTTTGGTCTTCACAAAGAACATGTCCTCAAGTTCACAGAATGGCACAGAAATCGCCTTTATGTATATATGTACCAAAATGATGCTTAGAGGACTTCAGTGAATAACTCGATGTCAGTGGTGGCGAATGTCGGTCCTGAAGAGCCGCAGCACTGCAGAGTTTGACTTCAACCCTAATCAAACATACCTGAACATGCTAATCAAGGTCTGAAGGGTTATTAGAAAGCTACAGGCAGGTGAATTTGAATTAGGGTTGGAGCTGAACAGAGTATACCACCCCAGCTCTATATCATGTATGTAACCCACACATTTGACTATAATGTCCTAATCACTTATTGTGTATGTATTTTGAATAACTATTGAATGTTTTATAGGATTATATTCATGTTGGGTGTGTATTAAGAATTTTCATGCAGTAAACATTTCTATGAATCAATCAATCAATTCAAGTTAATGATTTAAACCGCCGATCTTGTTACTGTGCTTATAAATCTTTTTTTTTTTTTTTTTTTACTACATTTTGGATATTAATATCCATTCAGAGTTGATGTTGTACTGTATAGGCCGTTTTTAAAGGGACCATAAGTATTTGGACAACTGACTCAAAAGCTATTGCACGGACAGGCGTGGGCTATTCTTTTGTTATTTTTACATCAGTTAAGCAGGTGAAAGGTCTGGAGTTGATCCTATGCGTGACAATTGCATTTGAAGCTGTTGTTGTGAACCCACATCATGCGGTCAAAGGATCTCTCCATGCAGGTGAAACAGACAATTGCTAGGCTTCAAAAGCAAAACAAACCCATCAGAGAGATAGCAGGGACATTGGGAGTGGCACAAGTTTAACACATACTCAAAAATAAAAGTGTATAAGGATATACTGTCTGCCCAGATTCAGTCAAATACACCAAAGTTGATTGGATGACGCTTCACAGAACAAAGGGACGATGATCCAAACCATACAGTAAAAGCAACCCAGTAGTTTCTGAAGGTAAAACATGGAATATTCTGCAAAGGCCAAGTCAATGGCCTGATCTTAACCCGATTGAGCATGGACATAACTTGCTGAAGACAAAACTTAAGGCAGAAAAACCAACAAACAAACGACAACTGAAGTCAGCTGCAGTAAAGGACTGGCAAAGCAGCACAAAGGAGGAAATCCAGTTTCAGAGTTACAGGTTTAAGATTAAGACTTAAAATGGCATGCAAAGGATTCTCAACAAAATATAAAACATATATATATATATATATATTTGTCCAATTACATCTGAACTCCTGAAAATGGGGGGACTGTGTATAAAATGTAAACTTAAGTGAGTCCATCTAAATGGACCGTTCAATCACTGGCTGACTCAATTCATTCAAAAACTGAATAATTCAAAGAATAAAACACTGTGTTGCTATGCACTGAATGCCATGCTTATGGACTGTCTTTGTGTTCCTGTCTTGTATTTTGCTCTCCATGTCCTAGTTTCTCCCTTGTGTTTGATCATGCCCATATTTGCTTGTTCCTGTGCCCATTGAGTTTCATTTGATTCACCTGTGCTCCCCTAATTATCCTTGTTATACCTTAGTTAAGCCCATTGTTTCCTGTGTCTAGTGTCTAACGTATTTTTTTGTCTCCTGCAGTCCATTTGTTCCCTGCATTTTGAGTTTAAGTCTGTTTAAGTTTTGTTTGTTTTTTTCCATGTCTCCTTGTCTTCCCTCTCTTCAGGACTGTGACATTATGTCAGGGGAATATCTTAAAAATTGTAATCAGGTAGTTTTCTACAAAGTCCCTCCTTTCAACAAGCAAAGTCTGCTCTGATTGGCCAACTGACCCAGTGCATTGTGATTGGCCGAACACTGCAAGCACTTGTCAGAAATGTAACACCCCTTTCCATAATCACGAGCTTTATCTTTCAAAATAAATGTAAAGACAGTTAATAATGTCTTTAGTTTTACCATCAGTTAAAGCCCGAAAGAGGAACAGACACAGTGATGAAGCTCATATGTGTTTGCAGTACACAAGCCAAGGACGGTTAAGACAGCTCACTCCACTGTGTGACCCTGTCTGTCTCTCTCTCTCTCTCTCTCTCTCTCTCTCTCTCTCTCACACACACACACACACACACACACGCACACACACACACACACACACACACACACACACACACACACACACAGACATATAGGTTTTCGCCTATATACTGTACACACTGCATCTCCCTGACATGACTGCTTCAACACTAAAACCATGGCTTCTTTCTTTGCGTGAACATTTGGATGGCATTAAGCAAATATTTCCACATAGTGACGTAGACCTGTGGGGGCGTGTTTAAATGAGCTGTTTTTGGGGGGCGTGGCAGAGTCTTAACTTTGATAAAGAATATCTCTTTGGATTTGAGAGTCTTTGCATCTTCACAGATGTTCTGTAACACTCCAAAGAGAAAGGAAAATTTTAAATAGAATTATATGACCCCTTTAATATAAAGGGGATGGTAAGGGAGGGAGTGGTGGTTTTACCAAGGCGATGTTTTTTGTCATTTTTTTCAACTGGGGATGCCATCCCCCAGCATCCCCCTCAATTCGAGCCCTGGACCTATTATTGTTGTACGGTACATGATGGGATATGAGATTTTAGCAATAAAACTTGCTGCTAGATGATTTTAGAGATCAGCGGCGGCTTGTGGATTTTAAAATAGAGGCGTTCAAACTAATAGCACGTAATTCATGTCTCTATGATGATTGGTTGATATACCAGAAGGGAGGCTCGCCTCCTCTATGACGTTTCTTTTCTCAGCACTCCTCAGCGCTGAAAGTGAGCACTCAAAGGAGGCATGAGAGCTCATCTCCCCCTCCCCCTCCCCCTCTCTATCACTTAGTGGTTGTATTTACATCAGTAGATTCAGCATATTCGCGATAGAAAAGCGTCGCTTTCATGTTATGATATAACAACTGTAAAATTACAAACAAAAAATCATACATTCTGAGACATAAACTGAAATGAATTGTGAATTTTACAAACCTGATTCCAAAAAAGTTGGGACACTGTACAAATTGTGAGTAAAAAAGGAATGGAATAATTTACAAATATTTTTTTTTCTCTCTCGGCCAAGGCAAATTTAAAATGGACTGTGGTAAAGTAGAAAACTGTGGACAGACGAATCAAAATTTGAAGTTCTTTTTGGAAAAATGGGATGCCATGTCATCCGGACTAAAGAAGACAAGGACAACCCAAGTTGTTCTCAGTGCTCAGTTCAGAAGCCTGTATCTCTGATGGTATGTGGTTGCATGAGTGCGTGTGGCATGGGCAGCTTACACATCTGGAAAGGCACCATCAATGCTGAAAGGTATATCAAGTTCTAGAACAGCATATGCTCCCATCCAGACATCGTCCCTTTCAGGGAAGACCTTGCATTTTCCAACATGATAATGCCAGACCACATACTGCATCAATTACAACATCATGAATGTCTAGAAGAAGGATCCAGGTACTGAAATGGCCTGCCTGCAGTCCAGGTCTTTCACCCATGGAAAACATTTGGTGCATCATAAAGAGAAAGATGCGACAAAAAAAAAAACCTAAGACAGTTGAGCAACTAGAAGCGGCAAAAAAAATATTCCTAAACTTGAGCAACTTGTCTCCTCAGTCCCCAGACG
Organism: Carassius auratus; assembly: GCF_003368295.1. Taxonomy (NCBI): domain Eukaryota; kingdom Metazoa; phylum Chordata; class Actinopteri; order Cypriniformes; family Cyprinidae; genus Carassius; species Carassius auratus. The sequence goes on from NC_039251.1 coordinate 27,083,838, forward strand.
TTTGCAGATTGTTATAAAAAGAAGAGTGGTAAACATGGCCTTGTCCCAACTTTTTTGAGATGTGTTGGTTCCATGAAATTTTAAATCAACTTAATTTTCCATTAAAATTATACATTTTCTCAGTTTAGACATTTGATATGTTATCTATGTTGTATTCTGAATAAATTACTCAAATTTGAAACTTCCATATCATTGCATTCTGTTTTTATTCACAATTGGTTCAGTGTCCCATATTTTTGTAATAGGGTTTGTATTAACATTAAATCATCCTCATTTTCACTTCAACATTTTGGGGAAGCTGTGCCTCCCGCCTCCCCCGACGAGCTGCCACTGTTAGAAATGAGATCCAAAAATTCCATATAAACATGACGCAAATGAACCCACAATGTTTATCAATTCAGATGTTTCTATAATTATCATTTAGTCGCAGTTGTTTAGGCATTTAGCTAATGGCACACCGAGACCTGTGTGTGAAGTGGTTTTGCCACTGTGTGCCGCAGCTGTGGTTCACTCTGAACACCTTGTGCCTGGCAGTGAGGTGTGACTGTAATCAAAAGAGGCCATAAACACCTCATCTGTTGACATCAGCAACACAGCGTGTCTGAACACGCCAATCCGCCTCACGCTACACAAACACAGGCTGAGACCATAACACTCCACCCAATGCAGGGGCCTCGTTACCTTTGCCAGTTTAGGGACCATAATACAACCTATAAGTGAAAAACAGCAGCTCCCACAAAACACCATTACTTCAAACACACACAAGCCAAAACAGAGCCATCGAGAGACCAAAACAACCAGGCATTCATGCTAAAACAAAGCAGCGTCCAACTGAAAACTTAAACGCCTCTTGTGATGTGACTCACTCAGTTCAACATGCAGAATTCAAAGCCAAAGTCACCTTTCCAGGAAGAGAGAGAGAATTTTTTGTAAATGCGAGACGGGTCAGCTTTGCACCCTAACACACTGCTGGGTGTGAAATGGAGGCACCAAAACTGAGCACATGCTCACAGCCAGTCCAAAGTCATTACTGCTAGTTCATCCATCTTGTTTTCTCACTGAAGGCGCATTTGTCACTCTCAGAGGGAGACGAGCGAGCCTCACACCATGCAAGCTCTCATGGGTTGATTTATTGGTTCAGAACAATGACTTCCTATTTGGCTAGTGATCAGTCATGTAATAGGCAGTTGTTCAACTTCTTTGTTAAATTTTTTTTTTTCTTGGTGCGATGATGAGAGACAGACTCTTAGATAAGGCTGGACTGGGTCTGTCAGCTTTGTGGTATGATGGATGAAACACTCTGTTTTCTAAAGCTAACCCATGAGCCACACAGGTCAGAGCAGCATGACGGTGATGCACACAATCAGAAAGACGATGCTCTAGTCTGCTGTGTGTCCTATAATATGATGACATTGGTGCACATGCACAAACATCGGATGAACTGGAACGGTGAGGTGTGAGCCAGACCCCATCACCCAATATCATGCCTGAGCTCACTCATGTTCTTGTGGCTGAATGGGAGCGAATCCTGCATCCATGTTACCACATATTGGAAAACCTTCCTAGAGTTGTGGATTTGAAAGGAAGACCAACACTCTCAGTGCCAGTTGTTTTTAATTTAAATGCATGTGCTGTGCTTTGGCTAGTGAGTTGCTTTGGATAAAAACATCTGCTGTATGAATAAAGGTAAATGTTTGGATGTACTACATTTGGGCACCTGCCCACACTGCCAAAAGCACCAAAAGTTGGTTAAATGACCGTGGTGTTGGTGTGCTTGACTGCCCAGCAAACTCACCAGACCTGAACCCCATAGAGAATCTATGGGCTATTGTCAAGAGGGAAATGAGAAGCAAGAGACTATGCAAGTAGTAGTGGTAGTTGTAGTATAAAATATAATCAATATTACAATTAAACACTTGGTGCAAATCAATCATGTGAAAGAAACAATGAACTTAGGGGACCTATTATGCAGAAATCACATTTGAACACAGTTGTGTGTAAAAAAAAACAACCAGATTAATTCTAGAAATCCACTCATTCATTATATATATATATATATATATATATATATATATATATATATATATATATATATATATATATATATATATATATATATATATAATCCCAATAAATTAATGATTTCAGATTTCTCCCTTACTACGTGTCATTGTAGGGAAAAAAAGTCCCACCCATTAGTGACGCTTTCTGCACAAACAAAGCCCTGATTGGAAGGAGCAGTTTGCCATTACTGTTTTCTTGCTGTAGCTGTGTAAGATATACAATATCCAAACCTGATTCCAAAAAAGTTGGGACACGGTACAAATTGTGAGTAAAAAAGGAATGGAATAATTTACAAATCACATAAACTTTATATTTTATTCACAATAGAATATTGATAACATATCAAATGTTAAAAGTGAGAAAAAGGTAGTGGAGTAAAATCAGAAAGGAGTTTCTCAGAGAAAAATTGCAAAGAGTTTGAAGTTATCATGATCTACAGTGCATAATATAATTCAAAGATTCAGAGAATCTGGAACAATCTCTGTGTAAAGGTCAAGGCCGGAAAACCATACTGGATGCCTGTGATCTTTGGGCCCTTAGACGGCACTGCATCACATACAGGAATGTTACTGTAATGGAAATCACAACATGAGCTCAGGAATACTTCCAGAAAACACTGTCAGTGAACACAATGAGTGCGTGTGGCATGGGCAGCTTACACATCTGGAAAGGTACCATCAATGCTGAAAGGTATATCCAAGTTCTAGAACAACATATGCTCCCATCCAGACGTCGTCTCTTTCAGGGAAGACCTTGCATTTTCCATCATGACAATGCCAGACCACATACTGCATCAATTACAACATCATGGCTGCGTAGAAGAAGGATCCGGATACTGATATGGCCAGCCTGCAGTCCAGTTTTTTCACTCATAGAAAACACCTGGCGCATCATAAAAAGAAAGATGTGTCAAAGAAGACCTAAGACGGTTGATCAACTAGAAGCCTGTATTAGACAAGAATGGGGCAACATTCCTATTCCTAAACTTGAGCAACTTGTCTCCTCAGTCCCCAGACATTTTCAGACTGTTATAAAAAGAAGAGGGGATGCCACACAGTGGTAAACATGGCCTTGTCCCAACTTTTTCCAGATGTGTAGATGCCATGAAATTTAAAATCAACTTAGTTTTCCCTTAAAATTATACATTTTCTTAGTTTAAACATTTTATATGTCATCTATGTTGTATTCTGAATAAAATATTGAAATTTGAAACATTGCATTCTGTTTTTATTCACAATTTGTAGCCTACAGTGTCCCAACTTTTTTTGGAATCGGGTTTGTATATGTAAACAAGACATACAAGTGTAATGTGTTGGAGTGCACCAACAAACATAGGTGTCTCCACAAACTAAGTCCATCTGAGCTGCTGGGGACACTGTGGTTAAATTGCATTTTTGAAGGAAATGTTCCGGAAAAATCTCTAAAGTCCTCTGTGTTGTGGAATCGATAGCAATGTGCTGTGCATGAACATCAGCTCCAGACTAAGTAAGTATCACAGATTTTGTTTTCAGAATTGCCTTTCTGAAAGAGATTCTCGGCACTCTATGAGGCTAATGTTGTTTAAACTACCATTGTCTGTGTTCACTGATGCTGCCTTCACGTGCTGCCAGAACAATTATAAATAGGAATATTATAAATAAAAATATAAAAGCAATTTGAAGTCAACCACTTGAATTTTCCTAGCTCATATTCACAAGTGGGACTTCTAAAGTTTGTGACAGCACGCGATGGTACCATGAGACCAGCTATGTCATTATTTCTATTGTGCAGTGCTCCTGAGTCTGTGTAATTCATGAACATGAATTTATTATGCTGAGTACAATCAACTTTTAAACTGATTCTGGTTCGAATATATATGGCTGAACATCGCTACTGAGATTTTCTGACATTTTCAGTGTGTGAGATTGTCCTATTTTGCTTTTGCAGGCTCTTGAAGCTCCACACTCTTCTGAAAAGGAGGCCAGACCACCAACTCATTTGCATTTAAAGGGACAAACACAAAAATATTCAAACCCTAAAAGAGGCCATTTTAACAAGCTATAAAAATATGCATAATAATTGCTTATTTGGGGCTTAAAGCTGCAGTAGGTAACTTTTGTAAATATATATTTTTTAAATATTTGTTAAACCTGTCATTATGTCCTGACAGTAGAATATAAGACAGATAATCTGTGAAAAAAATCAAGCTCCTATGGCTCCTCCCAGTGGTCCTATTGCCATTTGCAGTTACAGTTGCCAACTTTGTTTGTGTTCAAAATGTAGAAAAATGTATATAAAGGCGGTCGCACACCGGACGAGACGCGCCGCGTCGCGTCGCGCCACATGTAGAACAACTCGAGGTATCGCACACTGGACGCCCACATTCTATATGCGTGAGCTCAATTTCGCAGCAAGATGGGAGAGTTTTAACTTCATCTATTATTATTATTTTAAATATATGATTTTAATTGATAAAAGCTGAGTTTTGAACGTTAATTAATGAAAAGAATCTGTGTTATTATAATAAGTCTGTTATTGTTTTGTTGTATCTGTTGTCTAGGCAACTGTGCTGCTGAAAACGTAACCAAACACTTTGTAATGTTTTATTTGAATGAAACAAGTGTGCTGTACTTTAATTTCAGTTTCAGTTTATAACATCTGGGTTTTTTTATATAAAACTATGCGGATGGCGCTCTGTGGCGCGGTAGAAATTTGAACAGCGTTCTGAGTCGTAGCTGGGCGCCGCGGACAGACGCCGAATGGCGCCGCCGGTGTGTGTACTCACATAGAGAATAATGTGTTCGAATTTTAAAGACGTGGCGCGACGCGACGCGGCGCGGCGCTGCGCTTCTCGTCCGGTGTGCGACCCCCTTAATAAGCGAGTACACCATGAATCCATTTTCCAAACCGTGTTTTTGGCTTGTCCTGAACACTAGGGTGCACCTATAATAAGTGTTTATATTCTGACTATTTTAGATTGCTTCGGGGGTACCGCGGCGGAGTAACCCAGTACCTTTGTGATTCTTCATAGACATAAACAGAGAGAAGAAGTTCCGGCTACGATTTTCTTCCGCTAGAAGCAAGCAGTTCTGTTTATTAACCGCTTGAGCGTCAAAAGTTCCCTACCCCAGCATTAAGCTTCACATACAAACTGTGGGAACATCACAGACTTATGTTAGATCTTGTAAAAAAAGGGGCATAGCATGTCACCTTTAAACCAATTTTCACATATATACATTTAAAAAACTAAACATTTATGCTTGTTATAGTACTTGTCTGCTATCTTCTGGTCTGAACATAGGCAGTGGCAGCTGGAACTATAACTCTGGCTCTGTCAACCAGTTCTTTGCTTTCCATCTTGAAACCAATGACAGATTTACTTTAAGAATCCTCCTGAATGACTAACCAATAGCACATGCATGCTGCTTTTCTCCTTGACATTCTGGCCTGATCCTGGAATGCACCAACACCAGCCTTTCAGCCTTGTAGATGCAAAATACATGAGCATACTCAAACAAATTAATGTAAGGGAAAGTTTGCTGCTACAGCAATAAAATGAACCTTATCATAACATCGCATTTGAATGCCGTAAGCATGTTTCAGTCACGTGTTCAGTCAGTTCACGTGAAGTTCTCAGAACTATAAATAATGCTGTGTGGGCCAAAGACACATGTGGGCGAAATGCACAACAAAACTCAGTTTCTTGGCATTGTAGATGAAAAAATGTTGAGGTCTGGATATGACCATCGTGGTCAGCTGTGAAGCTTTTGATGGAAAAGCTTTTCTTTTTTTGTATCCCATTTCTACCCTAAAAGTTCCTTTGGAGACATTGAGGGACAGTTGGTTGTTGGAAGAGTGTCGAGCCAGCATGTGTTTTTGATTTGTGTAAGCACATTTACTGATCCCCCACCACCACCACCCCCCACCCCCTGTCGGCATTCAGCTCCCGGGTAGCTTGTTCATCGTGCGTCCTCCTTTGAGAGCGTGAGGCATGTTCGCTGCCCGTGGTTCAAGGGGAAGTAAAGATTAGGGGAGGAAATGTACAACATTCATTTATCCTGTTGAAGGATTGTAGGTGACTCTCTGCTCCCATGAGACAGCTTGGTAAGAGAGACAGACATACTGGACGAATGCTGATACAAACACTCACATCAACCTCACATGTTTCTGATTTTGTAAATCATAAAAAATAAAAAAATAAAAAATATTAAAGCGATAGTTTACCCCAAAATGAAAATTTTATCATCATGTACCTACTCATTTGCCATTCTGACCCTGTATTATATTCTTTCTTTCATGCAAAACAAAACATGTTAGGCAGAATGTGCAGCTCTGTGTAGCTCTTTTCCATGCAACTAAATGCCCCAACATCAGTGATAAGGGTAACGCATTACAAATATTTTCTTCAAGTAATGTAGAGTCGTGTTTCTCTTAAATTTGCAATGAAATATCTGAGTTACTTTGTTTTCCGATTTATTCATTAACATCTGTCTTGTCCCCATGTTGAGAGAAACTGGGAGTGAGGTGCAGAGGCAGAGGTACTTCCTTCAGCCTGAGGCTTATTCATTTCACTTTTGGGGCAAGATTTACCGCATGCACCAGCCCAAACCGTCTTTTGGCATTAAACTAGCACTGCCAGGATTTACTAAAAATGCGCAGTAAAAAATTGGCAATGAAAAGGTGTGGACACAGTTATTTTTGTGCCTGATCTTATTGAATACGCATTTTTGTTCACTTTCAGACAAAAAAAAAATATTTTAGGAGAGTATTTAAATAGATCATGCAATGTGATTTACTAACATTTAAGATCGTCAAATTACTGGTGTTTGCGCCATTATTTTATGCCCCCCCAAAAAGTGCCTGTGTCGTACATAGATGAGCATAGGCTCTGCTTATTTGCGACTACTCTAATTTGTGATGTGCGTGGTATATTGCATTGTTTCATATGCAAATGAAAGATAATGTCTGTGTTCTTTCATTTGTGCAATGTCAGTTAACCACCCACAGAAATTATACATGAATAATAATAATAATAATGATAATAATAATATGTATGAATTATAATATGTAAATATTTCTTGTGCACTTTCTTCTTAATAATAAAATAAAGGCAACAAAAATGACAGGGGGGAGAAAACAGCAGTTAAGAAAGCATCTGATCATAGAGGTGTGGATATGTTTGGACTAGCTTTGCAATGTAGCACTCCAAGTCATGTTTATTTATAAAGCATGTTATAGATTGCTTCTAAGCAAGCTGCTTTAGCTTATTAAACCTAAAAAAGCTTTTCAGTTTTGATTTCACTTAGAATTCCAACTTCAGTTTTTACAATAAAGCAGCTCTCCCTTGTTCTCTTGACTTGTGAATCTTACTTTGACGGACTGAACAGAAGAAGTGAACTGGAGAAGATTTCCACATCAAAAAGGTGGAACAACAAAGCCTCACCTACCTTTGCATGATGGACATGAACCAGTGGTAGTTTGCAGGTGTTTAACAGTTCACAAAATCCAAATTGTTATCATTATTTTTTTTTTTAATGATGCCAAATCAGTTTTTGGTTGAAGTATTTCAAGACCTTTAAGTGGATGGTGATTTTAATATCAGTTCTAATGTGTCTTCATATATATTCAGGCTTCCCAGGTTGAAAGTGGTCACATGACACATTAAATCCAATCCCATTTGGGTTCAGTGACATACCTGATCAATCTCAAATATCCCAATTTTTTTTTATTTTACAGTGACTCGTCAGCAAGCTGACATTAAAGTATGCCTCAAACTAATGGATTCAGTTGACTTCATTTAAATCCTGCCTTACTTTTTTCTTTTCTTTTTTATCACATTATGAAAGAAAAAAATGTATCGCTATTTCTGTTGCACTGGGATTTTAGGTATAACTAAAATAGAATAAAATAACAGCTGTATAGATAGCTATTAATGATACTTTTTTTTTTGAAAGGAATGCCTTTAAACATCATCAATGAGACAATGTTACTTTACTAAGAAATGTAATGTTCTTGCTGATTTTTCTTTCTGTTTTTGTTTCACTGAAAAAGAATGGTGTGTCATAAAGGTGCTTAAATGATTAAAATGTTCATTTTCAGGTGAACTATCACTTTAATGAAAACTGGGAGGAGCATGTTCATATAATTCTGTCAATCTGAGGACTAATGGGAAACTACATCCTCTAAATTTCTTACTGTATGGCTGTATCTCTCAAGGGCTACAAATCGTGTCACACCTCAGGCCCGTTCATTATAGACAGCACACCAGACCTGTCTAGCCTTTCCCACTTCTAATGCATTATGTATTGAAGTGAACTCTTAAATAATTGAATAGCTGTCATGTTTGCACCACACACAAACATGCAGACAATGGGATTTAATGTATAAGCAAGTATAATGTACACTCCCTGACACATGCAATGGTCTACAAACATATGTCTACTGGAATATCACATGAACCAGTATTTCTTTTTTTTTTTTTTATCAGGTGAGCCACAGCTCATGTTGTATTTTTTGCCGTTCTCAAATGCTCCACCGATTATTGAGTAAAAGCTTGATTTGTGTTTGTTATTTTCCAACCTTGAGAAAAATGAGCCGATGGGAACATACATTAATTAATTCAGCACACACAAAATTAAAACAACTGTATTATCATAACAGAATACATTTGCTGTGGCCATCTTACACTGCTCTCAGCACAGCTGGTGGTGCAGGACCTCTCAAAGTCACCAGGAAACGAGCTTTTAAAGCCCCAGAGAAAGTACCACACATCTGATTACAAATGCAAGCCAGCATTAGAGCAAAATACACCATAATGCCAGCATTACACACTAGTGAATTAGATACAAAGGGGAGGAAGGTATGGATACAGACTAATGTTAATCACCATGTTTGGAAGGTTCTCCAGGCGGAGGGAAAAAAATAATCATTATAAATGATTATCTAGTGACTGTAGTAATCCTTTGGATGTCTGTCGCTGCTGCTACAGACTTATTGGATTTGTCCCTCTTGCTCAATTTAAGCCCCTATTAGAAATAATGAGCCTTTAGCCGCTAATAAATTGTGCGCCTTTACCCCTGACTCAAACATTCAGAGAGAAATAGATTTGTGTTTGATGGCTCATCTCTTTTCATGATCTCTTCGGTTTCCACTTTCTTTCTTTCTTTCTTTCTTTCTTTCTTTCTTTCTTTCTTTCTTTCTTTCTTTCTTTCTTTCTTTCTTTCTTTCTTTCTTTCTTTCTCCCAGAGTCCTGTGATAATACCATGTTAATTGACATGTACCAAAGTAATTCTATGGTATTCGTTGAAGTACTTTGGAGAACAAGTACATTAGTATGGCAATCATTCAGTATTAAGGTATACAGAAAATACATGGTGTTATCATCTCTGCTCTTGTCTTG